>NC_068277.1:4358426-4667176 GCF_025860055.1 Xyrauchen texanus | reverse complement strand
CAAACATTTAGTTCTGGATTATTAGCGTTGCGCCGTACATTAGCTGCAGTCACGCAGCATGTCACCGACAATGCTGTGGCCCTCAAACAGCTACAGACCTTCTCACAGGATGTGTATCAGTCACAAAACCATCTACGTTTCCAGCTGAAGGACCAAACATCAGAGCTGCGTTTTGTGAACACCACACTATTCTCCATCGCAGCGGTCACACCTGTGCTGCAGAAAAACACGGCCCGACTGCAACATGAAGTACAAGAGAATACGAATGAGCTACGCGTGCTGCAGCTTACAGTAGACCGCCTCAATCTCACTCAGACGCGGCAAGACGCTTTCGCCATACTGCTGCAGAATACTCTTGAGACTGCAGCCCAAAACACACAAAACATGCGCAATGATGCACTAGCACTGATGCGTGACACACAACTAGTTCGTAGTGATGCCGACTGGCTGCGAGAAAAGATACAATATGTGAAAAGAACTGAAGGCAATGCATCAATACAGATTCAAAGCTCTGGAGAATGTCTTGAGGAGTTAAGTGCTCAGCTATCATCCATATCTTCTCAGATTGTAAATATTAGCACGCTTAGCGATGTTAATACAGGAAACCTGCGGGTATTACTGGACCAGCAGCTTGACTTTGGAAACCTAACTAGTGCACGATTTGATCAACTAGAAAAGCGACTGGACACGGTAGAGGAAGAAGTGGACCAGGTGACGGGTAACATTAGCTACACAACACAGATGCTCGGGGGAGTTAACATCGAATTGAGTGAATTGAGGAAATGCTCGGACACTCTCGGACAACATTTTGACCTTCTGGTGGGTATGAATGGAAGTATGGCCGAAGCGAGGACAGATGCGTCAACACTGAGGTCTCTACAAGATGACCTTGCGGCACGACTTGATTCAGAGGTCACCAGCCTGTCAGTCCTCATGGAGGAAATGAAACTGGTGGACAGCAAACACTCTCAGCTCATCAAGAACTTTACCGTATTACAGGGTAAGTAAGTAATGTAAAACTGGCTTCGAATCCCTCAACTGTCAAAAACATTTCTAAAATTGTTTTGTGTCCCATCACATTATGTTTTGTTTTTCCTCACAGTTTTGTGTTCCTCGCAATTTGTTTTGCATTCCCTCATAACAGTTGACATTAGCTTGCAATAAGTTTTGCGTTACTTTACAATACGTTTTGCATTCCCAAAAAGTAAGTTTTGTGTTCCCTCTCAACAGTTATGTGTTCCCTTGCGAAACGTTTTGCGTAACAGTTTTGTATTCCCTCACAATAAGCGTTATATTACTTTGCAAAAAGTTTTGCATTTCCACACAATCAGTTTTTCATTCCCTCACAGTAAGTTTTGCGTTCCCTAACGGTAAGTTTTGCGTTCCCTCACAAAACCTTTTACATTCCCTCACAGTAAGTTTTGCGTTCCCTAACGGTAAATTTTGCGTTCCCTAACGGTAAGTTTTGTGTTCCCTCACAAAACCTTTTACATTCCCTCACAGTAAGTTTTGCGTTCCCTAACGGTAAATTTTGCATTCCCTAACGGTAAGTTTTGCGTTCCCTCACAAAAAGTTTTTCATTCCCTCACAGTAAATTTTGCGTTCCCTAAAAGTAAAGTTTGCGTTCCCTCACAGTCAGTTTTTCATTCCCTCACAATAAGTTTTGCGTTCCCTAACAGTAAGTTTTGCGTTCCCTCACAATAAGTTTTGCGTTCCCTAACAGTAAGTTTTGCGTTCCCTCACAAAAAGTTTTTCATTCCCTCACAGTACGTTTTGCGTTCCCTAAAAGTACATTTTGCGTTCCCTCACAATAAGTTTTGCGTTCCCTCACAATAAGTTTTGTGTTCCCTAACAGTAAGTTTTGCGTTCCCTCACAAAAAGTTTTTCATTCCCTCACAGTAAGTTTTGCGTTCCCTAAAAGTAAATTTTTCATTCCCTCACAATAAGTTTTTCATTCCCTCACAATAAGTTTTGCGTTCCCTAAGGGTAAGTTTTGTGTTCCCTCACAAAACATTTTACATTCCCTCACAGTAAGTTTTGTGTTCCCTAACGGTAAATTTTGTGTTCCCTAACAGTAAGTTTTGCGTTCCCTCACAAAAAGTTTTTCATTCCCTCACAGTAAATTTTGCGTTCCCTAAAAGTAAATTTTGCGTTCCCTCACAATAAGTTTTGCGTTCCTAACAGTAAGTTTTGCGTTCCCTCACAAAAATTTTTTCATTCCCTCACAGTAAGTTTTGCGTTCCCTAAAAGTTAATTTTGCGTTCCCTCACAATAAGTTTTGTGTTCCCTAACAGTAAGTTTTGCGTTCCCTCACAAAAAGTTTTTCATTCCCTCACAGTAAGTTTTGCGTTCCCTAAAAGTTAATTTTGCGTTCCCTCACAATAAATTTTGCGTTCCCTAACAGTAAGTTTTGCGTTCCCTCACAAAAAGTTTTTCATTCCCTCACAGTAAGTTTTGCGTTCCCTAAAAGTTAATTTTGCGTTCCCTCACAATAAGTTTTGTGTTCCCTAACAGTAAGTTTTGCGTTCCCTCACAAAAAGTTTTTCATTCCCTCACAGTAAGTTTTGCGTTCCCTAAAAGTACATTTTGCGTTCCCTCACAATAAGTTTTGCGTTCCCTAACAGTAAGTTTTGCGTTCCCTCACAAAAAGTTTTTCATTCCCTCACAGTAAGTTTTGCGTTCCCTAAAAGTTAATTTTGCGTTCCCTCACAATAAGTTTTGCGTTCCCTAACAGTAAGTTTTGCGTTCCCTCACAAAACTTTTTTCATTCCCTCACAGTAAGTTTTGCGTTCCCTAAAAGTAAATTTTGCATTCCCTCACAAAACGTTTTTCATTCCCTCACAGTAAGTTTTGCGTTCCCTAAAAGTAAATTTTGCGTTCCCTCACAATAAGTTTTACGTTCCCTAACAGTAAATTTTGCGTTCCCTAAAAGTAAATTTTTCATTCCTTCACAGTAAGTTTTGCATTCCCTCACAGTAAGTTTTGCGTTCCCTAAAAGTAAATTTTGCATTCCCTAACAGTAAGTTTTGCGTTCCCTCACAGTAAGTTTTGCGTTCCCTCACAGTAAGTTTTCCGTTCCCTCACAATAAGTTTTCCGTTCCCTCACAATACATTTTGTGTTCCCTCACAATACGTTTTGAGTTCCCTTGAAATACGTTATGCGTTACAGTTTTGTGTTCCCTCACAATAAGTTTTCCGTTCCCTCGCATCAGTTTTGGGTTACCTTTCAACAATTTGTTGTTACTTTGCAATACATTTTGCATTCCCTCACAATAACTTTAGCTTTCCTTTGCAATAACCTTTGCATTCCCTAACAATAAGTTTTGCATTCCCTCACAATAATTTTGCATTCCCTCACAGTAAGCTTTGCATTCCCTCACAATAAGTTTTGTGTGTCCTGGCAATAGTTTTGTGTTATTTTACAATATGTTTTGTGTACCCTAACAGTAAGTTTTACTTTTCCTCGCAACAGTTTTTTGTTCCTTCAGAGAACGTTTTGCCATCCCTCACATTACGTTTTGTCTTTCCTCACAATAACTTTTGCATTTTCTCACAATATTTTTCAATTATACTTTTTGAGCTGAACTATCCCTTGAGGAAATATTTCACCACAGTCTTTGAAAAGGGTCTATTACATGAGGGTGTTTACATATGTAATGTGTGAGAACTATGAAAAGTATACATGACTAATTTAGAAGATAATCGCATAACCTTTTGTCAGGTCCTCCTGGCCCAAGGGGCCCTCGTGGAAATCAAGGTCCAACAGGTGAAGTAGGTTCTCCTGGATTGAAGGGCGAAAGAGGAGATAAAGGAGAGCCAGGTGTGGCTGGTCTTCGAGGAGAGAAAGGAGTGGCTGGAGCTCTTGGATTCCCAGGGTTGAAAGGTCTGCCAGGACCACGTGGTGAACCGGGTTTCAAGGGCCCAAGAGGTTCAGGAGGCCGTGCAGGCCCGCCAGGAACCAAGGGAGAGCAAGGTTCTCCGGGACTACCAGGGAGAGATGGTCAGCCAGGACCTCAGGGTGCTCAGGGGCCAGCAGGAGACCGGGGCCCAGTGGGCCCAGCAGGAGAACCAGGACACAGGGGCCCAACAGGCCCAATGGGAGCCCTAGGACCACCAGGGCTACCAGGCCTCCCGGGCAAACTTTTTGCTGTGCCTGCACTACCAGTAGTCCTGCAAAGAGAGTTGCCCAAGATTGATTCTCAGGCAGGCAAGACTAACACACACACACACACACACACACACACACACACACACACACACACACACACATGTTGTGTTTCCATGTTTTATGGGGACTTTCCATAGACATAATGTTTTTTATACTGTACAAACTTTATATTCTATCCCCTAAACCTAACCCAACCTCTAAACCTAATCCTCACAGAAAACTTTCTGCATTTTTACATTTTCAAAAAACATAATTTAGTATGATTTATAAGCTGTTTTCCTCATGGGGACCGACAAAATGTCCCCACAAGGTCAAAAATTTCGGGTTTTACTATCCTTATGGGGACATTTGGTCCCCACAAAGTGATAAATACATGCTCACACATACACACACACACACACACACACACACAAAGATAATAGCATGTTTAATGGGGTTCTCACACTTGATTTTGTCAACCTGGGGTAATTTTCTACACTTGTTTCAAGTAAAATTGGGCTGTGTTGTTCCAGGATTAAATGTTTATTGCAATAGTCCATGTTGTTTCACACTGTTCACACACTGGAGCCAGGGTTATAATATAATCCTGGGTTATAAGTGGTGTTAACCCCCTTTCAAAAGGAATAAGTGTGAAGCTCAATCATGTCAGACATGATGTAATTGATGATGCAAACAGAAATATGCATTGGTTTGACAGGTATGGCTGGTTGTCCTCCTGGTTGGTTAAGGTTTGAAGACAGCTGCTATTTCTTCCACATTGAGCCATTGAGCTTTGACAGTGCTCAACAATATTGCAACAATATGTCTTCGTCTATGGTCATTATAGGGGATGTTGAGGAACAGGTGAGTAGATAAATCCTCTTTGATGTTTTCAATGATGGTATTACATGTACATTTACATTTAGTCATTTAACAGATGCTTTTTTTCAAAGTTACTTACAAAATGAGGGTGGATACAGCATATGCAATTCAGCTTCAGGAGACAGTAACATGAAAAGTGCAGCAACACAAAATTCCAATTGTATTAGACAAGCATGAGCCAAGGCAGAGATGAGAGTACAAACAATAATATACTGTGTGTATATATATATAAATATATTATTGTTTGTACTCTATATATACTGAACTGTATACACAGATGAGCCAAAATATTATGACCACCCACAGGTGAAGGTCTGGGTAGATTAGGTAGTAAGTGAACAATCAGTTCTCGTAGTCAACGTGTTGAATGCTGGAGGAATTGGTAGGAGTAAAGACCTGAGCGACTTTGGCGACTTTGACAATGGCCAAATTGTTATGGCCAGACGACTGGGTCAGAGCACCTCTGAAACGGCAAGGCTTGTGGGGTGCTCCCGCTCAGCAATGTTGAGTACCTACTGACAGTGGTCCGAGGAGGGACTAACCACAAAACAGCGACAGGGTGTTGGGCACCCATGGCTCATTACTGCGAGAAGGCAGCAAAAGGTATCCCGTCTGGTCCGAACTGACAGAAGGTCTACTGTGGCACAAGTCAGAGACATTATAGTGATGGCAGTGGCCTCTTTCAGCAGGATAATGCGCCCTGCCACACTGCAAACATTGTTCGGGAATGGTTTGAGCAACATAATGGAGAGTTCAAGGTGTTGCCCTGGCCTCCAAATTCCCCAGATCTAAAACCGATTGAGCATCTGTTGGATGTTCTGGACCATCTAGTCCGATCCATGGCGGCTCCATCTCACAATTTAACAGATTTGAAGGATCTGCTGCTAATGTATTGGTGCCAGATACCACAGGATACCTTCAGGGTCTTGTAGAGTCCGTGCCTCGATGGGCCGGTGCTGTTTTGAACCACGGAGGACCAACAGCAACTTTCTCAGATCTGTAGAATCTTTAGATATGGAAGCATTAAGATGAATTTGTAAATCTGTATCGAGGAGAATGTGTTTTCGGAAAAGACACTGTGGGGAAAAATGATTTATTGCATATCATTTGACTGTGAGTTGAAAGTTTGTTTTTGTTTTCTGGTAAGTGGATGTTTGGGTTAGAATAGTGTGTATAGATGTGATCATACTTTATATAGTGACCCTACAAGATGATTATCTTATGTTTGTATGTTTAGCGCTGGCTGCACCTTCAGACTGTGGGTAGAGGGTATTTTTGGCTGGGACTCACAGACAGACAAGAGGAGAATGTTTGGCGATGGGTGGATGGATCAGAGCCTGTCTTTACGTATGTATTTACTGTGTGCTTCAGCAGATAATACAGTCCAGTGCAGTGTTAAAGATAGCATACTAGAAGCATAACACATATATGAACAGGTTACTAGTTCTTTCAAAATTTACAGCATAATACTTTTTTAAGTAACTAATGCATGTTAATATTTTATTTATTTACTGACAAATGCAATGCATTTTACCATTGAAGGTATTCTACGGTGGCCCAGGGGTGCACGACACAACAAAATTAGCAAAGCAAATAAAAGCTGAAAACTAGTGCTGTCAGTCGATTATTATTTTTAAGTCGCGATTAATCGTATGTTAATTGAACACATTTTGAAATAGCTGAAATTTGACACCATATATACTTATTTTCCTGTTAAAATGCAATTATTTCCATATTAGGAAAATAAAACAAAACAATAAGTAACAATATAATGCTTTATTAAAATTTCCACAGTATAAAGATAGAAATGCACTAAAATAGCACCTGTTCAAGTAACATTAAACGTTTCCCAAACTCTAAGTGGGAGTTTGACTAATTGAAAGAACTAGTCCTAAATTCTAGTTGCATATTCCTTGCAATGGGCATTACATCTCTTAACCTTTCATTCATCAAACCATTAATCTTCTGGTAGACTGTGGCAATCCGCTTTCCCACAGAAATCGTGAAGCTGCATTCACGATTCGCGTCAGAGCGTTTAAACTCCACATAAAAAGTGCTTGCACACAAAAATGTCTGGGGGATTTGGTGATAGTTAAGACTTGGCGTGCTTCTGTGGCAATTAAAAAGCACCTTACATAGATCCCATCTGGGCTTGTTTTGTACATCAAATAGTGCTAAGAGGTCTGTAAAGGGATCAATGGAAAGGAGGAGGCGAGAACCGGCTTGACGATACAAATAATAGTTTAATGATAAACGTAAAAAAAAGAAAAACACACACATGACGGACATGTCCGTAAACGATCTCTCTCTCCCGCATGATCCTCTGCAGTTGACCTTTATCCCTCTCGGGAGGCTTGATTAGCCTAATACGGGACCGGGTGTGTACGATCACGACCCGGCCCCGCCCTCCGCCTTGCCACAAGGTCATTTCTCCATCATTTTATCATGGAGTTTGTGGTGTGTGCGTCAGTGTAATATCTCCGGGCGAATACATTACAAAGTTTCCGCTCTCCCAACAAGTGTTTGTACTGGTTTATGTTGTATTAACTGTAGATGCATTAATCGGCAAAAATAAAAATGATCATGTTAAACCTTTTCAATAAATCGCATGCATTACGCGTTCATTCTGACAGCTCTACTGAGAACACAGACAAATTAAGCAACAACAAAACTAAATTATCTGAAAAGAAAAGGCTTAATTTCTGTGTGTTGTGGCTTATTTTGACGTTGTGCACCCCTGGGCCACCGTAGTATTCACGTTAGTTTTTAATTAATTGAAGAACAGGACAGGACAGGAGTGACAGTGATTTTATTATTGATGATATAGCTAAACTTATCCTGTATGTGTGTATTTATGTGTAGAAAGTGGAGGCCTGGTCAGCCTGATAACTGGAATCATGGACACGAGCAGGGGGAAGACTGTGTGGGATTTACTCATGGCGGCCAATGGAATGACTTTTATTGTGATGAACGCCACAGCCTCATCTGTGAGAAGGCAACTGACAGATGTAAGTGTTTTAGTATATGCACACAAGTTCTGTCTGTGTTTACGTGATCTCACAATCATTTTATGTTCATTTCAGCTATATGAATCCTTGCAAAGATCTGAAGACATGGTAGCAGTAGTACACGTGAATGTGGTGAGCTCAACCTGCATGACTGACAGGCTCATTGCCAAAGGAACACCATTCTGACACAAGTAATATAAGACAGGAGGTACAAGCTATATATATATATAGGCCTATAAACTTTATCATATCATATATTATGATATGTATGTCATGTACTGTATACAATTTCTGCCTTCTTCCTACCTAAAAATCTCATAAAAGAATACTTTCTACAACGCTTTTAAAGGGACCTAAAACTAGGGTGCATTGAAGCCCTGACAGCAGCCATGTGAAAGGGACCTTATGGGGCTTTTAAATCAAGGATCAGCCATTGGCTCCTATTTGATGAATTTTTTGGCTAATTTTACATATTTGGAAACATGTAGAACATTTTAATAAAGTATGTTTTTGTATATAACATTTTCATGTACTTATATGAGAGAATTGCTCTGTTCCCAAGCCTACTGAGGTGCCTACATAGAGAGCATTTTATGGTATTATATTATATATAACATGTTTTATACTTCTGAGATATCCTAGTTATACTTCTATATTATGGGAGTTTCTTTAGCTTTTATCACTGTGGACTTCTACAAGTAAAATGTATCATAATCTCACTAGTTTATTTAGTTTGTCTACTAACAATGTGCAGGGCTGGACTGGGAAGAGAAATCTGCCCTGGATTTTGCATAGCAACTGGCCCAAAAGTTGGCTGTCCTTTTCTGCATATCACGGCGCCATTTTGTGGTCCGTTCTGTGTAACGCGGTGGCTCATTTTTGCTTATCGTGGCCCATTTCGCGGCCCACCCACCGTCCCGCTGGGTTCAGACTGCCAGTCCAGCCCTGTTCATGTGTTTTGGGAGATTTGCCATTTTTTTCTTCTTATATTCTTAAACTTAAGCAGCAACAACTGGATAACTGGAGATCGATCTTTCACAACGCAGTGGTGGAAAGCCACATTGGTGGGATTTTGAGCATGAACTGCCCGTTTAAGGTCCTGCCACAGAATCTCAATCATGTTCACGTCAGGACTTTGACTACACCACTCCAAAACATTAATTTAGCCTCTTGAGTCATTCAGAGGTGGACTTCCTCCTATACTTTGGATCATTGTCTTACTGCATAATCAAGTTGCACTTGAGCTTCAACACACGGACTGATGACGGGACGTTCCCCTTTAGGATTTTCTGGTAGAGAGCAGAATTCATGCTTCCCTCAATTATTGCAAGTCGCCCTGAAGCAGCAAAGTATCCCCAAACCATCACATGACCACCACCATGCTTGACCGTAGGTACGATGTTCAGTTTGTGGAATTCTCTTTTTGATTTACGCCAGATGTAACGGGACCCCTGTCTTCCAAACAGTTCCTCTTGTCAACTCATCAGTCCACAGAACATTCTCCCAAAAGGGAGACCATCAAGGAGTGTTTTGGAAAAAATTCAGACGAGCCTCGATGTTCTTCTGGGTTAGCAGTGGTTTTCGCCTCGCCACTCTTCCATGGTTGGCATTTTTGACCGGTGTCTTTCTGATAGTGGAGTCATGATCAGTGACCTTTATTAAGGCGAGAGATACCTGCAGTTCCTTGGATGCTGTCTTTGGAATTTTGAGTCGTTGCTGTGCTCTTGGAGAAATTTTGGAAGATCGGCCACTTCTGGTAAGGTTCACTACTGTGCCAATTTTCCCCATATGGATATAATGGCTCTCAATGTGGTTCTTTGGAGTCCCAGAGTCTTTGAAATAGCTTTGTAACCCTCCCCAGATTGATGTATTTTAATCACCTTTATCCTCATTTCTGGAATTTCTTTTGACCTTGGCATAGTGTGCTACCGGGTGAGACCTTTTAGCTAAGCTCATGCTGCTGAAAAAGTTATAGTGTTGATTTACTTTTTCACACATGCCCAGTTGGTATTGGAGAACGTTTGTGCTTCAATATCATTATCATTTAAAAACTGCATTTTATGTTTACTCAAGATTGCCTTTGTTTTATGCTAGATTTAGTTTGAATTTCAAACAGTTAAGTTTGAGATATACACAAAAATAGAAGAAATCAGGATGGGGGCAAATACTTTTTCACAGCACTTTCACAGAGGTTCCATTACAGTTAGGGAGCTCCCTTAGAAGGCAGCTGGCTGTGTAGGCAGCTCACTATTGTTTGGAACAGAGCCAGTAAATAAATGATTTTCAGACATTGTATGGATTATATGACACAAATGATCTCAGAGCCTCTCCACCTCCACCTAAATCACAATTGCAGTCTACCAAAATGTTTTTTTCTTGCATTTTATGTTGGCAATGTGCTGCACTTCAAAAATGCAGTTTTTATTATTTTCTTTATAAACTTCTAAGGTACCTTTTATCAATTTAACAATGAACATTTATCAATGAAAGCAATGCAAGTGCTTCAGCACACATATTGTTAAAGTTCTTTTTATTGTTCCTTTCATTCTTCTGCTTGAAAACAAGACATTTATTCATTCAGTACGACTGCCAGATGTCATCTGAAGTCTTCACGTTAGTTTCAAATTACTTCACCACCTCCTTTCTTCACCCTAAATCCCCTTCTTTCAGCTGCACAGAACAATACAATCATGTAGCACCATAGAGAGAGAATTTGCTCAAAAGCAGAGCATATGAAACTTAAGTTTCTTACAAAAAAAGAACAAAACGACACAGACGGTCTGACAGCTAAACGGACTAAAGGTTTTAGCATTCAATGTCAAACGAGTCTTGGATAAACTTAACCTATGCTGCTCGTTTTCTACAGAAATGGAAGCGCAGCGTAGTTCTAGCGGGAAGACTAGCAGCTGTACATCATCACATCATTAGCTGGGTAATTCCTAGCCAATCGCATGTAAGCCATTGCTTTATAAGTCCGCTCACAATATATGACATTGCTGTTTCGGTGTGCTAACACGGCAACCTCCACCTCCCCACCACCACCTGTTGAGTCCTGTCCTGCACGGGGGTAGGCCCTCGCCCCTGCCTCCTATCTCCAGCAGGACATGGTGGCTCCAGGTACAACTCCCTCGGACTGCCGGACGGGGCCTACGCCAAAGAGAGAGACATTACCTCCTGTTTTACATCTATCAAATAAATGGCATCTTAAACTTCACTCAAGCCTGCGTGTCTTCCCGATAGAACTACCGTTACAAGCGCCACCAGTTTAGTTACTCTACTTTGCTTTGTAAACATTGAAACAACAAAAATAATCATAGTGCATATTGAAGTGTACAAAATATTTCTGAAGCTTGCGACGTTCTTCCCTCTTTGCCATAAACCCTTGTATTATTATTCAAAACAAAAAGCATTTGCACATGTTCCGACATTCTAACGAAATGATTTCACACACTTAAGATTTTGGAAAACCTGGCTTGTCCGACATAAGAACATCTTTGACATCTAGATGAAGAGGTCTTCTTTAGAGATACATCGGTTGATTGTTTATTTTGATTAAGAATGTTTTACTGTCTTTTTATACCTCTTTCTTATGAATGAAAAATAATCTGTGAAATGCACTTAAAAATAAAGTTTACAAACGTTCAATCCACTAGTTCCTTCTCTTAGTCTTCATTGCTTGTGTGAAATTGTGTTATTGTGTTGAAAAGGCCATCTACAATACCAGCGTTTTTACCATTTAGATGGATATGCTAAGATAAGGTCATATAAAGGACTGAATCCCAGTTCTGTCCAGCCAAGAGGCAAATAATAACATAATCCTGCTGAAAAGACTAGCACTGTGTGCCATGGGATGCTGGTCTGCTGTCCCCAACCAACCTGGTCTCATAGAATCACGTTAATATACCAACATTATGGCTAATTGATTTTGACGTGGCTCGTTGTACGTATCGTGGCAGTTTCTTGGTTAAATGAACACTAGAGTAATGACTTGATATTGTCTTCCTCACACAATACTATCATATCACAAAGTAAACACTTTTACTACAGCGCATGACTTTTACGTTTGTTCGAGCGTGGTCAATTTGCGCGGTAGCTCAACTGAGAGCGTTGAAGTTGCGATGCAAACGACCGGAGTACGAGTCCTGCAGAGCACGCGAGTCGACACGTGAACGAAAGTTTCATAGAAGCACCACAAAATGAAGGGGTTCCTTCAGAAATCATGTTTTTCATGCCACATTTGCTTTTTGTAACACTATCGGTTAGGTTTAGGTTTAGGGAGGTACTGTAGGTTTTGTTGATGTAAAACTTAAACGAGCATTAACTTTAAAAAGACTCACTTTTAGGGCCACACAGTGAACACATTGAACAAATGTGGGCGGCTGTGGCTCATGTGGTAGAGCGGGCCGGCCACTAATTGTAGGGTTGACGGTTCGATTCCCGGCCCACATGACGAAGTGTCCTTTGGCAAGACACTGAACCCCAAGTTGTTCTCAATGGCAGGCTAGCACCTTGCATGGCAGCTCTGCCGTCATTGGTGTATGAATGTGTGCATGAATGGGCGAATGAGACGCAGTGTAAAGCGCTTTGCATAGCTAAGGTTAAGACCATTTACATTTCACCTCAGAACTGCCCCAATAAAACGTAAGTAGACACGTGATATAATCTTTCAAAATTGTTGCAACAGTCACATAATTTTCATGAGATCAAGTTAACCAGACTTCCTTAGTCAACAAACAAGACCTGGCTGGGCAACCATTGGAGATTCATGCTGGTCAAAGCTGGCCTTTTTAACATCACCACAATTTAGTCCAGGTCAGGTGAGATTGAATCCAAAGTGTAGTCCAGTGCAAGGGTGAGTTTTAATTCAATCTAGGGATGAGGTTTAGCTTGACAGAAGAATTTATCCAAAAGGTCTTGTTGGGGTGTCCTAGTCCTTTGGCTTTGTTAGCTTTTCCATTGAGAAATAAATAAACAAAAAACAGTTGGAGGGGATTGATAGTTTGAGTTGTTCCTGGCTCTGGAAACACAGTGTGCATCCATCCATCCTTCTTATTTTGACCAGAGACTGAAGGCTGCATTGGGACTTGAATACTTTGCTGTTTGGGGTTTTGGGGATGGTTTCTGTCTACTCGTCTTTCTCCACTATGATTTCTCCATGAAGCATCCTTCTCCTCTGACGCAGCATGTGGAAGTACAGCTGAGGAAACACTGAAAGAGAAACACACAGATTAATGAAGAAGCAGGATGAAAATTAAATGAAATCATTTATCACAAGTAGACTCTAGGGACACCTTTAGTTACCGCACACTCATGTCCAGGATAATGACCATTAATGGAGCTTATGAATAGGAGAAAACCACGTAAGACTACCAGTCACTGCTTATCACCGTCATAGCAAGTTGTTTGAAATGTGACTAAATAAAACTATCATCTGGTTATGAGCAAGCAGTAGGCGGCCGTACCAGATGATATTAGTAAACCCTGCAACCGCTGACTATGAACGGACAGGCGATTTTGTGTCTGTGAGATCTATGTCATTAATCAGCCGGCATATAACTCTGAGCGACAATCAGGACCCCGGATGAAAGAATAATGAATGTTAGGACAGTTCAGAATAATAAATAACTTAAAAAGAATAAATTAAAAGAATGATCAGAAATCAATTAGAGCTTAAATCTAAAATAGAGGTTCAATAAATAAATTGGAGTCAGATCAAATTAATGACGGAGTCAATTGATAAAGTGCCAGCACTCAGAAAAGACAGAAAACGTAGAAACCTTTAGGGGCCATTCTACTGGAATCCAACATCCGACCAATAGTTTGGTTTTATCCCTTTTTACAGGGCCAATACCCAGCCCAACAGTGATGATATTGATTTCATTTTATTGGTAACAGCCTACATTATCTCATTATTTAGATTTAATTAGTTACTTAAATGAAAGTGTTTGACATAAAAGGATGACAGAGTCATTTTATAAGATTAGAAAAAATTATGGCTTTCTAAAGACAAAAAAAGCCCCTGAAAACCAATTCCACGGAGCAAATATTGGCCATTAAGTAAGTTTCTGACACTCTGACACAGTATATGTATTATATAAAAACCCCCCACTGAACATCGAGTCAGAAGAAATCCTCACTATGCAACATTTTTCACTAGTGCCTAAAACGTTTGCACTGTACTGTGTATGTGTGTTTGTATATATATATATATATATATATATACACACTGATGAGACAAAACATTATAACTGCCTGCCTTATTTGCTGTTGGTCCACCCCATGTGACAAAACTGTGCCAACCCACCGAGGCATGGACTTTACAAGACCCCTGAAGGTGCCCTGTGGTATCTGGCAGCAAGACATTAGCAGCAGATCCTTCAAGTCCTGTAAGTTGCAAGGTGGAGCCACCATGGATCGGACTTGTTTGTCCAGTACATCTCACAGATGCTCAATCGGTTTGAGATCTGGGGAATTTTGAGGCCAGGGCAACACCTTGAACTCTTCATCATGTTCCTCAAGCCATTCCCAAACAATGTGTGCAGTGTGGCAGGGCACATTATCCTACTAAAAGAGACCACTGTCATCAGGGAATACCATTGCCATTGTAAGGCGGGTGCCAGTGAGTCTGGGCTACTCCTCGAGAAAACAAAAGGCTCTCATGAGAATTAACATCTGAACTCTCTCTCGCAGATGTAACAGCAACATCCGAGATGCAACATACTGTGCAGCTAACACCTCCCTTCTAAAGTATCTTCATCTTACTCCTCCTCCTCACTTAAAGCTCACTAAAAACCTATGCAATGTGAAGTGTGTACAAAAAGTAACTATAACATGTTTGGTATCATTTAAAGTCTCTCAGTGCGCCTGGTAAACTGGTCTCATCCTCCCAGCCATAATGAAAAGCTAAAAGAAGTTATAAAATATGTGAAATGTGGTGTGCCCCTTAAAGGTGTGCCCTCCCCAGATCCTCCATACCTCCTGTATGTTAATCTACAGGAACCCCTCAACAGGGGACCAAAATCTAATTATAATGACAGACACCACCATTTGGTAAGCATGTTGAATTATCTGGGTATTTAAGGAGAGGCCACACATTGCTCAGGGCTCTCTGTAATCAGACGATCCCAAACAGTTTACTGTTTGTAGTTTATTTCAGGTGATTGCAATTCGTATTTCTTATGTATTGATAAAATGTCTAACTTTGACTTATGAATGTCTAACTGGAATTGATGAATTGATTATGTTACCTTGGTCAATAAATTGTCAACATTTGATTTTATTCTGACTGACTCTGACATTGTGTTTCCCAAACAGATTAAACGATTCGTATGTTACCGCAAGTCTGCGTCAGATTAGTGACGACTAATATTTGGCATCGACTCAAGTGTACTTGGTTTGCAAAGACAAAAAGGGAATTTCCGTTTAGAGCAGCAAACGCTGCTTGACCAATCTAAATCTGGGTGTCTTACCTCTGTTTTAATTTGATGTTTCTCCAGATAAGTGTACGTGGGAAACCACGCATGGCCAATCCAAAGCTATTATAAGAGAAGTTATGTTGGTCAACTTACATCTGTAATAGTGGCCGTGACCTCTACTGAAGAAAACGTTAAGTTACATTCAAGTGTGTGCAATTCCATGGGGCTATACTGAAGTATCTTTGATTGTGTATACGTGAACGTGACCGATCTCAGGTATATAGCAATTACCTCTGTTTGATGATCCAATACTGGCCGCTTGTGATCGTGAGACCCGCGGTGTAGAGAAAAACACGCGAGGACCTCAAAGCGACATAGTTTCTTAATCGAAACGGGTAAAGTACAATTAAAGAGATAAAGGAATAATCAAACATTCGCTCACTTTTAATGATACTCAGATATCATTAAAAACCTTTTTCATTTATGGAGTCAGATGAAATAACGAGATAATACATAAGAGAAAATGTATTTCATTTAATATTGTTGTGTTGCGTACAAGAAAGATTGTAACGCGCAGAGACCTTCACCCGTATTATTGGAGACCGTCACTGGACCGATAAACGGGCTTACACCATGAAGGAGTGTACCTGGTCTGCAACCATGTTTAGGTAGGTGGCATGTGCCAAATTGACGTCAACGTGAATGGCCGGAGTTTCCCAGCAGAACATTGCCCAGAGCTTCACACTCCCTCTACCGGCTTGCCGTCTTCCCACAGTGCATCCTGTTGCCATTACTTCCCCGGGTAAATGGCGCACATGTAGACGGCCGTCCACGTGATGTAAAAGAAAATGGGACTCATCGGACCAGGTGACCTCCTTCCACTGTTCCAAAGTTCAATTCCGACGCTCATGTGCCCATTGTAGGACCTTTCGACAGTGGACAGGGGTCATCGTGGGCACTCTGACCAGTTTGCGTCTACGTAGCTCCATACGCAGCAGAGTGCGATGCACTGTGTGTTGTGACTCATTCCTCCCGTAACCATCATTCAAATCTTCTGTGACTTGTGCCGCAGTAGACCTTCTGTTGGTTCGGATCAGATGGGATAGCCTTTGTTGCCCTCACACATTGCTGAGCATTGGGTACCCAACAGCATGTCGGCAGTTTGTGGTTTGTCCCTCCTTGGACCACTGTCGGTAGGTCCTCACCACTGCTGTCCGGGAGCACCTCACAAACCTTGCCATTTCAGAGATGCTCTGACCCAGTCGTCCGGCCATAAGAATTTGGCCCTTGTCAAAGTCGCTCAGGTCTTTCCTCCTGCCCATTTCTCCAGCATTCAACACGTTGACTTCGAGAACCGATTGTTCACTTACCATCTAATCTACCCAGACCTTGAAATGTGACCTTGTCAGGAGATGATCAACATTATTCGTTTCATCTGTGAGTGGTCATAATGTTTAGGCTCATTAGTGGATATATAGCCATTCTAATCTAAAACTGTATATATAATGGGGTCCAAAAGTAAAAAAATACCTCTATTATGCATTATTATAAACGAATACTTTTTTTCTTTACAAATGATATTATCAGCATAACAATTTGAGAGCTTACATGGGATGTAGGACAGCATGGCGATGATCAGGAAGTAGTAATAGTCAAAGGAAACGTTGTATTTGTTCGGGAGCCTCAGAGAGTACATGCCCGATCGCCGAACGTAAGGTAAGGCACCATATATGGTCAGCAGTTCACCAACTACTCCCAACGGGTACATGACAATGAACATGTTATATCTGAGGAATGGAAAAAGAAAAGAGACAGCAGAGAATGAAATGACACTCAAATAGACCGAATGTGAGAGCATGATGCTGCCTTGTACAACATTCAGTTAAGGACCATGAGTTGAATAAAACATGATACTACAGTGGGTCTACATGACTCGTGTGGCTAACATACATAAGCAATGGTATGTCGCTGACTGATGATGTCATTGCAGACAACTAGCATGCCTATACTATCACAGCACAAGCGTAGCATGTGTCCATAACACTTCATCTTTGTTCGTAGGAGTTCATTTCTAAACAGTGTGTTTGAGTGTAAGTACTGATCATGCTCAAAGAAACCAAATCACGCCAAATCTACAGGGGAATTAAGTATGGTGACATGCCACATGAGCACCTGGCCCATTTGATGAAGTATGGCAGATGTTTGAGAAGGTTGAAGGTGTAGAAAGAGTAGCGTGTGATCTCCGTGACCGTCCACACCACCACGAACAGGATCACGCTCTCCTCGTTTTGAATCTTTTGCAAACATTTCGTATGAAAGACAAAAGAGGCAGAGAGGGAAATGTAAAAGACCTTATTTGGAAAGTCTACAGTCAGAGGGTGAGATTGAGATTTTATACAGACGATTAGGAAACAGTCACAATAGAGCAAATGTTTTGAGTCAAAATAATGTACATTCACGTTGACTATTTTACGATGAACTACTCGTCCTTAAAAGCATTAAAAATAATTAAAGGGACAGTTCATCCAAAATGTAAAATTCTCTCATAATTTACTCACCTTCATGTCATCCCAGATGTGTGTGACTTTCTTCTGCTGAACAAGTGAATGGTGGCCAGAATTTTGAAACTCGTAAAAAAGCACATAAATGCAGCATAAAAGTAATCTCCAGTGGTTTAATCCATGTCTTCAGAAGATATATGACAGGTGTGGATGAGAAACACATCAATATTTAAATACGTTTTACTATAAATTTTCCTCCCTGCCCAGTAGGTGGCGGCATGCATGAAGAATGTAAATCGTCAAAAACAAAAGAGGAAGAATGTGAAAGTGAAAGTGGAGATTTATAATTACTATAATTACTCAATATTTACCCACACCTGTCATATCACTTCTGAAGACATGGATTAAACCACTGGAGTCGTATGGATTACTTTTATGCCGCCTTTATTTGCTTTTTGGACCTTCAAAATTCTGGTCACCATTCACTTGCATTGTATGGACCTACAGAGCTGGGATATTCTTTTAAAAATCTTCTTTTGTGTTCAGAAGAAGAAAGAAAGTCATACACATCCGGGATGGCATGAGGGTGAGTAAACGATTTTTCATTTTTGGGTATAAATGGGTGTTTTCTTCAACTTCGGGCACTTTCAAGCCCTAGGGATTGATTTTTTTATTTAAAAGAAAAGATTTAAATTTTATTTTTTTTGTTATATGAAGGTCTCATTAAAACGTTGGAAACTTTGTATCAGGCCTTCATCATTTTTCACCTTTTCACCTTTTATGCATCGATCTTTACGTTTTTATCCTGGTCCCAGAGTCCCAGACTTTCAATATTCAACTATGAAAATCCTTTCTAAAAATAATCATTATTACATGTTTAAAAATATGATCATTAAACAAAGAGTGAAATAAACATAAAACATTTTAATATTTATTGTGTGACAACAATTTCTGTTCAACAGTTGTGGCGCCACCAGATACATTTTGCACTTCTTTTTCTTTTTCAAAAAGTTATGTAGAGCATGCATGAGATGAAATATGAATTTATATAAAATTCAAGGTAAATATCAGATATGAGCAGAATATTTTCATTTCCAATCAAGCTGTAATTTTGCCAAATGACACAAAAAGTGTACAAATATTTTTGAATTGTTTGTATTTATGATACATAAAAATGTTAGCTATGAAATTCGCCTAAGCAAGACAAAGGAGTTGACCATTTTATGTATTTTATGTATTAAAAGTATTTTCCATCAGCGTCATTTCCAGCACAGAAATCTATTAAACACAACACAGAATTGCAGAGCTTCAGGAAACAACACTGTGTTGGGAATTTTCAAAAAAATATATAGAGATTGTGAAAAATGCTTTAATGGAGGCACTTCATGTAGTAAAATATTTTAAATTAATCTCTAATCATGTGCACTGACCTGTCTGATGCTGTTTGTAACAAACCAAACCATGAATATCCGAGAGGACACTTGGACCCCGGTCACAATTACAGATGTCCGCACAATTCCTTTAACACACCACAGAAATGGCACCTAAAATAATATCTTTATACATCTGTAATGGCATGCTTTATCACTTTAAATCAACTATACCACTACACTATACAAAATACTTCAAATAGCACTTTAAAATAGAGTACATACCAATTGCACAGTGTCCGACCTGAAATGAAAACAAAAGTAATGAGCTGGGACAGATTTCTAATTTCTGAAATTTTTGGCTGTATGTTTTTTTTCTGTTCCTGTATACTAAATATCAGCACTCTTGGAATTCTGTTCGTCCAATCAGATTAGAGGACCAGAACTCACTGTTGTTTAAATCCTCATTATTGCATGTAAAAGCAGTTTGGAAGGCTTTTTCACAGATCAAAGTTGTTGTAGGCTACTTCTCACATAGTGCTCAACAAGACATCACAATGATAGTTAGTTTAAGGCAGCTGATCTTACCTCCAGCAGCGCAAGTGTTTGAAAAAACTTCAGTGTCCTTGCTACACTTCTGTACAGGCCTCTATGAGTTCCTTTCTGAAGGTAAAACCGGGCCATGGCAACAGCCAGTACCAGCCACCTACAGAGAGAGATCACATTTAATATCTGTATCCAACACATTTCATTCAATGCAATAAAATAACCAGAAATACAATACAATAATAATAATAATAATAATAATAATAAGTATGGCTGTAAGCAGCTATGAACTGGCCCTCACCCTGGTGCACGTTGGAGCTGCTGTGCCAGGAGAACAACATTCAATTTTTATAGCACTTTTTATGTTATAATGTATTTTATTCTTCAGGTCCTGTATTTGTTTGTAATTTTGAGAGGACAGGAGAGTTATGGAGGTAAAGGCTATTTATTTAAAGGTACGGAAATAACATCAGAATAATGACACTGACATATAGCCTGAAAGAATCTTATATCACAGCAGATATTCAGCTGCGTCTGAGGTAAGACACTTATTACTTCACAACAAATACAACTTTTATAACTATACATCAAAACATGTCACTTCCTGTTGCCAGTAGGTGGTGCTATGACTATAACTTAATATTGGCATGCGTATGTATTCAGGCCGGGACTGTTTGGGGCAGATTGGACATTGTATGTTTGAGTTACAACAACTTCCTTTTTCATGGTGAAACATCGAACTATGCCAGGCCACTACGGACACGGCGTTCAAAGAAAACTCAAAAGCTTCACAATTTAGCATCGCCAAGGCCTTTAGATTAGACTGACCAAATATGATGTTGATCTGATTTAATCTCTAGGAGTTTGTTAAAGTAAGAGTCCTGGAGATGGCAAAAACTGAGCAGAAATTAAAGAGAAACATAAAAATGGCTGACTTCCTGTTGGGTTTAGGATATGGCTCCAAGATACTTTTTTGTACGTGTTGTCATGTTACATATGCCTACCGATTTTCTTACGTGTAGGTGAAACGTGGTGCGAGGGCTGCTTTGTTGAAATTTTGTAGGTGGCGCTATCGAGCCATTTTACAACACTTAATATTAAAACCTGCATCAGATGTAAATTTTCGCCACTTTTGAGGTGTGTGCAAAGTTTCATGATCTTTGGAGCATGTTTAGGCCTCGATAATATGATTTGTTTCACATCAAACTTTGTCAGGCCACCACGGACACCCCCTTTAACGAAAACTTGTAAAAGTACAGAATAATAATAAACGGAGCAGATACAATAGGGTCCTCGCACCTCGTGTGGGGGTTCGTTGTTCATGCACAGAAGTTGGTACTAGCCCCATTGTCCCGGTCGGGCTCATTCAGGATCAATAATCAATAAACATGCAGAGACACATAAACACTAAACATCATTAGGGTAACACACGTGAAATTTAAATAATGCATTAAACATTAACTATACTTCATTAAATATAAAACAGAACACCCCAATGCACATAACTGATATTAAAAATAAGAAGAAACATAACTATTCGCATAAAATATAATGAAATATGGTGGGTCACACATTGAATTTTGGGAATGCCTGATTATTGTTTTTTACTGTAATTTTAACAATAATTTACTGTCGGGTCTTGGCAGCTCAGCGAGTCGCAAGTTCGAATCCAGGGAGTGACTCCGGCCAGGTCTCCACAACCAAATTGGCCCGGTTGATAGGGAGGTTAGAGTCACATGGGGTAACCTCCTCGTGGTGGTGATTAGTGGTTCTCGCTCTCAATGGGGCGTGTGGTAAGCTCGTGGATCGTGGAGAGTAGCATGAGCCTCCACATGCTGTGAGTCTCCGCGGTGTCATGCACAATGAGTCACGGGATAAGATGCGCGGATTGATGGTTTAGGAAGCGGAGGCAACTGAGACTCATCCTCCGTGAGTAACCGCACCACCACGAGGACCTAGTAAGTAGTGGGAATTGGGCATTCCAAAAAGAAAAGTTGCCGTAAAACTTACATTAAAACATTTTAATATATTTAAAATGACAATACATGTACTTTTACGATACGATACAATACTACTTTATTGTAAATTGGGAAATTGAGGTAAAATGTTGTAAAAATGAAATCTTTTAGATGTTAAAACTACTACATGTAGGAGTTTTTTTATCCCCTCTTCTTGGAATGCCCAATTCTACTTAGTAGGTCCTCGTGGTGGCGCGGTTACATTTAATAATATAAAAGATGGTACTGTGCAGTAAAATATACCATAAAAACAACCGTTTTAAACTGTAAAATGTACAGGATGTAATTATAATTATTTTGGCAACCACAGCATCCAGTTTTTTGTTTTTGTGTAAAAACAACCGTATTTATATTTTTTACAGTAGACCAAAAACAAAGAATCAACAAAAAAACTTCTTTTTTAGGTTTTAAATGATTAAACAAAATTAAGACACAAGTATTTGGACACTTTGTTTGTCAATGTTTGTGCATATATCACAGTAACAACAACAAAGAAATCTTGTTGTTTCAACTTAAAAAAAGTAAGTTTTTTTGCTACCTTAAAATTTGAAGTTGTGTCAATTTAGGAGGGAAACTTGTTTAAACAACATAAAGTTGACTTCAATCAATAGGCCTATAACTTGTTAAACGTAATGTCTTATTAATAAACTTGACTTTCTAACTAAATGCAAGTACTTTAAATGTAATTACAATCCAACAACATGTTTGTACATAATAAGTACATTGTATCAAATGTTTAAGTACATAGTATTTAAAGACACCTAAATGTATAAAGAGAGTCAATCAAAAGTTCAGCCAACAATAACTTGGATAATTGAGTTATCTCAACAAGATCAACCCTGGGCAGTTATTCAAACACTATATTTTAAGTTACGGTAACTAAAAGCCATTTTTTATTTTTTACAGTGCAAGTTAAAGCTCCAAAAATGACCATAAAAACACCATTAAAGTAGTTCATATGACTCGTGCATTTTATTCAAAGTCACTTGAAGACGTGCGATATCTCTGTGAATCACAAACGGCTGTTTAATAAGTAAATATATAGTATGTGCATCGCGTTAGTGAATGGCGCTGCTCTGTTGACACAAACTCACGAACAGGCTGTTGATGCACTCGCGGCTATTTTTAGCCTTCACGCGGTACGCAATATTTGAGCGCTACTCAAGAACAACGTCTCAGATGTAGATGCTCAATAGTTCGGTTCACTTATAATGTGCATTTAGAGCGGCACCGGAGGAGCATTTTACCAAGTGAATTAAACTACTGTGAACCTGCCCACAAACAGACACATACAGGACGTCCCGAAGAGTTCAGAATGTCAAAATAAAAGCGTGAGGGTTTAAAAAGTGAACGATTTGTATTTAAAATTAAAAGTCAATAATAATGAGAAAGAGTTATGCAGAACGGAACACAAAACGGCGTCGCGATATGCAGAAAAGGACAGTGGACCTCGGCTCAAAGTAAGAGCAGCCGGTGGAGTTTCTGGTGCCCACCTCGGGTAAGATGGTGCCCCCCTAAGGAGTTGGTGCCCTACGCAGACTCTTTAATATGCGTATGGGGAGTGGCGGTACTAGTAGCTACCCTCAGCCTCCTCCATTGCACTTTTTGATTGAGGACTGGACACTGAAATGCATCAATTCTTCCACTACAAACTATTCAGACATGTTTGTAAGTTCTGTTTTCTTGTTTGTGTGCAGCTAAGTTGTGTTGTCTGTTGTTAATATCACTAGTGGTCCTGTTGAAGCAAAACAATACAAATCTTCGCTTGAACGCCCCATCTCGCACATGCTGTGTAACTACTGTTGCTCTCGTGCAAAGAGGTGCAGACTCACTGAGCACTAAATGTTTTTCACAATTTCTCCCTTTGCGTTACGAAAAAGAAAGAAAATCATATACGGTTATAACAACACAGGGGTGAGTAAGCAATGACTGAATTTTCATTTTTGGGTGAACTACTCCTTTACATATATTTTATAATATGTATATGTCAGAATTGTCTAAGGTCTGTGATTGTATTTTGTGGTGGGCATGAATGTAATGAAATGATGATTGAGAGATTTCCTCAAAAGCCGGTTGTATCATATTTAATACGTGGATTTCAAAGAGGGATTTTCAATAAAATAATATACACAACTTTAATCAAGCACAAGTTGCTTATATTAAGCAAATACTCATTTTAAAATATAAGTAACAATATAATCATTAAGGTCACTTACTTTATTAAAATAATCTCTCATTTATCCCAACATAAGAGTCACTATTCACACAAGTCTGCCATCATTTTAAATAGATCGATATAAACATTGAAACCACTTTTTTCATAAATAGCCAGAAGATGGTGCCATAAACATGTGAAACTTACATACAATAGCTTGTTTGGCTCGTCAACATGAACAGAGAGTGAAACAGGAGCTGCTAAACGTTGTGTATCATATTTGACACACAGTTTTTATCTCTAAGTTTCTGTTTTATGACTTTTGAAACTTTTAAACATGTAATAAACATTTCATCAAGCCATCTCTTGGTTAACTTGACCCCTAACCCAAGTGAACTAAATAATCCTAATATTCATACTCGTGTATTTTGTTTTTTTCTTCATTTAAATCTGCCTATCCAGCATTTCGCCATGCTGTGTGAGGGGCCGTTCACAGTGAACGCGTTCTTGAGCTTAAAAAGCTAGACGCAGTGGTGTGAACTGAGCAGAACGCGGGTGTCCCGAGACGGATTTTTAACAGTTGAAGTTCTTTTTAACTTGATACGAGACACTGAGAGAAATACGGACAAGCGGTCGATGACGTGGGGTACAACAGGGCTAAAGGTACACCTTATGGAAAATGTGCTTTTTATCTGGTCACAAAGTGTTTTAAGGTTGAAATTATTTTTATTTTTAACAATTAATGATGGAGCAACATCATTTGTTTGAAAATAAATAATAATGGATGTTAGTTTTGATTATAAAAAAATACAAAAAAAGTGGCAAGGGGTAAAAGGCCCCCCTCAATGGGGTTATAGTTATATCATGCAAATATTGGGACAATAGTTATAGGACAAAATGATTCAACTTATGCAAATAATTTTTGGGTAACAAATTACGATAATACTAATTTAAAATAACCACTTCAGGAAGGGTTCAACATTTTTTGTTCATTTCAAAACATCTCAAGTGTCCTAAAAACAAATGAATCTGCACTGTGATTGGCCCACTTTGACCATTCCTCATATCTATTCTATTCGCTTTTTACCCCAAATACTATCCTGTCACTTATCGGACAGTTATTAAAGAGCTTTTGATTTAATGACCTTGAACAAAACTGAAAAATACAAACAAGCATTTTATCTCTAAATAAATGTGATAATGTCAGGGATTTTCATGAGCTACATAAATATGCAAGATTTAAAAAAAATGATATATTAGATCAAACTGCCTCAAACTTCAGACATTGCACGCAATGATCTCATGCATTAGCCCCACTGTACTCTACGTCTAGCGCATGCTTACACAGAAAAACAATAGGAAAAACAGCGCGAACGGCGCCAAAACGCGTTCGGTGTGAACGGCCCCTGAGAGTTCCAGCGTCCGCGCGCGTCTAAACATATCACTGCGACAGACGCTCAATGACCGCGCACGCCTCACACTCGACCGTATTTGGAAAGACTGAACACGCTTCGGCCACTGCGAGGAAAATCCCCGTTATATTGTTACAACCGGCCGCAATCGACCAAAAAACATCGATCAACAACGCGCACTCCGAAAGTTGAACGCAACAGATTCTCTTTGCGTGTATAAAAGCATTCCTGAAAGTAACTGTTAGTTGAGTGATTTACAATAGAAACTATAAACAGAAACACACGACTGCATACAGCAGGCACGGGGGATTAAAGCGGTTTCACGCAAAAGCTCACGCGCAAGTACCCGGCCGTCATGGCGATGTTGTAGATTGTGAGCCATGCTGTGGCGATGGCGCCTTTCGTCCGCTTCTTGTTGTTGGTTTCTTTCTCCTCCACGGTTCCGTCCTCCTCGCCAGACGCCATGGTACCGGGGACAGACTGCGAAAGTCACACAAACGGTGCACGAGCACAGCTGTCGGCGGGGGCTGGTCATCGTTCCACGGGACCCCTCTGGAGGGGCCAGTGCCTGTTCTGCAAATGCGGGCACAACTGCCATATGAAAATAGATTTTATTTATATATATTTATATATATTTATAACTAATGAGGACAACTTGCTGTAAAATTTCAGGCTCAAGTCCAAAAGTCTGAAACCACTTTGAAAATCCTGGAAAAAGTTTTTTTTTTTTTTTTTTTATCTATACACCTCGAAATATATTAGTTTTAGGATTTAAAAACAAAAGGACAGAAAAGTTATGCAAAAATTTGAAGAATAATAAAAACAAATACAAAAATAAATAAGAATAAATATTTCTGTACAACCTCAAGGACACTTATCAAATGTAGAAAATAGCAATAAAAAGAGAAAAAAGAAAGAAATGAAGAATAAATATTTAGCACAAAAAATAAAGAGGAAAACTTTCATTTCAATGTACATCTCATGGCATAAAATAAGGGTTAATGTTGATTTAATTCTTTGAGTAAGAGGTAAACTAAATTCTCAATTAAACTGATTTATTTGACATTAACGGATAAGACAGTTTATGTTTTAAATGTTAGAAACAAATATTCACTCATAAAGGTAAATATGCCCCTGAAAATCAAATCCAGGGGGTAAATATTGCCCCTTAATGTAAAGTTCATTTCTGACACTGGTGTAAACATAAAATTCTGATTCATTCTGGAAGAAAAAAAAGACTCTTGATCATGCATTCAAAAACAATGATGTCACCCTTCATTTCTTTATTTTTATTATTATTTTTCTCCCCAATCTTGGAATGCCCAATTCCCAAGATTGGGAAGTGCTCGTGGTGGTGTAGTGACTCAATCTGGGTGGCGGAGGACGAATCTCAGTTGCCTCTGCATCTGAGACCGTCAGTCCGTGCATCTTACCACATGACTTGTTGAGCACGTTACCACGGGGACCTAGTGCGTGTGGAGGCTTCACGCTCTTCTCCGCGGCATCCACGCACAACTCACCACACGCCCCACCCAGAGTGAGAACCACATTATAGCGACCACGAGGAGGTTACCCCATGTGACTCTACCCTCCCTAGCAACCGGGCCAATTTGGTTGCTTAGGAGACCTGGCTGGAGTCACTCAGGACACCCTGGATTCAAACTGGCGACTCCAGGGGTGATAGTCAGTGTCTTTACTTGCTGAGCTAACCAGGCCGCATTTATTATTATTATTATTATTATTAAATATTTACATTATTTTTGTGATATGTTATACCAAAATATTTAAAGCCATTCATTTCTTATGTAAAGAATAGTATGTGCACCTCTGATCGTCTCTGTTTGGGATGTATAACTGCTGTAATACAGTTCTGCGAGCAGGGGACGGCCGAAGGCTGTGTCTAAAAAAGTGTTTCACAGCAGATTCTAAAATTAGCCCCCCCCTGCAGCCCTGAGAAATCAGTGTAAACTGAAGACGCCACCAAATATAGGACAGCCCACTCAAACCTGATCCTGTTACACTTACATACATGCACCTACTGTAAGCATACACCTAATTCAATAATGCAAGTAAAGAAATAAATACCGAGCCATAAAACAATGCAACATAACTCCTTTAATAACCACTGTTGCTTTCATATGCATGCAAATGTATATTCTCATTTACTTGTTTTTTATTTGAATTTTGTACTATTAATTGATCCCAAAATAAGGAACTTTAGGCTTGATTTCATGATGAAGTTTTAGTGTTAACATAATTAGCTGTGTCTGACAGGGACCACAAGATGGAGGTATACTACAGGACTACAACCAGTAAGTATGCTGGTTATCTGCTGTGGAATGTAATTTGTAACATATTCCGTTAGATTACTCAAGGTCAGTAATGTACTCTAAATACTTTGGATTACTTCTTCAGCTTTGGTAGTTTTATTATGTCATCTTGGACATATGCCGGTTTCACACTGCACGCGTTAGCAGAGCGTAAGCAGCGCAGGAGCACTGCGTACGGTGAGCGGAAGCAGGACACGCGCGTTTTGCTTTCATACTGGCAGCGTTTGACGCGCGCGCCGTGTTTACAGACAAAGTAGGCTATGGGTAAGTTGGCATTGCTTTATTTCGTTTTCAAATACATTTATATTATATTATTATAATAATATTAATATAATATTATATAACTTTTGGTTCATCTTTGTTTTTGTTGACCGTGTAGTGCGAGTTGTTGATAGAAGGAAGGCCATTGCGCTGTATTTGCTATTACGAAGACTACGGAAAAGACGCAGACTTTGGGTTCACTCCATGAACCGACGAAGGAGAGAATATGGTGCATATTACCATCTTGTCGCCGAACTCCGACTTGACCATGCCGGCTTTGACACCACGTGCTTTTGTTTATGATTGTCAGCATGATATCAGCATGGCATCCTTATGACAATATATATATATATATATATATATTAGTTATGTGTATATACATTTATACATTAAATTAATCTAACTTAAACTAAACTGGCAGTATAAATTATTTAAACTTGTTTTTGTAGTTTGGGCAACAAGTTTGTTTTTGGACATTTGTTTTCTTTTTAAATTGATGAAGGTCATTTGATTGACTGTTTAAAACACAATAGATATCATCAATGCGCTTTTGGTAACTGCTGTGTATTTTTGCCATGATCAATGCATTGTCACTTTAATTCAGCGTAAGCCGCGCGTCAAAAATAGACAGGACGCCGAAACGATCGCGGCACTGCTGCTCCTGCTCTGCTCCTGCTACGCGCTGCCGCGCCGCCTCTACGTGCGATGTGAATGCTCTAATCTGTTAACATGGGCGGCGAAAAAAATATGCGCTGCTAACGCGTGCAGTGTGAAACCGGTGTTACACTGACACCTAGTGGTGTGGATGCAGCACAATTCAAACACAACAGTTACCGATACCCTTGTAAAAACTCACCATTTCACAGTCAGTCAGCCATGATGAACTTATTCCATGAGTGAAAGTGTCCAATAACAGGGCAGTATTCGGCTGGTCATGTGATTCCAACATGGCAGCCGCCATATGGGGACCCTCTCCATGTACATTTACATTTATGCATTTGGCAGACGCTTTTATCCAAAGCGACTTACAGAGCACTTATTACAGGGACAATCCCCCCAGAGCAACTTGGATTAAGTGTCTTGCTCAAGGACACAATGGTGGTGGCTGTGGGGATCGAACCAGCGACCTTCTGATTACCAGTTATGTGCTTTAGCCCACTACACCACCACCGTTCCAGATTGTAGAATAAAACAGATTTTGCAGAATTTGTAGATTGTATAGATTTGTAGATTGTAGAATTTATGTAGAATAAAACAGATTTTATAAGGTTGAATATGACTAAAACTATTAATCTCGTGAGTGCTCATGATATTTTTGGTTTGTTTCAAGATGACTATTAATTTCTTTAGGGTGACATTTTTTATTTTTTTTTAAATCAACATATTTATTTATGCCAAAAATAATTTTATTTTGATAAAATGGCCTTTCGTAATAAGAAAGGTGTGAATATAAGTGATGTAAAATATATATTTGTCTCATGTGTAGATAATAATAGTGATTAATAAGTAAATTAATAATGTGCAGGGCAGGCCCATAGCAAAGGTCCAGAATTTAAGTCTGTTTTTTTATTCATTAATATCATCCTTTACAGGAGTTACATACAGCAACTGACGTTATGCACTCATAGCAAAATCAGTGAGCGCGGGAAAGTTAGTTTGACGTTCGACATTCGTTGGACATTCGGTTTCGCAGATGTAATGGACCGTCTGAAAACTCCAGTCACTACACTAAAACATAGCAGACGTCCACTCATTCATTCAATTCAAACGCAAGCTATCCATGAAAAAAATTAATAAAAAAAATTGTAAAATACATTTTCACATTCAGAATGTTCTTATAACTTCCCAGAGGACAGACAGACACACTACAGGTGATATTATTACAGTATGATTAATTATATAAGTACAGACAAATATTCACTAAAATTCACCAAAATTATTTTTTCACATTTTTAAGGCTGTGTTAACTTCCCAGAGGATATATACACATACTACAGGTAAAGTATTACATTATGATCAATTATATAAGTACAGTAATCAATTATTTTAGAAAAAAATCGCTAAAATGTACCAAAATTCTATTTTCTAATTTTAAAGGCTGTATTTTTTAAATATTTTTTTAATGTGTGTATATATATATATATATATATATATATATATATATATATATTGTTTTTTTTGTGTGTTTTTTAGTCCTTCTATCCTCTATAATGGATTACTGTACTTATATAATTGATCATACTGTAATAATATCGCCTGTAGTATTTCTGTCTGTCCTCTGGGAAGTTATAAGAACATTCTGAATGTGAAAATGTATTTTAAGTTTTTTTTTTTTTTTTTCATGTATAACTTGCACGTGAATTGAATGAATGAGTGGACATCTAAGTTTTAGCGTAGTGAGTGGAGTTTTCAGACGGTCCCTTACATCTGCGCATGTCCAACGTCAAACTTTCCCGCGCAAAATCAGTGAGGCCAACGACATCCAGCTGGATAGTGAGAATGGCGCGAAAAAAGCAGAAGAGACGGAAGAGAAAGAAGGCAGCAGCGTCATTGTCGCAGAATATTGAACATATGTCCAAAAAGACTGCCAAACAGGGTACAGGTCTTTTCTTGGTAAGCAATTTGACAACATTGCAGTAAATATTTTCAGCGCATCAAAAGCGTGCTCGTTAAGATAGCAGCAGACAAGCTAATCCAACACAAATTAGTGCATAAAAAGTGTTTGAACCTCATAATTAAATACAAAATGAGGGGGAAAACTGCAAAAAAGTCCACTTAGAACCAATCATCAAGCTCATGTGAAACAGTACACACCTGTCTTCAGCTGAAGTGACTCTGATTAACTAAAAATAAATCTCTGCTATTCTTGAAGGATTTTTCTGACATCTTCTTGGTTGCATACTACTACAAGAGCCATGTGGGGTCGCAAGAGGCAAGCCTTTTCTGACGATAAAACAAACAAACATTCATGCTTTGTGTAGACCTATATCCAGTCTCCCAAAACCATGTGGAAAAATGTGTTATGGTCTGATGAGACTAAGATTGAACTTTTGCCCAAAACTGTAAAAGGTATGTTTGATGCTAAAACTACACCGCACATCTGCAAAATAACAGCATACCCACAGTGAAGCATGCTGGTGGTGGCATCATACTTTGGGGCTTTAGTGAAGGTGGAGGGAATCACGAATAGCTCCAAGTACCAGTCAATTTTGGCACAGAACCTTCTGGCGTCTGCTAGAAAGCTGAAAATGAAGAGGTCTTTCACCTTTCAGCATGACAATGATCCAAAGCACACATACAAAAGCAAAAAAATTATTAATGTTTTGAATACCTCTGTATATTCTTACAGTACTGTCCTGCAAGTAAAGTGAATATTACATAGGCTACTATTTATAAACAAATGCTACTACACTTGTCATGTATGGTGTCAGGTATACTTGACATGTGCATATGTGTTCACTATATGTGCTCGTGGGCGGTGAAGTAACATTTAGTAGCAGGTAAGTAAGGTATTAGTATGACTTTATTGGGATAAAGACAGTGCTGGCAAATGTGTTGTCCAGTTGCTACAATTGCGGATTGTCTTTCTCGTCATGCAATTAGGCATCCCATGGCACCACAACTGTGGTACATATCCTAAGCAGCGCAAACGTGCTGTCTAGGTGCCGCAACTATGGCATGTCTTGCGGGCCGTGCTTCTAGGCATCCCACAACACCGCAAATGCTGCGTATAAATAAAGCATTAATTTTCCTTCACACGGCAAAGCTTTGTTTATCTTTGCAGGGGTTTTGCACAAACAATGCGTGCCCCCATTGTAGGGCTTAATTGCAAAACGTGTTCTTTTTCAAAGGTATTGCACAAACAATGCCACCCTTATCAGGGCTCAAATGCAAAGTTTGTTTGTCCTCCTGCAGGAGTCTTGCACAAACCACATCGCCCCTATTGTGGGACTCAATCGCAAACCGTGTTTGTCCTTATGCACGAGTATTACATAGATGACGTTGCTCTTATCAAGGGCTTAAATACACATATAAATAAAACATTGTTTTGTACTTTTACAGGGTTATTGCATTATTATTCATAGGCTCAATGACAAGCAAGGACTCAGTCACAAGCATTGTTTATCCCTCTGCAAAGATATTGCCCAACAAGGCACACCCATTCACAGAGACTCTACATTATTTACATTTATGCATTTGGCAGACGCTTTTATCCAAAGCGACTTACAGTGCACTTATTACAGGGACAATCCCCTCCGGAGCAACCTGGAGTTAAGTGTCGTACTCAAGGACACAGTGGTGGTGGCTGTGGGGATTGAACTAGCGACTTTATGTGGTTTAGACCACTACACCACCACCACTACACATTATAATAAGCTTGCCTAACTTTCTGCAGGGTCTTTAACAATAGTAGCATGCCACACAGTCATATACATTGATGCAAACATTCTTTGATATTTCCTCTTCCTTCAGATTTGTCCCTCACCTTCTGAAGACCTGGGTATTGTCCTGAGTAATTATTTGGTTTTGTAGTATTCCTTTCAGGGTGAGCTCCGCTCACCTGCCGTCATCGCCTCCGGTAGGATCTGATGGTTCAAGCAATTATCTGAGCACTGAACCATAGGATGGGGCTTACGCCAAATATTAAACGATTCTCTACATTCGTAATAATTCCAATCATTCAGTGTCTTTTCTGATAGAACTCGAAAATCAGCAATATTGAATGAGAATGAGAAACTCTAGAGACTGTTGTTTGTGAAAATCCCAGGAGATCAGCAGTTACAGAAATACTCAAACCCCCCATTCTGATGGTTGATGTGAACATTAACTGAAGCTCCTGACCCATATTTGCATGATTGTATTCACTGCACTGCTGCCACATGAATGGCTGATTAGATAATTGCATAAATTAGTAGGTGTAAAGGTGTTCCCAATCAAGGAATTCGTTTTTTTTTTTTTAAATAAATGTAATAACACTAACTTCACTAATTTAAAAACTCTGAAGTTGTGATGTTTTGGGTTAAACACCATTAATGTTCATATACAATAAGAACAGTAAAGATCTAGTGTACATTTCTTAGTTTCCTTCAGTGAGAAAATATAAAAAAGTTGTCATCATTAGGGGCAGAATGCTGCCATTTGCTCGATGAAAAAGCACTTTTTAAATTAAAATGATCTGAAATTACAAGTTTAACCAGTAAATGGTTGCAGAGGTCCACTCATTTGCTTGGTTATAGCAAACACGTTTTTTATTTTATTTTATGTTTTACAAATTATTACAAGTTATGCATTTGGTTATATATTTAGACATTATCAAATAAATAAAAAAATCTAAATTGTTGTCAAAGTTTAGCCTTTTTTTGGTTTCGCTGTCCTTTTCTGCGTATCGCGGCGGCGTTTTGTGGTCCGTTCTGCATAACGCGCCGGCTCATTGTGGCGTATTCGGGACATTCTGCCACTGATCGTCACAAAAGTGCGTCTGCCCAGAGGGAAAAGTACCCGGTATGCCAGATAATGCCAGTCCAACCCTGTGCGTTATGCATTTTGGATGTGTTATAGTATCACCCCTTAATTTCTGTGTATGAGTGTGCGCTGCATTGTGGCTGATTTATTGATTTTATATGACACATGAAAAATAAATTATTTATTAGTGTTTATCATCTCACCCATTCATTTCATACTGGTGTCAATTTTGACCCTGAACACAATGAGTGTGAGTTGTTTTGTCACACCACCAGAATCCTGCCCAATTTTTGGGGTGTGTGTTTTGAAAGCAAATGTAGAAAAAGTCACCAAACCTCGTGCCGCTGAGATGAAGGAAAGCATGCTTTTCAAAGAAGCAAAGTTCAAAAGGGGTCATTATGACCCTACATCTAAATAAGGGTTAATTGTTCAGTGAGTGTATGTTACAATTAAAAACAGAATAATTTATAGAAGGGGAATATTTTAACCCCATATTTTGAAATACAGGAGCATTTTTGTCACCACCTGTGATATTTTGGCCACAAGCCCCACTTTATTAATATACAATTATATTGTGTGGGTTTGAATCCATTGGCCTCTTTCCACTAACAAAATGGTGATACCATGATTTTTTGTACCTTGGTCAGCTAAATATCATGGTATGTGAATATGATCATATTTCAGTACCATTGTTTAGGCTACTACACTTAAATATTACATTTTTTTTTTTTGTCAATGTCATAACATAATTCCATAAAATAGATTTGCGTAAACAAAAATATATGAATAAACTATATTAAGTTTTATTTGTTTAATTTGGCCATTTTTAGGCCACGTCAACACTAATCAGTTTTCATTTGAAAATGCCTTGATTTCGCTTCGTTTACGTCTCATCCACACTCATGTTAGGAAAAAAGAAAGCAGATATGAGTTTTCAAACAAAAACAGAATAGTGTGGATGTGGTCTTGTATGATAACTTTAATTAATATGATTGTAAACTGTTTTCTTCTTTCCTTCCTTTTGGAGGCCTGTTGCTTTGGCTTATGTGCTTCTCTCAACGCTGCCCTGTTTTGCATTCCTCATGGCCAGCTCTGAGGTAAATCTATGTGTGGAGTATTCATAGAAAACTGAATTAAATGTTGCTGTCCAATATCCAGAGATTTTGTACATCTTGTAAATGTAGCGTCTTCAGATTTTATGTCACTAGTATTTATTTTACATGCAAATTGGTCTTACAAAAGCTGTGCCAGGATATTAAATCTGCAATCGAAAGTCAGAGATCTCAATATGAACACAAATTCTTCCAAGACCAAATAATTTGAGCTATTCACATTCATTTTATAGCTCTATTTGCTTACCTTATGTCTACAGATGAGTCCATTCTAATGTATCCTAAGCAATCAGAGGTGGGTGGGGGGTTGTAATGTTTCTAGGTGATTTATCGCATTAATTCAGTGCCATTAATTATATAAAATGCATGTTCTTGGACCATAATAAGGAATATTCCTTCAATCTGAGCAATTAAAGCTCAGAGTACCACATGTTTTCTCCAGAGGGTAGTATGTAAAACTGAATGTAATGCATTTTAATTGTCTGTATTTTACAGTTTTTCTCAGTCGCTTAGGCTAACTTTTTTATTACAGTCTAACATTCTCTAAACTGCAAGTGCAATTGTCACAACTGTTTATGGGACATCACAACTCTATTGCATGTCTGCAAAATGTAGTAACTCACCCAAAACATTTAATTCATGCTTCAAAACCTGCAGTTGTGTCAGTAAACTGACCAATGCCACCAAAATTAAGTTGTTTTTTTCCATCATGCCAATGTTTAGATGTTGTTAACCCTAGAAATGTTTGTTATATACAAATGTCATTTTTTGTTGACAAAATGTAGTTCTGTAAAAAACTATAATTTGTACCTCCTCACAGTATGTAACACTACAAGTTCCCATCTTCTTGGTGGACTTCCTGTCGCTCTTGTTGGTCTGGCCAGAGGTTTATCATACATGTCATAGATATTTATGAAATGTACATGTATGTCTGACAGATTTTGGTAATTGAATCATTTAGCATGCGATGGCTCACATGATGAAATAATGTTTAGAAGTTGTGAAGAGTGCAAATTTCACTAAGAAACAACTCATCGGTTTTGATCATGTGCATTATTGTGCAAATTGTAGACAATTGTACTGACTCTTTTGCACACGTGCCAAAACACGTGCAATTTGCTTAAATTAATAAGAAATTCAAAACAACAAGAAACAAATTGTTCAGAGATTTGATCTTATTGTTTTGAAAAAATAATTCTCATTCGAGAATTAGGCCAAAGCGATTGAGAAAAACTGTAATATACAATCTTTATATAGTGAATTATTGTTATTTAAGGGGCTTTCTCAGCAAATATTTATATATTTGATTATTTGCAATTAATTACAATTAATTTGATTAATTCATCTACATACCATTTAATTAGTTTGATAAAAAATTTGATAAAAAAAAAAGTTGATCGACACACCTAAATATTTAATTACATTACGGAGTACATAATAAAAGTTCAAATGAATGCATAATCAATAGAAAATTATATTCATTCCATAATATACATTTTTTATGCACAATGTATCATGTCAAACATTCAGAAAAAGCATGAGGTAATTTATAAGAACATTTAAATTCTTACCTGCTCATCTGAAATGCCTGTCTGCTTTCCTCACCCTGAAAAAACAACAACTGATCATTTCTATGGACGCCTTTAACATCTTCACTGAGTCCACATATGACTCATGATATATTTCATGTTTTCTAAATGTATTCAAAAGTTTTGTGTGGACAACAGACCTACAGACCAAATTACACATGTTGTCAGCCACTGACTTTATCCTGCAGGGGGCGCTTGACGCTCTGAAAACCGAATCCTCCATGCTTCCAAATTTAAATCTCAGAAAGTTTAATATCTCAGTGGTGACAATTTTACATTAAATAGTATTTTTAGTTTTTAATACAAACTGATAATTGTAATGATTCATGCCTGTGAATGGAAATCCACCAAAGCACTATCGATAAAAGTAGTTTTAAAAATCCTCATCCAGTAATGATAAACAATGTTTGATTGGCCCATCCTGGCCAACGCTAACAAAAGTAACAGTGACACCCTGACACCGTCTTCTATGCTAGAGCGGGATTGCGCAACACTACTTGAGCGATAGCACCTCGTACAATGGAGGGGGACTTACATTTTTTTGTCTGATTATGTCTGACACACATTCACACCATTGCAAGGTACCTCCATACTAAATTATTTTCAGCGTTGATAAACAAGGACATATTCATTATTGGGGCAGACAAATCACCCACTTCACAGCATTGGAAACATCTGAGACAAAGTTGATTCATCAATAAAAGTTCAGAGCTCTATTAAGAGCAACAAAATAACAATCTCTGAGCAATAATTGTTCCTGCTAACACATACGGTTCTAGTGATCTTTAATAAGAGACAGCAGAACAAGCTGAGCTGTCTTTGATTGTGATAATGCTCCACACTTATAAGCAGTTGCTCTTCTTGTTTTGGTTAGAAAAACAATTCAAGGTATTCGAGTCAGCCTTGACTCACTTCCTGTCTGTCAGGTCTAGATGTGTTTTTATTCATGTTTTGTGACGTGGTTCCCCGGCCATGTGATCATCCTGTTTCCCTCCATATATATGTGTCTTGTTTTCTATTGGTTCATAGTCTTGTTATTAGTTCTGTTATGTAATTGGTTCATGGTCATTGTCTTGTTATCTTGTTTATAGTTCGGTCTGTTCATTAGTTGATGTTTCCCATGTCCATGTACTTAAGCCTCATGCTTTCCATTGTGTCTTGGTCTGGCATTGTGTTTGTAACTTTGTTGTTTTGTCTAGTCAAGTCCTGTTTACATTTGTTTCATAATCTTACCTAGTCGTCAAGTTTAGTTTAGTCTAGTTCATGTTTATGTTTTGTTCACATTTAGGATTAGGGTTTCTGAATACTATGTATGTAAACTGCACTTGGGTTCTTCATTTTCATGTCATCATATTCATCATTTCCAGAGCTGGCATATTGTTACACTGACTCAGTCTAATGTAGTCTAATGTCTTTCTCACTCTCTCTGTATGTGTGTGCTGCATAAGGTATGAGCTGCATGCTTAAATTTAAGACATATCCCAACTCCCAGCATTTTTTAAATTCCAGTTGGGACCATGTGAATTGTGTTCAAAATCGTCTCAATTAATGTCGTTAATTACGTTCCCCCATGATCCCCCTGATTCCGTGATGCGATGTGTGCCGTGGCACCATGCCCATCTCGGGACTCGAGTCTGAAGCCAGTGATGAAGCAGTCTCATATGCATCGACCCAAGCGGCATGACCGAGGGTGAAATATGCCCCAGGAGCCTCTGAAAGTGTTTCAGTGGAACCGCTGTCCTCCGCCTGAATGAGTTCAGGCAGTTGAACACTGACTGCGCACGTTCGCTTGTGAGGCATGCCATCATCGACACCCAGTCTAACTCAATGCCGAGAAAAGAGATGCTCTGAACCGGGGAGAGCTTGCTCTCTTCCAGTTGACCAGAGTTGCTTGAGCACCAGGTCCTTGTGTGCGCACAGCAACTCTCGAGAGTGTGCTAGGATCAGCCGGGCGTCAAGGTAGTTGAGTATGCGGATGCCCACTTCCCTTAACAGGGCAAGAGCTGCCTCTGCGACCTTGGTGAAGACACGAGGGGACAGGGAGAGGCCGAAGGGGAGGACCTTGTACGGATACGACCGGCCATCGAAAGCATACTGTAGGAAGGGTCTGTGTCGAGGTAAAACTGAGACGCAAAAGTACACGTCCTTCAGGCCTACCGCCGTAAACAAATCTTGATGCCGGACGCATGTGATCTTGAATGGGAGTCTGTGTAACGCCCTGTTCAGAACTCACTGGTCCAAGATTGGCCACAACCCACTGCCTTTCTTTGGTACGATGAAGTAAGGGCAGTATAGAACCCTTTCCTCATCTCGGCTGGAGGGACAGGCTCTATTTTACCCTTGAGAAGAAGGGTCGCAGGGCCCTGGTTGCGAGTGCTCTGTGTCTGGCAGTTGTGAAAACCGATTATGTGACCCAAGGAGTGAGGAAACCTTTTTTTTTTTTTTTTGACAATATGGGTACCGTAGCCCGTTTGGGGTGCAACGAACACAACACAAAATTAACAAAAGATTTACCTTCCGGCCCTCCACCGGAGGATGGATTTGTCTGGGTACCAGCTCCATAGCGGACATTTCTCTCCCTGGGTCGTCCATCTCTTAGGAGTGCTTAGGAGCCTTCCGGGTCCTCGTGCCAGGCCGTGAAATGGGCTTGGGCTGTGGCAGAGCCTCCTGAGCTTTCGCCGCTGCAGGGAGACACCCTCGGCGAGCAGACGGGGTATGGGATCTTGAGCCGTGCCAGGGAAAGATGTGCTGCATAGCCTCTGTCTGCTTCTTCACCGCCGAGAACTACTGGGCAAAGTCCTCAACGATGTCGCAAAATAGGCCGATCTGGGAGATGGGCAGTGAGAAAGCAAATTTTGTTGGCGTCCCTCATCTCGACCAGATTCAGCCACAGGGGGTGCTCCTGGACCACCAAGGTGGACATCGCTTGCCCCGAGTGCTCGCGACCGTGACCTTGTCACCCGGAGGGCGAGGTCAGTCGCGAGTGCAGCTCCTGCAGCACATCGGGATCAGGACAACCCTTAGGCAGCTTTTTCAGTGCCTTGGCCTGGTGTACTTGCAGGAGGGCCATGGCATACAGGGTGAAGGCGGCCTGTCCAGCAGCACGATGTACTCCTACAGGCCCTGGAGGGAAGTGCTGGATGATCCCGCCAGGTGGCACAGGTGCACCGCGACTGCATTATCCACCTGTGGGACCTCCGTGTACCTGTGAGCCACCGAGCCGTCGAGGGTAGTGAGAGCGGACAAACCTGGAAGTCTGTTTCGGGTAGCAAAAGGGGCCCCTCCATGACTTCAGTTCGTTGTGCACTTCCGGGAAGGGGGGGGGGTCATGGCTGTGAGCAGCGCCCTGAACACAGGAACCAATTATCTAGCCGCAAGGGCTCAGGGGAGGATGGTGGGTTCCAGTCCAACCCCATACTTGCAGCACCCTGGACAAGCATAGTGGTCAGCTCTGCATCGGCCACAGACTGTGCGGGTGGGAGGTTTTCTTTAAAAACCCAAACATTGAGGTTCCAGTGAGGCACTTACAGTGAAAGTGAATAGGGAAAATTTTTGAGGGTTTAAAAGGCAGATACGTGAAGCTTATTTTTTATGAAAGGAGTTACATTTTTCTGATAGTGTATTTTTGAGCAATAGAGGGTGTTAAAAGTGTTAACTTGTCTTGGCAACAAAGTTGTAAACTGGATATGACTTTACACAGTATAGGTTGGTTAGCAATTTTATCACACTAAAATAATTTGTTTACATCTTATGCCTATACTTTTAAAACAGTGAGTTTTTTTTTAATGGTTATAGATTGGCCCATTCACAGCCATTGTATGTGCCTCACTGTAACCTAGATTGTTGCTTTTTTTTTTTAAAGAAAAGGAGTGACGAGTATACATATTTCTTTGTGGTTAATAACAATATGCCTCATTCGATTGAGCTTAACCTGTTTTGAACCTGGGATATTCGGCCTATATATAATTCCTATAATACCTTGCATAAAATACTGCATACAGTCAGTATGGTATTGTTGAATTCTTGCAAAGTGCTCCGTATGCGTTCCTTAAAATACATTTTAAATATAATATAATATACAGCATATAAAACATATTATATTATTGACATAAAATACTTTTGGTAAGTTGCACTTTTGTGACATGCTATACTTCATCTGAAACTATTTTAAACAACATTAATTCATTAATAGTGAGACTAAAATAATTGACATTTTATGCATCAACTAATCATTTACTAATAATACAATATATTTAGTAAATCACTGGTTTTCTGGCTTTCTAGAATACTGTATAGTATATTATATAATAAATATATTATATAATATATAAAATATAAGATGATAAAATATGGCTCAATATGAATATTAAGAAGTGCATCTGCTTTCCTCATCTCGGAGTTCAAAAATACTTCCCAATGAAGAAATCCCCATCCAGACTGGCATTCCAAGGCCTAACTGGCTGTTTACGGTTTTCTGCATTGGCAAAAAGTTGGTACACAGACAGAAGAATCAAACAGTTGTAAAAATGTACAACTTTTCTCTCTTTTCCTCTTTCTCTCCAACACTCTTTAGGTGCAGATTAGAAATGATTTGAGGTTGGATACATTTGCTGAACTGCCGGTTTCACTCGTTTCACATAGTGGAAATAATTCGGCATTGCAGACTTACTGGCCAAGGTAAAACAAACTCCACCACATGTATTCAGCATTCAACTAAATACACACACTATATTACCAAGCACAAATGCAATGGACAGTTGCAGGAACACAATATCATAATTATCTTCAGCAAATGAAAGAATTCCAGGATGCTTTATCCATATAAACCTCTATATAAATTCTTACTCTGATTTTCTTGTTGCACATTAAGAAAACTCTTTGCTTTGAAATGGTTAATGTTTTTTTAAAAAAATTTTTTATCATAAATCAGTTGAAATCAATTTATTTATTTTAGTTCCTCTCAAATGTACTGAGAAATAAGAACCACAGCGGCTCAGATACAGAACCAAAAGTTCTCTTTTCCAAGAATAGCTCCACTAACGTTCCAGTTTTTTATTGAAACACATGCTGGCTCATCAAAATGACACCATATGAGATATTAATATAGCAGTTATCAGGAAAGTACCTTCAAAGTAAAGAAGCAAAGCTTGACATTCTCAGGGTTGGGGAGTAACAGAATACATGTAATTGGATTACTTATTTAAAATACAAAATATTAGTAACTGAGATTACTTTGTCATTTGTTTCATTTAATATTTGGACTGTTCAGTTGGAGAACATTTATCCATTTAAATGATGAAATCCGATGAGCGATTAAACAGCTGTGAAACACTTTTATGATGTGTGTCTGCTATGTGTGAAAAGGTGGATATGACATAATTTAGGAACTTTGGTTTGGGAGCTTAATAGAGGAGCCAGATAATGTTTCTTCAACTTAACAACAAAAAAAAAACTGTTAGAAATGCTTTGACAGATGAAACGTAAATAAATGCCTTTGTCACTGTGTTTGGGGTATTTTTGTATGAAATGCTAACCAATGTAGCCTTTAACGTTGAATAGAAATCTACAAATAATATACTTTCTATGAACAGAATCCACATACGAGCAGAAAAGGATGTGGTTGTTTACACTCTGTGGGGTTTTGAAGTTTGTAGCAGCAAAAATAGTAAAATTTGTGTAAATTGTCACGTGAACATTTAGCTTTATGCTAAGATAAAATCTGTTACCAGACGTGATTTTATAATTAGTTTTCATCATACTGTAGAATTAACGTTGGAGCACAACAGTTTTCTCTAGTAAGACCTTTGATTTTAGGGCAAAGATGTACTGCAAAAATCTTATTCTTTATGAAAAAATTACAAATATAAATTTACTAGATTAGCAAAACTGCTGAAGATATTCAGGCTTTTCTTTTTTCAGAGGATGTTTTTTATATAAGTGTGTTTTTCTTTCATTAATTTTTTATAGTCAAAACAAGTAAAAAAAAAAAATCAGTCCTGAAGTAATCCAAAAGTATTTAGATTACGTTACTGACCTTTAGTAGTCATTGCAAAGTTTACAGCATGTACTCTGTAATCTGTAGTGGAATACTTTTGAAAAGTAACCCTCCCAACCCTTGACATCCTTAAGCCCAGGGTCAAACAGTAACACTTGGCATCCAAATTTGAATAAAAATTGGCTTCAATGCGTAAATAAGACTTTTGACATTTAGGCCTACTATAGGTTTTAATTCACAATTTAAGGATGATAATTTTTTGTCATGTTGTTGTGATTAAGGGAAAACTTTTAGTAGTGACACGTTCCTTGCATCAAGCCATCAAAACAAACAAATTTAACATAAAATATATATAATATGCAACAATGTTATTAACAGTTTCTGTGAATTTTATTACATTTACATTTATGCATTTGGCATATGCTTTTATCCAAAGTGACATACAGTGCACTTATTACAGGGACAATCCCCCCCGGAGCAACCTAGAGTTAAGTGCCTTGCTCAAGGACACAATGGTGGTGGCTGTGGGGATTGAACCAGCGACCTTCTGATTACCAGTAATGTGCTTTGCCCACTACGCCACCACCACTCACCACTCAATTGTAATATATTACAATTTACAATGATTTCTCAATCCGCTGTTGACTGTCAATTTTGGACCCTGTGTTCCTATTATCATATGTACTCAAAAATATACTGATAGAAAGGGTCAACACTCACTATAACCCTCAAAACTCCATTTATGTATAGTCACATTTCAGTGAAATTTAATTTCATAATATTTTTGTAATAGTACAGTCAGGTCCATAAATATTGGGACATCGACACAATTCTAATCTTTTTGGCTCTATACACCACCACAATGGATTTGAAATGAAACGAACAAGATGTGCTTTAACTGCAGACTTTCAGCTTTAATTTGAGGGTATTTACATCCAAATCAGGTGAACGGTGTAGGAATTATAACAGTTTGTATATGTGCCTCCCACATTTTAAGGGACCAAAGGTAATGGGACAATTGGCTGCTCAGCTGTTCCATGGCCAGGTGTGTGTTATTCCCTCATTATCCCATTTACAAGGAGCAGATAAAAGGTCCAGAGTTAATTTCAAGTGTGCTATTGCATTTGGAATCTGTTGCTGTCAACTCTCAATATGAGATCCAAAGAGCTGTCACTATCAGTGAAGCAAGCCATCATTAGGCTGAAAAATCAAAACAAACCCATCAGAGAGATAGCAAAAACATGAGGTGTGGCCAAATCAACTGTTTGGAACATTCTTAAAAAGAAAGAACGCACCGGTGAGCTCAGCAACACCAAAAGACCCGGAAGACCACGGAAAACAACTGTGGTGGATGACCGAAGAATTCTTTCCCTGGTGAAGAATACACCCTTCACAACAGTTGGCCAGATCAAGAACACTCTCCAGGAGGTGTATGTGTGTCAAAGTCAACCATCAAGAGAAGACTTCACCAGAGTGAATACAGTGGGTTCACCACAAGATGTAAACCATTGGTGAGCCTCAAAAACAGGAAGGCCAGATTAGAGTTTGCCAAACAACATCTAAAAAAGCCTTCACAGTTCTGGAACAACATCCTATGGACAGATGAGACAAAGATCAACTTGTACCAGAGTGATGGGAAGAGAAGAGTATGGAGAAGGAAAGGAACTGCTCATGATCCAAAGCATACCACCTCATCAGTGAAGCATGGTGGTGGTAGTGTCATGGCGTGGGCATGTATGGCTGCCAATGGAACTGGTTCTCTTGTATTTATTGATGACGTGACTGCTGACAAAACCAGCAGGATGAATTCTGAAGTGTTTCGGGCAATATAATCTGCTCATATTCAGCCAAATGCTTCAGAACTCATTGGACGGCGCTTCACAGAACAGATGGACAATGACCCGAAGCATACTGCGAAAGCAACCAAAGAGTTTTTTAAGGGAAAGAAGTGGAATGTTATGCATATATACACAATCACATATGCATACACATGCATACACACAAACACACACCTATCCATATAAATATATAGTACCTCATTTAAGAATTTGGTTTAAAACGGTTACCTCCACTGTAATAAATGATCTTTTATATGTTGTTTTTAGCCAGTGTTACACGCAGCCTGCGCCCCAAAGGGAGGGCCTCATAGCAGGAATGGAGGGGATGGGTCTCAATGTTAAATTGCTATACCACGAAACAAGGTTATATGTTAAAATACATTCAATCATTGATCTGTAAACAGTGGTTAGGACCCTCCTATCGATACTAAAATTTCTTAATTTTCTGAGTAGGCCTAAACGCTGTCATGTTTTTATGTATATGATTCACATTTTCCTGGAATGAGAAATTGTCATAAAATGATTGTACCTAAATATTTAAAATGTGAAACTTGCTCTACCTTTACACCTTTTATAGTAACTTCTTCATATGAAATGCCAGCCGTACCTGTCCTATTTTGATTCCCATAGCATAATATGACTTTAATTTGGTAGTGTTAACTGTTTTGAAAGCATGAGTTTTGGATCAGAGAAATTTGTATGTAGTGTTTCGAGAAAATGAGGAACATCAAGAAAAATGCAGAATCTGTTCAGGACAATTACAGTTTTCAGATGGCTGTGTTAATTGTTTATAGAGCTGTGATCTCTGAGTTTGGAGATATGCATAAAATTGAAAGAGAAAAACTGTAATCAATATTATGTCACACATGTTGTTGATTGAGCTTAACTTATTGAACACAAAATACTCCTTTAACCAAACACAACTTTTTTTCTAACTCTCTATTTTGTGGTTCCTCTTATAAAGGGGAATTTCTTGCATTATAATAATTCTGTAGAAATAAAAAAAAATTAGGAAGTAGAACTTCCACTGTGTCCTCTTAATATAACCATTACAACTTTATCAGTGTGTCTTTTATTACTCTGATAACTTAAATATCTACAGAAGGTTACATGTACCACATTTTCTCTTGAAACTCTATATGTACTAGATCATTATAATTCATAAAGAGGAAATACGTCTTCAATTACTCCCATAAATGCACATACATGAGCAGAAAGATGGTGTCTTCGATACCAAAGTTTTTACAAGTGATCATATCATCCCCGAAAATGTCTTATTTTCTGGGATCTTACCTGCATTATCTAAACTGTGTAGACATTTTGGACCCACTTTATATTAGGTGTCTTTTACTGCTATGCACTTAAGCATTTGATACAATGTACTTATTATGTACATATGGGATTGTGGCAGCGGGGGCGTGGTCAAGTGTCCGTCTGGGAGAGAAAGCGGTAAGGGTGCTTGCACCTGAGCTAAATTATGTCTAACACCTGTCTCTAATTTCAGTGAGCATGGGGAGAGCGGCATAAAAGCAGCCACAGAACCTCCAGTGGGGAGAGAGTCAGCGAGGAAGAAAAGCCATACTAAAGCTGACCTCTTTCTCTCCCGGACAGGCGCTTGACCACGCCCCCGCTGCCAAAGTGATGTTGCAATGTACTTTCATTTAAAGTACCTACATTTAATTACATATGTAGTTAAATTGTTATACTTTCTCCTAACCCTAAACCCTACCCCATATCCCTACTCCTAAACCTACTCGTACCTCAACCTCAGTAGCAGCAAATGTGAATCTTGTGAGAATTTTGCAGAACAACATGTAGTTACACAATAAACACATTGTATTGGATGCATTTTAATGTTAGTACATAATTATTTAAAAACACCTAATTTAAGGTTGCACTGAAATTTTGTTTTGCATTTCACCATAACTGAGCTTCAAGTCTGCTTTCTTAAACTGTGTTTTCTGTGTTTGTACAGCCAATGAACAGGCACGGGATGCTGATATCCCCACCACGCTTACGCATGTTGGAAGAGTTACTCAGATTGTCACTCCTACGACAGGCCTATCACCTGCAGTAACTAATGCCAGCGCAGTCACAGAGCATGGTCTAGTGGCAGCGAATGGGATTATGCGAGGATTTCCTGGCAATGCCACAGGTATACCTGCCAATGGGAACGTCCCGGGTCACACGGGCACCACAACAGTCACGGGGTTGCCCAGCAATGGAACAGTCGCAGGGCTTCAAGGCAACACAACAGTTCCAGGGTTGCCAGGAAATGGTGCAATTCCAAGATTACCAGGCAAGCAGGGGCCGCCGTTTGGCATTATGGGAATTTGTCCACAGTCAGGCATACCCCTCCAGAACTTTACAAATGCCCCACCATATTCTGGACCACTCTGCTTTCTCCTGGCTAGTGATGCCCACGCTGAGGTTTTTGCGGACAGTTTCTTGTTCTGGCAGGGCATTACCGGTTTACCCTCTTCTGCTTCCTTTTCACAATGCGATTGGTTCTAACCCCACACAGTCCCCTTCTTTCAGCTCTGGGCGTGGTCCTTCAAGATCTACCCTTCCTGATCTTGAGGATGGCATTGATTGCTATCTTTGGTTTTGTAACACCCCTACTTTACCTGATGAAGAATCTGCTGGTGTGCCTGGCCTACATCTACTTCAACTTCATGACAAAACTGAGGGTCTTCAACACTGAAAGGATGTTCTAATGGATCTGGTTATGTCTCAATCACCCATACATGATGAAAACTGGCAAAATATACAATACAGTGGTGCACGAATGAATAATGGGATTGTTAACAGTCTCAAAGAGCATTGATGAGAAGACAATTTAAGAATGAATGGTGGTCCCAACATATGAGGCTGGAACCCAACATGGGATGCACGTTTGCTGGTGTTCCCACCAGAATGGCAAGACATAGTTTGTTAATCAGCAGCACTACTCTGGTTGACCATAGGACTACTCTGGTTGACCATAATGTTTTTTGTTGGTGAAAAGCATGGCTATACTGGTCCACCATCTACATCAGAATCAAAATAGCACTAAAAATGCAAACCAGTCGGAACCAGCATGGAAATACTGCTCTTTTCAGCATTTACATACACGATAGTATACTGCATAGGAAGGGAAGAATTAAATTTTTTAGGATTTGGAAATCTTAGAAAGATGTTGACAGAAATAAAAGGATAGTTAAATAGCAATTTCAGTGGACCTGAAAAGAATTAGAACCTTTATTTTTGCACTTTACAGATTTGATAAAGCGACTGTTAGTGAATTCCTTGTTATTTTAATGTACTGAATGTACTAATCATTTATATTCAACACATATTTTATATCTGAGAAGTGATTTTTATTTTCTTACTGATTTTTACAGTTTTTAGTTTTGCACAAATCACTACCACAGCTCAGACGAATTTCAAAATGTTAATTTCTCACATTGGCAGACAAAAATTAAAATGGAAAAACAGGAACATCTGGTGATTTCTTGGAAATCTCTCTTAGATATTTCTTGGTGCCCGTGGGATACATTTCTACAAACTTGTAATTCTCACATGCCGCGTTAGTTGTATGTTTTCACCTCATTATTCACTTCCTTTCTGCGAGTTTGTGCCATTTCAGGCACTGATCTGCTCTCAGTCCTCTCGTACACTGGGCAGAAAGCAGGAGTACTCTATGACCATATTCCAGACCTCTGAAGCTTGTGACTTTCATTTCCTCCTTTTCTGTGCTTCATCTTCTCAAGAATTGCCATTGTGTCTATATCCCACTAAATCAGCATTTTCATCACAGTTGTGAGAAAGAGACTGAACATTTAAATAATTTTTCTAACCTTTCACCTTTTTAATCTTTCAAACCCATGTTGTAAAAAATAAATGAATAAATAGTAATAAATTATTTGAAACTTATTGTAAATATATGTTGTGAATACAATAGAACAGCTGAAAAAATATATTTTATACATTGAAAATATGTTCTATTTACACCTTTTAAATTTGACATTTAGTCTAATGACGCTGAAAGCAGACGAAGAGACGATGGTAGTCATTTTTATTTGTATAGCGCCTTTCATAACACACATCGTTTCAAAGCAGCTTTACAGAAGATCAGGCATTAACAGAAGATAAAACTGTAATATCAATAATGTCTTGGAGTCATCATTGTGTAGTTTGATAAAATATGATTGTAAATTGTGTTTAAAAATAAGTAATTAAATAATAATTGTATTAATAACCCCAGTGAGCAAGCTGTAGTCGACTGTGGCAAGGAACACAAAACTCCATAAGATGTTTGTTAATGGAGAAAAATAACCTTGGGAGAAACCAGACTCACTGTGGGAGCCAGTTCCCCTCTGACTAACCCCACCCTAAACCAGACTCACTGTGGGGGCCAGTTCCCCTCTGACTACCATCATGAATATAATGTAAATATTACTCATGTGTAGTTAAATTCATGGTTTAACATTATTAAACTAAGTAAGTGTAAAGGGACAGTGTTTAAACCAAGATTTAAACTGTAAGATTAATTATTAAAGTCTTTGAAGTCCATCCTGTATTGACTGCAGAAGATCACACTGATGCAATTGCCCTTGCAAATTGGCTGATAAAGGCTTTTGTTGGCAATTAATTGATAGTCTGTGTATTCCATTTTAAGAGTGTAGCCCATCATTGGATCAAGGTGATGCAGGCAGAGATCAGTGAGTTGTGTCGCAGTTTAACCTGCAGGTAATTTCGGTGAGGTCCATCCTAAGTCCAAGGTTCAGGCAGCGGCATGTGAAGTATCCCAAGTCTTATGGTTGGAGTTGGCATCAGTTCATCCTCTGAAGTCCATCGTAATAGACTGAAGTGATGTTTGGCTGGCACCGGCTGCTATGAGTCATCATCACACGTAGCAGTGGAGTCCAACACGAAGCAGGAATTGTGCTGGATCCAGCCAGTTCTGGTGACCTCAGGATAGGAGTCCCGAGCTTGAGACAGGGAAACAAATTAAATAATATTAGCATAGATGCCATTCAATTTATTGCAGAGTTATAGATCATGATCAGTGTATCTGGTTCCGGCAGACCTGATTAAAGCAGCCTAATTGTGGGTTGAAGGATAAATTAGGTGTATGCCTGCCTAAATGGATGAGTCTTTAGACTTAAACTGAGGGAGTGTGTCTGAGTCCCGAACAGTGTTAGGGAGACTATTCCATAGTTTAGGAGCCAAATAGGAAAAGGATCGACCTCCTTTGTGGATTTTGATATTCTAGGAAGTGTCAGAAGATCACTTAAGTACTGGGGAGAAAGACTATTCAAAGCTTTGTATGTAGTTAACAGAATTTTAAAATTTAAAATGTAATGATGATAAAATTTGTCAAATATGATCATATTCCTTTGTTCTAGTCAGCAATCTGGCTGCTGCATTTTGAACCAATTGAAGTTTATTTATTGATCTTGCTGGACATCCTCCCAGTAATGCATTACAATAATCTAGTCTTGAGGTCATGAATGCATTAATGAATTTTTCGGCATCAGCAACAGAGAGCATGTGCCGTAATTTAGCAATATTTCTTAGGTGGAAGAATGCTGTTCTACAAACATTGGTAATTTGATTTTCAAAGGACAGATCAGTATCAAATATAACACTTAAGGCCTTCGCTGTTGAAGATGATGTAACAGTACATCCATCGATAGTCAAATTATATTTTAGAGATTTTTGGTCCAATAAGTAGTTAAAACCTCTGTTTTGTCGGAATTGAGTAGGACATTTCTGGTGATCCAATCATTTATTTCATTGATACACTCTGCTAATTTGGAGAATTGTAAAACCTCATCAGGTTTTGAAGAAATATAAAGTTGGGTATCATCGGCATAACAGTGAAAACTTATTCCACGATTCCTGATAATATCTCCCAGGGGAAGCATATACAAGGAGAAAAGCAGAGGCCCTAAAACTGATCCCTGTGGCACTCCATACTTTACTTTTGTTTTGGTTTGACAATTCCTCATTTACAAAGACAAAGTGGTAGCAGTCTGCTAAATAGGACCTAAACCATGCTAATGCAACTCCACAAATGCCAACATAGTGTAGTGGTTAAAGCACAGGGCTGTTAATCAGAAGATCACAGGTTCAATCCCCACAGCCACCATCATTGTGTCCTTGAGCAAGGCACTTAACTCCAGGTTGCTCTGGGGGGATTGTCCCTGTAATAATTGCACTGTAAGTCACTTTGGATAAAAGCGTCTGCCAAATGCATAAATGTAAATGTTAAATAATTCTCCAGCCTATTCAAGGGAATGTCGTGATCTATCGTGTTGAATGCAGCACTAAGATCTAAAAGCACTAGAAGTCAAATGCAGCCACGATCAGATGATAAGAGCAAGTCATTTGTAACTCTGATAAGTGCAGTCTCTGTACTGTGATGAGGCCTATATCCTGACTGAAATTGTTCATATATATACTATTTCTCTGTAGAAATGAACATATTTGGTAGGATTCTACCTTTTTCTAGTATTTTTTTACATAAATGGGAAATTTAAAATCGGTCTATAATATTAGCCAGTTCTCCAGGATCAAGTTGTGGCTTCTTAATAAGCGGTTTGATAACTGGCATTTTAAAGTGTCTTGGGACATGTCCTAAGGATAGCAAGGAGTTAATAATATTAAGAAGAGGTTCTGAAATTACAAGAAATACCTCTTTTAAGAGGTTAGTTGGTATTGGATCTATCAAACATAATGTGGCTTTTGATGTTTTGTTAGCTCTTCATGACCTATGACAGCGAAGGATTGAAGTTGCACGTGAGGAAAATTATGAGACTCTGTTTTCTGAGGTGCTATGACAGATGATTGCATAATTCAAATTTTATTTCTGATTATTTCAATTTTATCATGAAATCATTACTCTTGTGCTGCGATGTAATATCTGGTTCTGTTGAGGCTTTATTCCTAACCAATTTAGCCACAGTACTGAATAAACGCCTAGGATTGTTGTGGTTATTTTCTATGAGTTTACTAAAATATGCAGACCTACAGACACTATCCTTCCATGCACTGCGAAATACTTAGAATTTTGTATTCTTCCACATGTGCTCCATTTTCTGATCTGCACTCTTGAGAGCATGAGTGTGATTATTGTACTATGGAGCAGGGCTTATTTCTGTAATTTTCTTTAATCTAAGTGGGGCGACACTATCAAGAGTGCTAGAGATTACAGTTTATATTTTTTGTTATTTCATCAAGTTCTTCTGGGCTTTTGGGTTTACTGAGTGTATGAGATAGATCTGGAAGATTACTAGTGAAGCTGTCTTTAGTGGTTGAAAGAATAGTTCTACCTGAACAATAGCGAAGTGTAGATTGAGTAACATTAGTTGATCGCAGCATACAAGAGACGAGGTAATGATCGAGGAAAGAGATGTCATCGCTCAGATGCAGAATTTCTATTTTATCAACGTCAACTCCATGTGACAGAATTAAATCTAGTGTAGGAATATGTAGATGAGTTGGACCTGTTACATTTTGTCTGACTACAAGAGAGTTGAGAATATCGATAAATGCTAATCACAATGTGTCATTTTAATTATCTATGTGAATGTTGAAGTCACCAACAATTAAAGCTCTATATACAGTAACTACAAGATCTGATTAAAAATGAGCAAATTCACAAAGCAAAAGGAAATCAGAATAAAGCCCAGGTGATCTTTACACTGTAGTAAGGGTAAAAGACGACATCGTTTTTTTATTTATATCTGACGGTGTCATATTAAGCATTATTAGTTCAGAAGACTTAAATTTATATCCTGTCCTCTGACTAACACCAAAAACTTCACTGTAAATTTTAGCAAAACCTCCTCCTCGACCCTTCAGATGAGGCTCACATTTATAACAAGAACCTGGGGGGAGTAGTTTTGTTTAAACTAATGTATTCATCCGGTTTAAGCCAGGTTTCAATCAAACAGTGCGCATCCAATCTATGATCTGTAATAATTGAATTAACAATTACTGCTTTGGTAGAAAGAGATCTAATGTTTAGTAGTCCTATATTTATATGATGTTTATCTTTAATTTGTTTGTTTTGTTCAAGTTTGACCTTAATCAAATTTTTTCTAAATGATTTAGTGAGGGTTTTGTGTTTGGTAGCTCAGGGAACAGACACCGTCTCTTTGAGATATCTAGGTGAAACAGCCTCTATGTGTTGTAGTTTATGTGACCTTTGTGATGTCTCAAGGCAGCTAGCAGACATTTGGATTAACCAGTTTGCCAGCTTCCTGACCTGGGCCCCAGTTAGTCAAATACTTTCATTATTAAGACTACAAGCCAAATTACTAGAGAGGAGAGTGGCACCTTCCCTGGAGGGATTGAGTCCGTCTCTCTCTTTAGCAGGTCAGGTCTACCCCAAAAACTCCAATTGTCTATAAATCCTATGCTATTCTGCAGACACCACTCAGACATCCAGCCGTTCAGTGACACTAATCTACTATAAACCTCATCACCACTACGAGCAGGGAGGGGACCAGAGCATATTACAGTGTCTGACATCGTTTTTGCAAATTCACACACCTCTTTAACATTATCTTAAGTGATCTCCAACTGGCTAAGCCGGACATCGTTAGTGCTGACATGAATAACAATTTTAGACAATCTACGTTTAGCATTAGCCAGCATCAAATAAATTTGATTTGATGTCAGATGCTTTGGTACCTGAAATGCAATTAACAATAGTGGCTGGAGTCTCTATTTCCACATTCCTTACAATAGAATCACCTATAACAAGGGCTCGTTCAACATGATTCTCAGTGGGTGCATCACTGAGTGGGGAGAATCGATTGGAAACCCTAACAGGAATGGGAGAGTGGTGTTGCTTTGCTGAGCGAGCATGCCGCTGAAACGTCACCCAAACGCCCTGCTGCGGGGGCTCTACAGATGGAACAAAAGTGTGTGTGTTTCTCTCTGTACTACTCGCATGCGAAACAGTATCTACCAGCTTCTCTTTCTCACTGACCTCCACTAGCATTCAGATGCATGTCTCTAACTCATTAACCTTCTCCATCAATTGTAGTTCCTTACATTTATCACATGTGAATCCATCACTGCTGATGGATGAGCCTATTGTAAACATGTGACATGCAATGCAGGAAGAAATAAAATGAGAGGATGCCATGAATTTTTTTGTTGCCACAGTTTTTTGTTGTTGTTGTTGGTTGTTCCTGAGTGGCGAGGGTTTGAGATGGATGTGAATCCCTCACGCAACTGTTTGTTGTTGTTTGTTGTTCTTGATAAGCAGTGATTGATAAGCGGTGAGATCGATGCAATAATCAGTGTAAGACAGAGGAGAAAAAGGGGTGCGCGCTGAAAAACGCACGCAGTTTAATCACGATAAAAATAGATAGCGGATGCGCATGCAAAATGCATGCAGTTGAATCGCGATAAGAGAATAATGCAGGGGAAAACCCGATGCGTGCTGAAAAATGGCAGATGTTATGGATTGAAGGCTGAAAACGTATATATAAGCGATGCTAAACAGAACTAGCAGGCTTCCAACATAGACTCAAGCTAGGTGCCAGCAGCAACAGATAAAATACACACAGATGAAATGATAGAAAAGGAGATAAAACTGAAACACATAGTAAAATGACAAAGGATAAAATTATGATTGTATGACAAAATGAATAAGCAATACTAAGCAGGCTACAAACACTCTTGCAGCATGCTTTCAGCAACTGGAAGTCCAGTGACATCAGAATCCTGTTAATGAGTGATGAGCCCAAGTGCAGTTTATTTCCAAAATATCATATCCAAAAACCCTGACTAAAAAACATAACAATGAATGACTAGACTTGAAATGATTTGACTAAAGACTTTACATAAACAAAACATGTCTTGACTGGAGTTGGCTTGACTACACATGATGCAACAGAGTTACACACACAATACCTGGGGCCTACACCATGAAGCCGGTTTAGGTGTCAAGCCAGGTATGTTTCAATTTAGTTTGCGCCAACCCTGGGTTTTAGGCACCATGAAAGTGGTTTGGCTTTTAGCAGTGTTCATCGCCATAGTAACTAACGCTCCACGGCTAACCTGGTCAGGGGCAGGTTATGTTCTGGATTCGAGTTTTCAGACTGAAGTTTGACCAATCAGCTGTGAGCAAAGAAACATATAGGTGACGTAACTAATTCCCAGCTTCTGTTCTCTCTTGCAATGGCTTCACCTTTTCTTCCAAATCCAGTGGACATCTCCGTGCAAATTGTTAGAAGAACACTTCATAGAGAAAGAGTTTTTAGGGACAGACAAAATCCCCTTGACTTTCCTGTTACTTGTATGAAAGATACAGATTTTCCACGGAAGGAATGTCTTATCTTTGCGAACTTCTTGAGCAGCACATAACACATGTGATTCGTCGAAGCCATGCACTTACTTTAACGCAAATGGTATGTATTGCGTTGCGTTTATTTGCAAGTGGAACATACTTGTATGCGGTCGGTGATGCAGAGAATCTAGGGAAAAACACAGTTTGTCAAACAATTCGTAAGGTGGTCCTCGCACTGCAGGGGTACATAAATAGCTTCATTGTGTTCCCTGGACATTTAACAACCATGTCCATAAAATAAATATTGATAGGGTGACATGAACAAATTTAACCTTTCACATTCAGTTGTTTTTTTTTTTTCTTCAAAAAGCAGATTTCACTTAGAGCACTTGTATTGTAATACAATGTATTATACAATAGTCTACAGTAGCTACATGTTAAGAATGGTTTTAAATATGTAGCCTATTTCCTTTGTTTTATTATTCCTATGATAGGATTCCCTAGAGTCATTGGAGCAATAGACTGCACACATGTTGCCATATCCACAGCTCTAGGAGAACATGAGGTGGATTATGTGAACAGAAAGTCCTTTCACAGCCTTAATGTTCAGGTAGGGCTGTGAGATGATTTTTATTTGCAATTTAGATCAATCTTTAAATGAATAGTAACTAACAGATAGGACAATGATTTACTGTAAATTTCATCTGCAGATGACTATTCATGATCACAAGCTTGGATTCCAAATGGCCTGGCTCAGTGCATGACTCACGAAAGTCTATGTTGTGTCAGCGCTTTGAGGAAGGCAAGTTAAATTTGTTACAGTAAAGCACTTTAAAGTGTTCATTTTAATTGTGACACAGCAAAACTTACACAATTTTCCCTTTTCTGTGGCAGGGATTTTTGATGGCCTGTTGTTAGGAGACAGGGGTTATGCATGCCAGAGGTTTTTGCTAACCCCCAATCCTGACCCTCAGACAGGGCCACAAAACCGCTTCAATGTGGCCCTCAGTAAAACCAGGGTCAAGATCGAGATGACCTTTTGGGTCCTTGAGACGTGGCTTGACAAGACATGGCATGGGCTGTGACCTGGTGAGACACGGCATAGCCGATGGGCATGGCATGGAGCAGTCTGAGGTTTGGTTGAGACATGGCATGGAGCAGACTGAAGCTTGGCTTTGACATGGCATGGAGCAGTCTGGGGCTTGGCTGAGACATGGCATGGAGCAAACTGAGGTTCGGCTGTGACATGGAATGGAGCAGACTGAGGTTCGGCTGTGACACGGTATGGAGTAGTCTGGGGCTCGGCCAAGACTCCGGCATGGCGGAGACAACCTCTGTGGTCGTGAACATGGGCAGAGATTTGGAAACAGAGATGGACGAGGCTGGCATGCTGGCCCTGGGATGGACAAAGCTTCCAGCTTGTTGGCCATGGCAGGCGTGGGCGTTGGCTTGTTGGCCATGGTAGGTGGCCATGATATGGGACTCCAGCTCGGCGACCATGATGAGAAACTCTGGCTTATTAGTGTGGACGTGGCCTGAGACTTTCGAAACGCTCTCTAGTACCACATACTTTGGAAACTGAGATTTCAAACCTTAAAAGTATTAGTGTGGAAGTGGCCTGAGACTTTCGAAAACACTCTCTAGTACTGAATACTTTGGAAACTGAGTTTAAATCCCTTCTATAGATTCCCAAAATCACAGAAAATGCAAAACACAGTCACAAAGAAATCTTGTGAAAAGTTGTCTACATTTTAGAAGGAGATGAGGGAGAGTCACCTGATTGGTGTGTGTCTTACAAAGTTGTACAAATTCGGACTACCCAACTCATATGACTTTTGCATCAACCAATCACGTGACACTCCCTCGTCTCCTTCTAAAAAGCGACTATTACTTTCTTCCATCATACAAAATATACGCCTTTCTCTTCAAATCATCCTTACATACTGTACTCTAGGGTCAGGTTTAGATATGGTGTTTGGGGTTCAGGAACAAAATGAACAAGCATGTACACAACTTCGGACACACAGAATTTTCACTTCAGCATTACAAATCTATGCAAGAGTGCTACACATCTACACATTTGCATGTCTAGAATTCGAACGAATCCATACGAACAAACTTGTGCGATTTCATAATATTTATCCAACATGTATAAATTCGTTTGACTTCTCATGAGATCGGGTTGGAAATTGTGAAGAAAAGTCTGCTGATTCTGTCTGGGTCTATTGGTTAAATTCAGCAATAATGGAGCAAAGTACTTAAATTTTATTAGTCCCATCTGGATATCATTTCTAATAAATTTGTGATCTGTGAGCAATGAAAATGTGTCTGTCTGTACCTTCCTCTTGGATTGACACAGACTGAAATGTTGCCCCCACCCCAGCCCCACCTAAGCCCCACCCCACACACACCCTCCTTGTCACATGACAGGATACAAACTTTGTCTTAACTATGAGAAAAGTGTTTATAAGTCTCACAATCTTCACTTCAAACACACATACACACCAGATTCATTTTTGCTTGGATTACACGTTAAAGGACAAACATGAAGATGTGTGGCAGTCTTCTGTTTGTGTTCCTCTGTTTCTTTGTTGCTTTACACCCCTCCAATCAAACAGGTATGTGACTGATTTGATGTGTTTTTGTTAATGGGAATGTCACATTGGCATGGATCGCTATGGACATTTAATACAACACATTGTATTACTCTATTTCTTTTGTTAGAATTGTAGAATTATACAATATATATAACAGTACTGTATATAGTCTACATCCTAATTAGTTTCGCTGTGTCCTCTTATATTAACTTAATGAGCAAGTGGATATATTCTGTAGGATTAGCTTACATTAATGGTGGCAAACTGATACTAATACGTTTAAGCTAAGCATACTAGTATGTTCTAAGTATGGTCAAATATGCATTTAATGCTTCTGTACATAGCAGATACCCAGAGGAACATTTTAAAGCTCACAGATTTCTTAAGTTCTCTGGTAAGTCTCAACTATGTTTCGGATGTTTCTCCCGACACTTACTAGGAAAAAGATGGAAACAAATGAGACAATTTTTGATACAATTAATGCTAATATCATTGCTCAGGTAATTCGGTCTTGGTCAGTATTTGAGATCATATCGAGCCTTTTGATTGCAGACTTTGTTATCCTGGCAAATCTGAGCGCAGTTTTGAGACCTTCTCTGATTGTTGAGATCTCTTCTGAATCTCTAGAGCAGAAACATCTGAGACGCAGGACACTTCTCAATCAATCTGTTCTCCATTTAATCCAATTTTTGTCTAAGAGAAACAATTGCGATATTAAAGAAATCTCATTTGTGATTTTTCAATCCTTTGGGTGTCAATGAGTTACACCGTTATAAATGTGTTGTTTAAAATGTAAACATTTTCAAATGTAAATTTCAGCACAGTTTAAAAATTAAATGAATTTCTCAAGTAACACAAGATCAGTTTTTCTTGAAGATTTTAAAGAAATATAGTACTTGCATGGCATGAAATGTGTTGTCTCTTACGGCATCTTGAATAATCTGGAAACTTTGCATTGATGTTCCCTTTGTTGAAGGTTTATAAAGGGGATTATTAATGACTAAACCATTTACAAATGTGTTATAAATCATTTATATTCGTTTAGAACATCATGCGTAAAGGTTTTCTTCCATGCGTTACTTCCATTATTTTAATTGACATGTTATAAATGCTTAATAATCAATCAACATTAGTAACCCCTCCTATTTTTGATGTATTATGCCATTAATCATGAATTATAGCATTTGTTTTTTGATTAATCATAAATAAGTGTATTTATTAAGCATTTATTACAATGCTCACTATTTGGCAAGTATATATGCATCTATGACATATTAGTAATTAATAAACGTCTTTATAGATCCTTAACAAAGGGAACATTAATTTAAAGTGTTGCCAATATTCTTCCAATCCTGCTGTATTTTTAGACACCAGCTCCTTCCTTATCTACAACGAGGACCATGACAGATGCGTGAATGTGGTTAGTGCTAATGTGGTGCAGACGGCTTTGTGTGACAAATCCTCTGAAGCTCAGCGTTTCCGATGGGTTTCCTCTTCAAGGATTGAAAGCGTCTCTCTGAAACTCTGCTTGGGTGTCCAGAGCATCAACGACTGGGTGAAAATTCTCCTGCTGCCCTGCAATGAAAACAGTCCACTACAGACCTGGGAATGTAAAAATGAGACGCTGTTTGGCTTAAAGGGGCAGCCGCTGCATCTGAATTATGGCAATCATAATGAGACAAGTATGATGTTGTTTAAAGGATCTGGTATCTGGAGCCACTGGCAGATTTATGGGACCAAAGACAATCTATGCTCTCGTGGATATGAAGGTATGAGCAAACATCCACTTATCTGATCTAACATTCATAAAGCGATTTGAAAAGCCATGGCCATATTGAATCATAGGTTTATGGTTTGCAAGGAGGGTCATATGAAAGAGACTTGCACCTCAAAGGTCCCCTCATTAATTGATGTATGTCGTTTTTGACTTACACTGACTCCTAGAGGCGTGGATGCAGCATTATATAAACACAATCATTTTCAATTACTGATGCCATTGTAGAAATTCACTATTCACAGTCAGCCATGATTCATTTCATCTATAAGTGAAAATGTCCAATAACAGGGCGGTTCAGAGATTAAAGAAGCTGTAAGTGATTTTTCTTTCAAGGAAAGTTATGTAAACAATTGTCCTACTCCCTTAAAGATATTAATAAAATAAGTGTCCTGAGATATCTCACCGTATCTCTGTGACAGAACTAGACTCTGTGACGCTTTCTGCCAGCCAATCAATGTGCGCGTTCTCATAGTATTTTAGTTGCAGCCAATTATTGAGGCTTAATGCGATTTTTATGCCATGTTGTTCATAACACTTGTCAGTTGAGGGCGCTATTTGGTGCTGTTGTTTTTGACAGCTGCTTCTGCTTGCCATTGGTGTCAATAAAGCTCATTTGGTATCATTGGAATGCAGGGAATGAAAAGAAGGGGCGTGGCTAATCCAGTGGCTCAGTTGGCGGTAAAATTGCTTACAGCCCCTTTAAGCGAGTAGAATTTGGCTGGTCATTTGATCTTAACATGGCAGCCCCCATGAGGGAACCCTCTCCAGGTAGAATAAAACAGATTTTATAAGGTAACTGATATGACTGGGGTCTTCATCTGATGTGAGTGCTCATGATTTTATACACATGTTTCAAAATTACAATTCTTTTCTTAAGGAGTACAACTTTTATAATGAGTAAAAAGATTACTGTGTGCACCTTTAAGACCTGGTTTGAAGTAGATATTCCTCATTTCATTTTTTTCTTTTGTTTTATAGAGATATTTACCATAGGTGGAAATTCGTTTGGGAGACCGTGCCAGTTCCCTTTTAAATATGCTGAAAATTGGTACACTGAGTGCATCTCGGAGGGCAGATCAGATGGCCTGCTGTGGTGCGCCACAGAGACTGACTTCAGCAAAGAGAATAAGTTTGGATTCTGTCCAACTAATTGTAAGACGACAACACGGACACATCACTGATTATTTGTCCACCACCATACGTATTGTGCTTCCATAATAAATATACATATATCCATCACCTAATTTAGCGAATCTAGAAAACAATTCCTTATAAATTTGCTTGATTTCACCAGTAGTCTGCAATGGGGGAAAAAACAAGTTGCCCTGCAAGTAAAATGAGATGGCAGAGTGATTCGAGAAAATGTATCGAAACAAAGTATTCCAGAGAGCTGTAATAAAGCTCAATTGGGTTCTGGAGGTAAAAATCCCATTCTTTATCAATAACATTTAAACCTTTAAAGACAGATCTTCCGTGAGCTCAGAGGTTGTTAAACAACTGTATATGCTTCTGTTGAAGCCATCAGTCCACATTATTTTAACATTTTCTTAAAAGTACTTTTAATAGCGGAATTGGTTGTAAATAACTACACCACGCATGATCTTCCAATCAGAAAATCGTGGCATACAAAGTGCACCAAAAGAGCTCTAGAGACCTCCCACTCCTATGATGCAGTGTGACTGGTGCAATCGAGTCAGTTTCCCAACACTCTCAAACTACTGACGTATTTATTTGGAAAGTGACGTCTTTGTTCCTAGAACATTTCCAGTTAGTTGTCAAACACAGTCAAACCTACACAGTCAAACCAAAGAGGCACTTTATGTTGACTTGTAGCGGTAATGGTAAATGGTAAATGGTCTGCACTTATATAGCCCCTTATTAACCTTAACGGTATTCAAAGCGCTTTACACTGTGACTCATTCACCCATTCACACACCAATGATGGTAGAGCTGCCATGCAAGGCACTAGCCTGCCATTGGGAGCAACTTGGGGTTCAGTGTCTTGCCCAAGGACACTTCGACATTAGTGGTGGTAACATGATTGTCATCAAATGTCAGCAACATGTTGTTCGGTGACTGGATGCTCCCTGGATTCAAAAAGTCAAAGTATAACTGGAACCATACAGTGGTTCTAAAGTCCTACATTTGTCTATTTCTCTGTCTGTGTGTATTAGCTGACTTAAACTGGGATAGGGATCCAGTAACCGGTGTGTTGTATCAGTGGAACACACAGTCAGCACTCACCTGGTATCAGGCTCGAACCAGCTGCCAGCAGCAGGATGCGGATCTTCTCAGCATCGAAGAACTGCATGAGCAGACTTACATATCAGGTTGAAACAAACACAAATACATATACATCACATAAGACTTTTCTTTCTTTCATGGATCAAAAATGGAGACGTAAGCAGTATGTTAATCTCAGTCAGCATTACTGAGACTTGACTGAAGCTGTCTTTCTGCCTAACATCTAATTCAGTTGAAGAAAGAAAGTCATATGGGTTTGTAACAAAATGAGTCAGTGAGTAAATTATGACAAAATGTAAAATTTTTGGTCAAACTTTCGCTTTAAGTGTGCAATACTTTGGGGGACACTGTAAGTCGCAAAGTAGTTTTTATTAAATTTAAGGTACCTAATTTTTAGGTGTGACAAATAGCTTGATCTCATCATTGTGGATTGGACTTAACAGTCTTGATGTTGAGAGTGGCTGGCAGTGGAGTAATGGAAACCCATTCAGATATCTCAACTGGGCTCCTGGTAAGTGTCATGTGTATATAAATGGGCACACAAGTAAACGCAGAACTTTAAACATACTCCAGTTCGAAAGCAGCTCAATGGTCCAAAATTAGTTTCAATGTGTTCTATATGATCTTTAGGTCACCCCTCAGTGGTGCCGGACCTGAACTGTGCAGTGTTAAACACTGCTAAAGCATCTAAGTGGGAGAGTATGGCCTGCAGTAAGAAACTAGGCTACATCTGTCGCAAGGGCAATTCTACATATTTAACTCCTCCAGCAGGTAGGCCACACACATACATACACACACAATACAGTGGTCTCAAAAAGTATTTAGGCATTTATTTTGTTGCATAACAAATTATCAAACCACTATTTTGCACAGCCCCCTAACCATATGTATTCAAATTTGCTTTTAGTTTAACTCTATTCCTCAGCTGTAGTGTAATAATCCGTGCAATAGGGGTATATAGACTTGTGATTGTTACCTAGCGGACACTAAAACCTAATAATAATTATTATTATTATTTAGACTTATATTGTACGAGGGTCCTGAGCCATATCTAGAGACCAGAATACAATAGAGACTTAGGATGGGCTCTTTTGAATTGGACAATTAAGCAACTCTATCAACAGCAGAGCAACATGCTAAAACATTTAGAACATCTAAGCAACTGCATAACAATTAGAAAAGAATGTAGAAATCTAGTATTGACACTTTTAAGGATCTTATCTATGCAACTGAAATTTAAAGAATCGTATTTTTGGTGCATTGAAATGTTTAGAGACATAAATACTGTATACACTAGAGGTAGACCAATATATCATTTTTAGAGATTAATCATTGCCAATATTTACTTTTTGGAACTAATGGTTATCGGCAAAAATCTATGCCCATAATTTTAAAATAAGAGTCCCTTGTGTGATCTGGGCTTGTTTATAGTTAAAGGTCCCATGTTTTACACCAAATCTATTTTCTTTTTTTGTTCTGGTTATTATTAGAATTTTGTTTATACAATAAACTGCATTTGGGATTTTATGTATTTTGGACACTGTGTCTGTGCCATCACAGTAAATTGATCTTAAAAACTATCGACCGATTAATCCACTATCGGTTGATATCTAGTATACACTAACCTTTAAAATTTTTGAAACACTACATAATTTTTGTTCTTGGAAGAAATTGATGCTACTTTTCACCTTGGATGCATTAAATGAATAAAAAAAACACAACCTTAAAGTAAGATAACTGTGCAAATTAGTATTACTGTTTTAAATAACTCTTATATTTTTACTTATTTTAAAGTCTACCGAGGAAATAATGTCACATAATCCTTAAAACTGAAGTGTGTAATTTCTGCACCAAAAACGCAACTGATCTAATTGCACCAATCATTTTTCAAAACAGCTTTCTGAATATGCCCCCCTGTCTGCTATTGGTCGAACAGACAGATAGTCCCGCCCTCAACTCATGCCATTGGTTGAGTCAAAGTTATTGTGTTCAAAACGAACAGGGGGATTTTCATAGCACCGCAGAGACAATCAAAGTGATTAATTATAATAATAAAAAAATAAAAATGAACTATGAATGGCTTACTTATAGTTGTCTCAGCATATTAAGCTGGGATAGAAGAAAGTGTGGCCATCGCATGCAGTGTTTATAGTGACCATGGCTGTCAAGCTCTCTAAAAAAGTTATCAATATAACCCATAATATATTCCAACTTAAAATTTTGTAGTTCATTGATTATTTCTCATTTGCTCTTGCACATTTAAACTATACACACTAAGTGGATGTTTTTGATATGTGTGGAAAAGAGCATCTTGAGCATTCTTCAAGTCATTTAAGTTAACTGTTTCTTTAAAAGTTAAAAAATGTTGCTCTGTCATTCTCTCTGTCTCAGGTAAGGATCAGCCGACCTTCTGTCCAGCGGCGTGGGTTCCATACGCGGGTCACTGTTATTACCTGCAGCGCACTAAGATGATGTGGAGCGCTGCGTTAGCGGCATGTCATAGAGGAGGAGGAGATCTGGTCAGCATACACAACATAGAGGAGCACAGCTTCATCATATCACAGAGCGGATACTGTACGTTTGCACAACACACACTAAAATCATGTAATGTTTTTGTCATGTGGCTATGGTTTTGAAACAGTGTATCTTTTAATGTTTATGGACTGGCCCCATTAACTTCCATTGTAAGTATCTCACAGTAAACCTGATTTGTATTTATTAATATACAAGGAAACATTTCTTTAATTGCTAAGACTAGATCCATAAAACTTTGTGTTGTGCAGTGCCTACTGATGTACTCTGGATTGGTCTGAATGATCAGAAGATTCAGAACCTGTTTGAGTGGACAGACCGATCACATGTCACCTTTACTAAGTGGATAGTTGGGGAACCATCTCACGCCACAAACCTCATGGAAGACTGTGTTCTCATTAAAGGAAAGGTGGGTTTATTCTCTAGAGTCTTCTCTTGCCAATGTTTGCTTCCCTTTTCTGTTAATTAACGCAATGAATCATGTCCCCGGATCGTAATGTGGATTATTCCTACCATCGGACCAATTAAAGCTTGAATTGCGAAATGGATCTCTGTGAACTGTAGGACAATGTTAGGCTTATGTTTAATGATACAGAAATATACAATATACCGTTTTCTAAAGCCACTTGTTGAATTGTCTTTTCAATGCATTAAGATCCTTGCCATTTTTGGGGATTTCCGCCTGGATTTGGCCTACCCAAATTAAAAAGCTTCCCATTCCCACATACTTTGGCCTAAATACACAGTTTTGGTGTCATTTTACAGGAAACCCTTTGAAGTTGCATAAAACACTGCTAAAAATATATATATATATATATGTTGTCTGAACAGTAATAACCCTCCTAAAAAAAAGAGGTGCTTTTTGATTTTTTTAATATAAATTCATTTTTGAAAGTGTATAACTCAGGCCCTGTTTGCCCTAGCAGCAAGCAGACAGTTTTGGTTTCCACTAGATGTCAGCAAATGCCTGAAAAAGGAATTTTGTCTGCATCATGTTTTATTTAATATCTATTTAAATGTATCTGAAGGGAGGAATATTACCTTTTTTTGGTGTAATTTCCGCCTACCCAAATCTAAAGTCTCCCCATACCCATATACAGTGCTATAAATGCAAAATCCCAGTGTAATTTTACAGAAAACCCTTTGTCATTACATAAAACACTGTTGAAAGTGGTAAATATTATAGTATATGTTGTCTGTGTTATAATAAACAAAAACAAAAAAGACGCTTTTTGATTTTTAGGTTATAAATTCATTTTTGCAAGTGTATATCTCAGGCCCTGTGTGCTCTAGCAACATGCAGACAGTTTTGGTTGATTCCAGCATATGTCAGCAAACACTGGAAAAAAGAATTATGTCTCTATCATATTGTAAGGAAGAGTTATTCTAAAGCACCCGAAGGGTGGTAAAATACCTTTTTTTTGTCATTCAAGTCTCCAAGTTCCCCACCTGTCAAAAGTGCAAAATCAAGACATTGCAAAGCACATTACCATCAAGGACTTGTAATCATGTTTCAGAGAAAGCAATGAGACCCATTAGTAGTTTTTACCTTTTATTTGCAAATAATCAAACATCTTTTGCATAATAATAATTTGAATAGAAAATGAGCAGAGGTATATAATGTGCAATATTCAAAAAATAGAAACTGAAAAAAAAAAAAAAAAAAATAGTTTTGAAAAATAAATCAAATGCACTTCTTGTCAATAAAATAAAAATTTCAACATAAAGTGAAGAAAGGATCCAAACTTCTGGACTACATAGATTTAGGCCTACATGCTGTGTCCCTCAGTGTGCCAGCGCTTGAAGCAATTCCTGGTTGACACCATGCACAGTGCAACATTGCACTTCAGGCAGAAGATCGGAGTCTTCATTTTCTTGTCCTCTAGTTTGCACATCACGCAGATTCTTCTCGCAGCAGTAGCATCACTTGCAAAATATTCGGGAAGACATGTTTTGGTTGATGTACTTGAGCTGGCAGCTGATGTTGTTGGCACTGTGGAATCCTTGACAAGCTCAGAAACAAGTTCTTCTCTGAACATTTTCTGGGTCAGAGGGGTCTTATTCTGAGCTTTGGACTGTTCACTGTGCAGAATAAAGCTGTTCACAACAGCAATGTCAATGAAATGGAAAAAAAGTGTTTTGTACCATTTCTTCGTTTTATGCAAAACATTGTAATATCCAATAAGTGCGTCGGAAAGATCAACACCGCCCATGTATTTATTGTACTCGAGCACTGCTTGTGGAATCGGGATGCCCTCTGTTCTCCAGACACCGTCAGCACTCTTCACACGTCGGTTTACCCTGTCATTGCTGCAAGCTTTGTGTATAGTTGAACACATTGTCACTTCTCTAGTGTCCATCCATTTCACATACAGGACCTTTCCATTTCTGAGCCAACGAATTTCTCCTCTTTTGGCCTTCCTGCTGAGGTCGTTGATTTTGGTTTTCGGAAAGCCTTTTGTATTAGTCCGTATGGTGCCACAAGCTAGAGTCTGTTTGGACAGTAAATCCAGGAATAGAGTTGGGCTAGAATAAAAATTGTCCATAAAAATGTGATAGCCCTGTCCAAGCAGACTCAAATCTAAAAGCTGAATGACCGATTCATAGCTGAGGCCTTTACCTGTGTTTTCGGATTTGCCCTCATACACAAAAAAGTTCCAGGTGTATGCAGACAATGAATCAGCAAGGACAAACAATTTGTAGCCCCATTTTGTGGGCTTGTCCTTCATATATTGTTTCAGCCCAATTCTTGCCCTTGATGCAACCATACGTTCATCCACTGCTAGTTGCCTTTGTGGTTGAAAATATGTCTTGCACGCAGAAACAATGCTGCCATAGAGGGGTTTTATTTTGAACAGTCTGTCATAGCCAGGGCTTCCCTTTTTTCTTGTGTTATCTTCATCTTCTTTTAGATCACAGAGATGAAGGTTCCAAGAAATGCTTAGAAAATGGGATCTGGACATTGCAAAACGAGGAAAGGGAAAACTATAAATGTCCTTTGTTGACCAGTAATCCACCAAAGTCTTTGCATTTATCAGTCCCATATAAATCAAAATGCCCATGTAGCACAAAAAGTCTTTCACAACAAGCGGTATCCATGTGAATTTCGTACCTGCCTCAGCCCTCTTTGCAGCATAGGCATTTGTGTTTCCTATTATTGTGTCAATAACAGATGTGGTAAAAAATAACTGGAAAAGCTCAAGTGGTGAATACATAGCATTCCTGATGAGCTGAGGTCCTGGTGGTCGCTTTGGAGCAAAATGGAACAAAACTGGGTCCTCGTCTGCGTCCGTTTCAGTGTGCCAGCTTTCTTCATTTGAAGAAGATGGCTGAGCACTCACACATTGTGAAGTCCCAGCTCTGCCTCTAGCTCTGCCTCGGCCTCTGGCTCTGGGGGTGGGGGTGGGAGTGGGGGTTGGGTGCCCAGTTGTGTTTGAGGACAAAGAAGAGTGACGTGGCCTCTCTGCGTGACTAGGAGGAATCCATTCATCATCAGATGAACTTACACTGTAACACAAAATAATAAACTTGTAAATATCTGAATACTCGCGTCCGTTTATTGTTTATTCGTTACAATAAACACGGACCACTAACACAGCCATTTGCGCATTGGAGAACGCACATTGGTATTGCACACACCACCACAATAATACATAGAATACAAATAATAACTTCACAAAACATTTTTGTAAGTCTATAAACACTATCACAGAACATTTCAGTTTGTATTTGGTAAGCTTAGAAGTATGTACTTACTTATCCACGTCAAGATCCACTCCATCGATGAAAGCTGCTTCGCGCACCGAGTCAAAGCTCGCGTCGCTTTCTGGATCTGTGTCAGTGAAACGATCGCTCTCTTCTAAAACAGCCTCCACGCCAACAAAAACCTTCTTCTGTGGCTGTTTTCCCTTTCCTGATGCCATTTCTGGAGCTAACAAATAAATCCGTGCGCTCAGGTGTCTGGTGAGACGCGTCTGTGTGTTTTGCGTGCGTCTTCTTCTTCTTTCTTTTAATGGCAGTTGGCAAACAACTTTTAAGTGTGCATTACCGCCACCTTCTGATATGGAGTGTGGATCACAATATCCTTTCCTCACTACCCTTAAAATAAATATATAAATACCTACATACATCCATAATAAAACCAATAAATAACTTCATAAATATCTAATAACATTATTAATATTCATACATTTTCATTATTAATAAATACAATTTTCTAAGGAAACTAAACTCATATCCTTCTACTAAGCCCCGTATTACTCAAAAACACAAATATCGCTCTATACCCTACATGCCCTGAATTCATTTGTAATAGTTCCTTCATTTCAAATCTAATTTTTTCTTTTCTAAACCAGTCTTTCAGCCTCATCCTTTCCTCCTTATACTTATGACAATTTTTAATTACATGTTCTACTGTTTCGTTAATATTACAGACCTCACACATCCCAGTTTCATGCTTCCCTATTAATTTAAGCGTACTATTCAATCCAGTATGCCCAAATCTCATTCTTGAAATAATGTCCTCTTCCCTTTTATTCCTACTATTTTCTCTCATACCTCCTACCCTCTTCTGGATACTGTAGTACATTCTTGCTTTTGTTTCTATATCCCACTCCACTTGCCACTTCTTTCTCATTTCTTCTTTGATTATGCTTTTAACTTCCTGCCTTACTATAACTTATTACCATATCTATCTCTGTTTTTTTGTTGCATTATTGGCATATTTGTCTGCCATTTCATTTCCTTCTACTCCTATATGGGCTGGAATCCAGATGAATTTTACTACTCCTACTCTATTAATTCTATAAACAGCTTGGGCTATTTCCAACAAAATATCCTGTCTTGCTTCTGATTTCATGTTCTTAATACTGGTTAACGCACTACTTGAATCTGACCCTATTAACACTTCCCTTGACCTACTATTTTCAACCCACTCAAGGGCTAAGAGAATGGCCAGCATTTCTCCTGTATACACTGACATTTTATCATTTACTCTCTTATTTAACATAACATTCACTTCTGGTATAATGAACGCAGCTCCTACTCTATTATCTTCTGTTTTTGATGCATCTGTATATATCTTAACAAACATAGAATACTTCTCCTCTATGTATCTACTAACCTGACTCCTATCAATACTATTCTCTTTTTTCCACTCTAAAAGGTGCAAATCTACCTCTAACTCCCCTAATATCCAAGGTGGAACATTAGATAATGGAACAGTTGGACTTACCGTCATATCTCCTATCCCTATCTCATCGACTGCATTATCCATCCAAAGCTCTTAATCTGTCGTCTTTCCCTTTCTTGACATGGTTGTAACACCTTCTGAGTCAGGTGTCTTTCCTTATGCCCTTTTAAATTTGCCCAGTACGTTAATGCTATCTGATTTCTTCTAATCTCCAATGGCATCTCATTCATTTCTACTTGTAATGCCGCTACTGGGGTTGTTTTAAAAGCACCACAACAGAGTCTCAACGCCTGACTTTGAATAACATCCAACTTTTTTAGTAAAGTTCTTGAAGCAGACTGGTAAACTGTACATCCATAATCAATAACTGCCCTAATTAATCCAATATAAACTATTTTCAATGAGGTCCTATTTGCTCCCCACTCTCTACCTCTCAAACATCTTATTACATTCAATATTCTTTTACATTTTTCAACAACTTTCTCAATATGTATTTTCCAGTTAAGTTTTTTGTCAAACCATATCCCGAGATATTTAAAACATTCCACTCTCTCTAGATTTTTGTTATAAAGTTTAAGTTGAATCTGTTCTTGATTTTTCCTTTGAGAAAAACAGATTACTTTGGTCTTTGCCACTGAAAACCTAAAACCCCGTTCCATTCCCCAACTCTCTACCTTCCCAATTGCCTCTTGCATCTTCCTCACTATATATTCTATATTTCTTCCCTTTTTCCACATAACACCGTCATCTGCAAATAAAGCAACACTTATAGATCTATCAACGCTACTAAACACTTCATTTATCATAATTAAAAACAAAACTGGACTAACTATACTCCATTTTCCACTAAATACTTTGTACTCAATTCTGTCCCTACTCTTATTGCGATCGACCTATCAGTTAAAACGTTTTTGATCCAACTATACATTCTCCCTCTTATTCCCAATTTATAAATCTTAATCATAAGTCCTTGTTTCCACAACATATCGTACGCCTTCTCAACATCAAAAAATACAGATAATATACTTTCTTTATTAATTTGAGCTTATCTAATTTCACTTTCTAAACATATAGCCGGATCTATTGTGCTTCATCCCTTTCTAAACCCACTCTGGTAATCCTTTATCAATTCCTTTGTCTCCAAATAATACTTTAATCTTTCATTTATCATTTTTTCCATAATTTTCCCTACATGTGACGTTAAAGCAATCGGTCTATAACTTTCTGCCAAACTCGGATCCTTACCTGGTTTACATGTAGGGACAATAATTGATTCTTTCCACTTTTTTGGCAAACATCCCACTTCCCATACCTTATTATATAACTTTAATAACATTTCTTTACTCTTATCATTGACATTTTTTTATCATAAAATAACTTATTTGATCATTCCCTGGCGTTGTTTTTCCCGATTTTCTTAAGACATTATTCAACTCACCCATTGTAAACATCACATTTATGGTACTTTCATTATCCCCACCATCCTGTATTACTTCAACACTATCTCTTATTGTTTTCTCCCTCTGCGTCTTTTCCTCATTACTCAAATTACTATTACTATGTATTTTAACAACTCTGCTTTACCTTTGCTCTCTATTATTACTTTCTCTCCTTCTCTCATTATAGGATAACCATACTCTTTTTTATTTCCTGACATTCTCTTAATCATACCCCATACTCTATCTAATGGTGTACTTCTTCCTAGAGATTCACAATACTTCCCCCAAAAGTTTTTCTTAACTCTCTTTATTGTCATCCTTACTACAGCCTGCTTCCTCTTATAATCAATTAAATTCTGGAAGTTATGTGTTCTTTTCAGGATTTTAAATGCTTTATTTCTCTCTTTAATTACCTTTGAGCTTTCTTGTGGAACGATTTTCTTTCTAATACTGCCTCCTCTTTTTGGTATCGACTCTTTTGCTGCACCTAAAATAATACTACTTATTTCTCCATTCAGATCTTCAACTCCCTGATTTATACAAACCTCCTTTCATTTTTCTTTGGACAATATTCTAAACTTGTTCCAATCTGCTTCCTCAAATTTCCACCTACTTACTCTCTCTTTCTTTTGCATTTCCCTTTCTATTCCAATTTCTGTGTATATAGGATAATGATCACTCCCTATAGTACTTTCCTTATTTACTTCCCAACTACTTATCCCTACCAAAGACTGGGACACCAATGTAAGATCTATTGCAGTCTCTATACCCTTACTTAAATTTATTCTTGTACCAGACCCATCATTTAGACATACTAATTCCTTTTCATCCATTATTTCTTCTAAAATGTCTCCATTTAAATCTTCTTTTTCACCCCACATTTTTCCTCTCCACTCCTCCAGTATTGATTCTAGTTGTACTCTCTCTAGTTTTTTACATGGGTTGTAGAAGTTAATCACTTTGATCTTTTCTTTCTTGTTCCACATTTAAACAACTATTACCTCTAATTATTGTATTGTTTTTAACCTCCTATAAACTATACCCTCTTTAATAAATATTGCACATCCCCCTCCAATTCCATTTCTTCTATCTTCACGTATGGTATTATATCCTTTAATAATGAAATCCAGATTAGTTTTGAGCCATGTTTCCTGAATGCAAATGATATCTGGTTTCTTTCCTAGTTTATCAATATATCCCTTAAACTCGTATCCATTTGCTATCAAACTTCTAGCATTCCATTGAATTACCAACATTTAGTTATGCTTTGAGAAGCTGTATCTGCGTTCCCTTCTCCATGGTTAAGATCAGCATGTATCTTTTCCCATGACAAATCTTTCATGTTTAGGAATTTAGCTGCTGCCTAAAAAGCTATGATTTTTATCTTCTCTGTTTTTGTTTTTGCTTGTTCTGAACAATTTATGACATATGCTACAAAAAGCACTATCCTATCCATTGACATTCCTGTATTTTCCTGTTTTGACCCCGTTCCTTCTTTATTCGTACCAATGTCTTCATTTTCTCTTTCATTATTATATGTTTTCACAGCCTCTGCATATGTTACTTTCTGATTTAATTTGACTTTTTGAACCTCAGCTGCCTTTTTTCGGATTTCACAGCCCCCATATGCTGCTGTGTGGTTCCCTCCACAATTACAACACTTTATTGTAACATTACTCCCACATTCTCCATATGCATGTTCTCCTCCACATCTACCACATCTCTGTTTCCCTTTACATACATTTGCAGTATGTCCATATCGCTGACATTTATAACATCTTAATGGAGGAGGTACATATTCTCTGACGTTAAAGCTCATATATCCTACCATCACTTTCATAGGAAGTACATCATCTTTAAACTGTAGCAGTACAGACTCACTATCTGTTTTTTCTCCATTTCTGAAAGCCTGCAATCGAGTGATTTCTGTGATCATTCCTCCTTTAATTACTTTCCTTAGTTCTTCCAGATTCTCTTCTACAGGAATTCCTGTTATCACTCCCTTAGTTCCTCTCTTCTCACCAATTATTTTTTTCTCCACTATTTCTTTCTTACATACTGATTGCAGTTTCATAGTTTTATTTTTCTGCTCAATATTTTTGCATTTCACCAATAGGCTCCCATCACGCAACACTTTCGCCATTTCTATTTCCCCAATCGCTTTCTTCAATCCATTTGTAAGAGTGATCGGGCTAACTGATGTAATTTCATTCCCCACTTTAAATTTAAGAATGATCTTAAACTCTTCCATCATTATCTTTTTCCTTACTTCTCGAATTTCTTCATCCTCTTCTAATGTTCTCTTCTTTGTCATCTGACTATTTCTATTTTCTTTTTTCCCTCCTCCTTTCCTACTCGTACTCTTTTCCCAGCCCATCTGCATATCTTCATCCTCTGACAATCCACTATAGTTTGCCATTCTGATCCAGTCACAAATCAGATTATGCCATGAACCCGCAAACAAAACAAACAAACAGACAAAATAAACTTAAACCAACTAAGTAAAAACAAACAAAAACATTCCTTTTCAGCAAGGTCTCTGCTCGTCCTCGCTGGCCCCTTCCTCGGCCGTGTCCGCGGCCTTTTTCGCACGTCACCTACCTAGTGATCTCTTCACAGTCAGGCTGCAATATCACAGCCCCTGATTGGCCTATTTGATCTTGAGAGACATTGCCGGAAAGCGGAGGGTCTAAGCTTTACGGCAATATATGCTTTATCCGGATCGGATGTTTACATATTTTCCTGGATTGTTGAATATCATATAACATTACTTTGTGGTGTTTCTGCACTCGCGTGACATATCGAGGGATTACTTGGGCACGCAACCACAGAAAACACTGAAAAACGGCTCATTTTGCAGAGAATAACCTAAAGTAAAGGATTATGTAGCATTTGTGGCTAACTGTGCTGTCTAGTGCGAGTAGCACGGCAAATATTCAATAATTTCACTTGTATGTTTACAAATGTTGATTGTATACTTCATGATTCATTCGAAGTGTATTAGATATGTGATTATACCTCAATAAAAAGACATATTGGAACTTCTTACTGGCAATGAGAGCTTTCATTTGATACATGGTTTGTACATGTGCGTCATATTTGAGCGATATGAGAAATATGCGTATTCAAAAACGCACATAATTATGACGCGACTTTTGATGGGTGGAACTATGTAATTTATTGTAAAAAAGTTACTTAGTGTAAAACAAATGCCAAAGTGATGCATATCTCAAGAAAGTAGACATTCTAAGCTTTCAAATGGTACCAGATATGAGCTCATAACTCCTCCGCATACATTTAAAATTTGAAGTACATTATTACTGATGTCATTTTAAATCCCGGATCTGGGATCGTGGATTTTAAGTGTCGTACACCTCAGCACCTCACATTTCTCCTTCACAATGACTCGTTACGTGGCCTTAATTCATGTTGTCTACATAAATCATATATTACAAATAAGCATAACTCTATAATGTATTAAAAGTAATTAAATGAATTGAAAGTCAGTTACTGAAATCTATTAAAAGAATTTAAAATTGAATACATAACTTTTTGATTAAAAGTAATTAGATTACAGTAACAAATTACTTTGTAATTTGATTAAACACAATACTGCATATTGTGACCCTGTGTCTGTGTAATAGGAGGGAAAGTGGGCAGATTACTCATGTGAAACAGAGCTTGGCTACATCTGTAAGAAGAAAGCATCCAGCAAACCTGACGGCGCTCCGGAGGTGATCAGTCCTGGATGCCAAGCTGTGAGTCGACATGACACATACTCTTTTCATTTCATTCTTAAAATAGAAAACATATTTTTTACCTATTTCATCAAAGTATTAATGAGTAAAACAATTTGTCTGGTGACAATTATACTTTGAAGTGATGATGTCATCTGTTTGGTTCTAAGGGCTGGAGTAGATATGGCTCTTACTGTTATAATATTGCCATGGAAACCAAAACTTTTGACGAGGCCAAACAAATATGTGAGCAGACTGGAGCTAACCTGGTTGATGTTTCCAACAGGTGATGCAGATGATATTTTAAATGCTGTAACTTGACTTGAGACTTCATGAATATCAGAGCATGGGTAATCTCACAAAAAACGTTTTTAGCCTTTTGTAAAAAAAAATAATAAAAAATATTGTTCTATTTACTGTAATGTTTAATGCTACCTGAAGAAAATAAATAATATATATATATATATATATATATATATATATATATATATATATATATATATATATATATATATATATATATATTCTGAATATAAATTATAATATAATTTTTTTATATTTTATCTCGCTGATCAGCTGATTCAGCGCCGGCCGTGCACCATCATGATACGGCCACGCCCTCCTCCTTGTCACAATATGTTAGTGTTGGGTTCGAGGCCACCTAAGTCGAGTCTGAGTTAAGTCTGAGTATTTAAACAATCGAGGATGAGTCGAGTCCGAATCCAAAAGGGGCCGAGTCGGACTCAAGACCGAGTTCGTAACAGGCTGAGTCCGAGTCGAGTCTGAATGAATCTGTTCATGAATCTGAATTCAAATTGTAACCGTATACTCAACATCAAACATTTAAGCTTATTTTAAACATAGACTAAAGAAAGTGAAATCTGCTATAGTCATTAAAACCAGAGATATTATTGTAATATTTGTAAATGTTAATTTTATAATATAAATAGTAGTATTTTCATTGTAAACTATTTTAAGTAGAAATCATTAATGTATTTATTGTAGGGTCTTTAAATTATGCTAATTTATAATATAATATAATATAATATGAAATAGAAATAATTGTGTCCATACATGATGACATACATTGCTGGATTACAGTCATGAATGGGATATTTTTACAGTAATGACAATTTGACAAATGTGTTTAATTATCATGATAATAATATCACTATGCCAAAAATCTTATTATTCTTCTTCAGATTTTAGGTTTAAAATGCGTATGATTGTTTTATTCTGAGATTCACCCATGTGCTCTCTGCATATCTGACAATGAGATGTTCAAATGTTCATGTGTTCATGTGATTTATTTATTTATTTATTTATTTATTTTATTTTTTTAAATGGCCCGCTAAGCATTACTCTGCTTCCTAGACTGGATACTTTTTTGTGTATTCTTAAATGCATATCACATTATTCGTTTTTTTATGGTTTTGATTAGGTATGAGAATGCTTTTCTCATTAGCCTTGTTGGTCTCCGGCCTGAGAAACACTTCTGGATTGGTTTGTCAAATACCGAACAAGCTGACCGCTTTCTATGGAGCAATGGCGATAAAGTAACATTTACACACTTTAATGTAGGGTTGCCAGGTATGTTGAGAAATGAACACTATTCTTGTGAAATGTTTTATTTAATTGCATTGAGCAAATGTATTAATCATGACATGCAGCACAAAAGCAGTGAAGTACAAAACTACTTAAAGTCTAATTTCTACCCATCTGTTATTCCCCCTCCTAGATAAGCACCAGGGTTGTGTTGCCATGTTAACAGGATTGTCAGCAGGATTATGGGATGTTCTGGCCTGTAATATAAAAAATAAGTACATCTGCAAAAAAATGGCTGAAGGTGTTACAACCACTCGAGAGCCGCCAACGACTCAACCACTCAGCTGCCCAGATGAATGGATTAAAAAAGATCCACACAATTGCGTTCGGGTAAACGTCAACAAACGTTCCTCTCTGAAATTGTGAACATGTGCTGTGCCTTTTTATTTTGCATGTTTAGTTAAAAGCAAGATAGTACATTGATGGCACTTTGAGCTTTTTTAACAGTTTTTAACCCTGATCGATTATCAAAAGAATCACAAAGTGAAATATGATCTCTGAAATATAACAAAGACAAACGCCTCAAAGTTTGCTCAGATCACTGCTTCTGTAAGCCCCAAAGTAGCCCAAACTTCATATTAGCTCTAACCTTAATTCTTTAAAATGAGCAATTTTTTACTTGTCTCTAAATTGGTAAAAAAAAATCCAATGTCATGCCAGATGTAAAACTGGCAGTCCAGCAGGAAATGCATTATTAAAAAATCATTGTTACTTAAAACCAACGTAAACAAACGTGCAGTGCGGCCGCGTACGTCTCTCTCTCTCTCGAATCGGCGTCTTGGGGCGCCCCTTTATCTCACTCTCCCGCTGATCAGCTGATTCAGCGCCGGCAGTGCTCCATAACGATACGGCCACGCCCTCCTCCTCGTCACAATATGTTAGTGTTGGGATCGAGGCCACCTAAGTCTAGTCTGAGTTAAGTCAGAGTATTTAAACAATCGAGGATGAGTCGAGTCCAAGTCCAAAAGTGGCCAAGTCGGGCTCAAGACCGAGTTCATAACAGGCTGAGTCCGAGTTGAGTCTGAATGAATCTGTTCATGAATCTGAATTCAAATTGTAACCGTATACTCAACATCAAACATTTAAGCTAGTGGTCTAAAGCACATTACTGGTCATCAGAAGGTTGCTGGTTCGATCCCCACAGCCACCACCATTGTGTCCTTGAGCAAAGCACTTAACTCCAGGTTGGTCCGGGGGGGGGGATTGTCCCTGTAATAAGGGCACTGTAAGTCGCTTTGGATAAAGCGACTTCTCGTTGTGCAGAAGGAGAGAAAGCTGCTGGAAGTGCACCATATATCCAACAGCATACACTTCTTAAGAGGTGAATGGAACAGCAGTAGTATTCAGCTCGCTGATAGTTCAACCACTCGGCTCCGAAGAAAAATCTGAATTGAGTGGGCATTTCAGATCCTTTTTATACCCGTATGTCCGGGGAAGTGGCATACAAATTCCACTCACCAATTGTTATTGGCCTTTTCTCAAAGAACAGGAAGTGTTCAGGGCTCTCAAGAGTGACCCCTAGTGTCACTACATCGACATAATGTTGAGTGAGTGACAGAAGGGGAACTTTTGCACAGTACTGTATATGTATGTATACAGTATGTTCATCATAATATTGTAAACGGTATTATTTATGAATTATTGGAATCTTTTTTAGGGGGTTTCTTAAATACGAGACCGATGTTTTTTAATTACTCCACTGTATGTGTGTAATGTGAGCTTTTAAATTTGGGTGTGAAAAATGCATCAGAGTTGTAGAGGCTGAGACAGGCAAAGACAAACATGAATAAATAAACATTGGGATTAAGAAAACCCCAACAGACACCCCCGAGTCACACTTTTCTTCTTTATAGATATACCTGAAGCAAAAGGACGAGAAGAAGACTTGGTTTGAAGCTCGTGATTTCTGTCGAGCCATTGGTGGGGATTTGGCGAGCTTTCACTCTCGAAAAGAATTTCACTCGATGCAGTGAGTGCTCACTACCAAGATATTTTGTACTGATATAATGCTGTATAATTATTTCATTTTCATTAAAACAGGGCTATTTAGAGTATAGTAAGGCATTTCATACTGCATACTACTTATACTTCATACTTTAAGGTATAGTTTAATACCTTATTATAATAAATGAAAACTCTGTAATCATTTATCCTTTTTGATGAACTATCCCTATTATTTTGGTACTAGTGTTCTCTTTCTGCAGGTTTATTTCCAGGGAATCATTGTGGATAGGCTTGAATTCGCTGGACAGTAATGCTGGTTTTGTTTGGTCTGATGAAACCCCTGTGAGTGTATTCTCATGAAATATCACCCTCTTTCAGCCATCTGCCCATTGAAATGTATCATATATTTAGGTCAAAATGTATTTGATTATAAATGACTCTCCACCTGAACATATTTTTTCCCCTTTAATGACTGTGAATGAGAAGAGATTTAGTAAACTGTATCTATTTCAGACTGATTTTGATCACTGGTCTTCCGGGGAACCGAACAACTACAATAAACAGGAGCACTGTGCTGAAAGCTTTTTTCACGGGTGGAACGATAGGGATTGTGACGCCTATAATAACTGGATCTGCCAGATACCAATAGGTACACATGCAAGAATATGCACATATCAATACAGTGACCCAGAATAGTATTTGAATACTGAAGTCACACTTGAGTATCATTGCATTAGATGATAAAATTATTTTTGGTTTTCATTTGAGGAATAGTTACTTGCTGCTCTTTATGATAATCAAAGTGTGCCCACAAAAGAAAAACAAATTGCATTACTGGATATACAGTATTTACTTTTGATGTGTACTCTGACTTTTGATAAGCCAATGGTACATGCACAAGCAGGCAACCACTCTGAAACTGGCACCGCAATAATATTGTTCTTTGAACGATTCTGTTCTTTTAATAGGCACAACTCCAAAATCCCCTCCATCTCCTTCAACACAGGGTAAGAGTCACCACTGCCTATGTCATTCATTACAATTAATTTTCTCTCTTTGAGGTTTGGGGGAGTGTAACGGTAGCCAGCTGGTAGGTAGATGTGCAGTGTGTAAACATCTCTCCCCTGGCCTCAAGATGTGCACTAGCGACTGACGTCAGAAGGTGTAGCATTTAGCCTCCTTGTTAGCAAGCCTGCCTCCCATGTTGGAGACCCTGGTTCGAATCCCACTCAGAGCAGGTAGAGTAAGACTGGTTACAGTGGTGCCGTGACCCAGATGGGAGTGAGGTTTGGGGGGTGGGGGGTGAGTGTAACGGATGCCAGCTGGTAGGTAGATGTGCAGTGTGTAAACCTCTCTCCCCTGGCTACAAGAGGACTGACGCTAGGGGCTGTAGCCTTTAGCTTCTTCGTTAGCATCACATGCCAGAGACGCAGGACCAATTACACAATCACATATAGGTTCATCATACTTCACATTATGTTTATCACCATAAACTTGTCAGACATCATTCCATCAAACTCCCATAACCTTATATTGTCTTATATATTATTAAAGCCACAAATGTTCACCTTAAAATCTACAAAATTGTTCCAGAATTGACTAAACCAAGCCAGAAGAAATTTGAGAAACATTTTGCGCCCCTTAATTAGCAGTTCTGTTTTTTATTTTATTCCACAGTGGAATATAACAAGACTGCTGATGGCTGGATCCTGTTCAACAATAGTCAGTACTTTATTAATAACGACCTCATGACTATGGAAGATGCTCGCATGTTTTGCAAGAAAAACCATGCTGATCTTGTCGTCATTACTGGCCAAACCGAGAGAAAGTTTTTATGGAAGCAGGTAAATTACTGTGGAATTTGTCAAGTTTAATTGCCTTTATTCCAGCAAAATAATCCGAATTACAAATGATGAGCCGGATAAAACAGTGTTGTATTCTACAGTGGAACCAATATGTTTTTAGATGCCCTAACACTAGAGTTAACTGACGCTGTTTTACAGATTTCTAGAGGAGCAGAGACTCAGTACTACATTGGCATGACTGTGGGGTTGGACAAATCTTTTTTGTGAGTATGAAAGTCTAGGATACAGTGTACGTGTTAAACTAGGACAGAATAAACACAAACTTTAAAGATACTAGTAATTATCTAACAGCCACCTTTTAGTTGTGTTTGCAGGGCATGGTTTAATTTAGCAAAACTAGCATTTAGCAGTTTTGTTCTGGATTTTATAGTTTTTGTTTGTTTGTTTTTTGTAGTTGGTTGGACGGTTCACCTGTCGTATACACTTCATGGGATCAAAATGAACCAAATTTCTCCAACAATGATGAAAACTGTGTGACCATTTACATGAATACGGGTAAGAACTCATTATCAGAGCTGTTCCTGTCTAATGGAGCATGACAGTATATCAGTGAAACTACAGTGGTCATGACAATCACCATATCTATAAAGCAACAGACAAACAAACATGTGCAATCATGCATTATTCCTTACTATACAATCAGCCAATAATAGGATCCCAATGGATTAGGTTGCCCGAGTCCTCGCACATATCCCGTAAGGCCACAGGAACTGTGAAGACATTACATTCAACCCTGTAAAGCCTGACTTATGAAAGAATTGTCAGAAAATGTTTAGTACCATTAGACAAACTATAAAAATGAATAATAAGCTGTAGCATTTAGCCTCCTTGTTAGCATGCAGCCTCCCATGCTGGAGACCCTGGTTCGAATCCCACTCAGAGCAGGTAGAGTAAGACTGGTTACAGTGGTGCCGTGACCCGGATGGGAGTGAGGTTTGGGGTGGGGGGTGAGTGTAACGGATGCCAGCTGGTAGGTAGATGTGCAGTGTGTAAACCTCTCTCCCCTGGCTAAAAGAGGACTGACGCTAGGGGCTGTAGCCTTTAGCTTCTTCGTTAGCATCACATGCCAGAGACGCAGGACCAATTACACAATCACATATAGGTTCATCATACTTGACATTATGTTTATCACCATAAACTTGTCAAACATCATTCCATCAAACTCCCATAACCTTATATTGTCTTATTTATTATTAAAGCCACAAATGTTCACCTTAAAATCTACAAAATTGTTCCAGAATTGACTAAACCAAGCCAGAAGAAATTTGAGAAACATTTTGCGCCCCTTAATTAGCAGATCTGTTTTTTATTTTATTCCACAGTGGAGTTGTGTGGAAAGTTTATTTGATACATTAGACTTTAAAGGTCACTATCCTCCTGAGGCCCATGAATTCATTTTTGAGTAGGACATTTGTTATTTAAGTTTTTCTATTAAATCTTGGGGTATCATCAGAGGACTCGTTGGGCTTTTCAGAGATACCAAATGTTTGAGAGTTTGACCATGACAACTTCCTCTCCTTGTTCTATAAATGTGGACTGAAATGTATCACAGTTCAATTCAGCACATCAAAAACAACAGCTCTGCGATTTTTTTTTATATATTTAAAAAAAATTTGTGGTGGGAATGAATGTAATGGTGATTGAGAGATATTCCTCAAAAGCCGGTTGTATCATATTTGGTACATGGATTTCAAAGAGGGATTTTCAATAAAATAATATACACAACTTTAACCAAGCACAAGTTGTTTATATTCAGCAAATACTCATTTTAAAACATCAGTAACAATATAATCATTACTGCCACTTACTTTATTAAAATAATCTCTCATTTATCCCAACATAAGAGTCACTATTCACACAAGTCTGCCATCATTTTAAATAGATCGATATAAACATTGAAACCACTTTTTTCATAAATAGCCACTAGATGGCGCCGTAAACATGTGAAACTTACATACAATAGCTTGTTTGGCTCGTCAACTTGAACAGAGGGTGAAACAGGAGCCATCATATATTTGGGTCATGAGACAATGCCCACATTCCTGGATGATGTATGTCCAGAATCTATTCATACTACTTGACTAAATAATATACTTACCGAGAAGTGTGTCCTTATTCAAATGCAGTATACTCGATTTCGGTTCAGCTAGACAGATGGACAGACAGACAGACAGACAGACAGACAGATAGCTGGCTAGCTAGATAGAAATTTAAGAGAGAGTTTGCTTTATTAGCATTATGAAATGTTCTTATATTATGAATAAACTCTATTTTCTGTCAAAATTGCACAAAATATGAATTATATAAAAGGTACATGTATTTTGCAGGATTTTGGAATGATGTGAACTGTGGTAATGCCTTACCCTCGATCTGTAAAAGAAGTTTAGATTTTGTCAACACCACCATGACCCCCTCCACTGAATCACCAGGAGGTTGTGCACCTGACTGGACAAGATTCCACGGCAGAGTGAGAAATTTGGCTAATTTCATTGTACAATCTAGGGATTGTGGAACTCTACTTTTTTAATTGTGGTCTACTAATAATTCCACGTCACTGGAAACTTGTCGCATTGTGTATGTTTAGTGCAAAAAAGTAGAAGATACACAGATTTCATTTTAACAGCAACCATGAACGATTAATTTGCAAAGCACTTGAAAAACAGTATTTTCATTTACAGTCCTTGACAAAGCAACTTTGGTAGAAAAAGCAAGAATAGACCGCTACACTTTCTAACAGTGTCCACTTGTATTTCCAAACAGTGCTACATTTTAATTGACAAAAAGATGTCCTGGCATGATGCCCGGGACCACTGCAGATCACACGGAGGAAACCTGGTGTCCATTCAGAGTAATCGAGAGCAAGGTGAGCGGTACAGCACTGGTCTTAAAACACAACATTCCTTAAACCTAAATTCCAAGTCTTGAATGAAAAATAAAAGTTGGGTAAAATTCAGAATTTAAGAATTTGTGAGTGGAAATTTAAGTTGGAATTTGAATTGAATTGGCAACACCCCTCAGGATGTTGAATCAGAGTTTAAAATGGGATATCATTTTGTGACAAAACGTAATTACAATGTTAATGTAGATTAATTGTGCATCATTATTACCTGCTATGTAGGACACAACTAATTGGATATTTTTCTCTAAACAAAGTTCAATACTATCAAATCAGCTCAAACAGCCTGCAAAACTGAACATAATTTTGTCACAACAACGTAAATGTCTACCAAATTGTTTTTGTTAACTTTTTGAATCTATTGATTATATAATATGTTGAGTAAATTTGGCTTGGTGAGAAACAAACCTAAATCTAATGTATTACAGTATTTAGTGAAAATCTCCTGTGCGCTTTATGATAGGCCAGGAGAGCAACCGTTCACGCTGCCTCTTCGCGACATCGGGGCGTTCAATCAAAAACTCATTGTTTATCTAAAAACAGGTCCTCCTCAGCGATAGCAACAACAGAACACAACACAGAGAACAGAACTTACTAAACATGTCTGAAGAATTGATTCATTTCTATGTCCAGCCTTGTTTTTTGAACGGAGTATTTGTAAATCAAACATAAACAGGCATCCACAGTCACACCGTGTCCTAACCTGACGGGAAACATCACGTGATAAAAGGTATATTTTCTGTGATATTCAGCGTTTTTGTCCTACTAGCATTGACGAGCGACGTTGCATTGCATCCATCGTTTGTTTTCTATTTTAGGCATCATGCTGGTAACTCCGTCCACTGTGAATTGGCATCAGTCCACAAACTTTCAAAAAAATAAGGCTGGGCATAGAAATGCATCAATATAATAAATACATTTCTATGGTTCATCCACATCTTTTCCTGAGGGTAGTTTGGAGACAGTGTCACCTGTAGTTCAAAAGAAGCTACATGCTATGATAGCTTAGCGTGCTAATTTGTTAGTGTGTTTGCTGTGGGTTATTTTATCTTTTAAGGATTTTGTGGTGTAGTGGGCTAAAGCACATAACTGTTAATCAGAAGGTTGCTGGTTCCATCCCCACAGCCACCACCATTGTGTCCTTGAGCAAGGCACTTAACTCCAGGTTGCTCCGGGGTGATTGTCCCTGTAATAAGTGCACTGTAAGTCACTTTGGATAAAAGCGTCTGCCATATGTAAATGTACGATATTTTTCAGCAATTGTTTTGTACTCTCAGCTTGGAATGTCGCTTTGGCATGGTTGAGATGAATGAAGCGTGATCCTGTTATAAACAAACACAGAAGACAGAATCTTTTTTTGTCATGATTTAAGAATTGTCTTTCATTCTTTTTCAGCTTTTCTTACTACTGCCATGCTTGGATCATCGGATGATGTGTGGACTGGTTTTAATGATGTTACCTGGGAAATGCATTTCTTGTGGACTGATGGTACAGGTGTCAGCTACACAAACTGGGCTAAAGGTCAACCTGAATCAATGATAGATACACATATGAGGATAATTCACCTCATTGACTTAGACGTAAGTCTTTACATTGTTACTCACAGGTTTCATTAGAAGTTATGCCACAGTAGCAATATCCACAGTAACAATACATTTTAAAATCATAATTTTTTAATCAGATATTAGAAAGCAACAGTGCCCACCCACATTTTTAGCCATCTAGACTTCTAAGCCATGAACTAAATCAACCAGCTCTGAGGTGAACCAAAACATTACAACCTTTGATTTTAAGCAAAAAAAAATGTGAAAATCTGACAAAAAGAGGTACAAGACTGTGCACTTACAGCTGAACTATGTAATTTCTGCGCCACTAGATCCACCGAACTGAGTTACTAAAATAAACATGTTTTCAAAACAACTTTGTGAAATACGCCCCCATCTTGTGCTGATCTAACAAACAGAGAGTCCCGCCCCAACTCACAGCATTGGTTGAGCCGATGTTGTTGTGTCAGGCTGAATGGGCCACTGAAAACAAACAGAGGAGTTTTATAGCGCCACAGAGACACAGTATTTACAGTTTTCGATCAAATGTAAAAATAAATTGCTTACTTTTTTGTCTCGGAAGAAACCAGGTGCAACTACCCATTTCTGGGGGTGTATGGGGGGGTCGCCGTCCTCCTTGATCGTTTTAGAAACGGCCCTGTTGGCGCTCCCCTTTGTGTGGCATCCCTATGCATTGCATACATTGCTTATACATTTTTTTCACATTTGGAAGAAAGGATTTTAACACAAAGTTGCACACTTCAGCTTTCAGCTTTTTTGTCTTTTCAAATTGAAGATGATATTTTCATGTTCCAGGCTTGCTCATTTGTGCTGGTTTTCTTCATTTCAGTATGAGGATTTGGACCATGGTTGGCCCAGGTTTGGCCATCACCCTTTCAGAATACCAGAAGTACAGGTAAGTGTCCAACATGCTCATATATTTTACAGCAAAGAGGGCAAAGCAGAAATTAGGTGCCAAGCATGTATGTGTAGATGCACTTATTGCATCTGTTCTTCTGGCTGGGAATCATGGTATAAAGCTGTGAAATTTGGCACATTGATTGGTAAACACCTGAACATCAATAACACCAATTCTGGGTTCAGTGTCCCAAACCCTTTAGTGCCACCAACATTTTAAAGTTTGACTGACTTTTCTGCTAACAGCTTCAGAAACGTATGCACTAGAATCGTAATTCTTTACTACAAAATGTTCTTTATCATTAGCAGAAGTGGATGGAGTAGCCAAATATTGTTCTCAAGTAAAAGTAAAAGTGCTAACATAAATAATTACTTGAATAAGAGTAAGAAAGTATCCAATTAAAAGAGTATTCAAGTAGTGATTAATTAATTACTTTCACAAATGACATAATAGATGTTAACTCTCATATATTCCATTTACATAATACACATTTAATATGTATCACAGAATTATTATTATTATTATTATTATTATTATTATTATTATTATTAATGAAATGTTGTCACCGTTCACCATGATGTTGTTCCAAACCCGTATGACTTTCTTTTTTCCATGCAACACAATAAGGAGATTTTAGACAGAATTTTAGCCTTGGTCACCATTTACTTTCAGCGAATGTGTTTTTTCCCTCTATATTTTGAAAGTGAATGGTGACTGAGACAGTCAGTTCCTTACATTCTGTCTAAAATATTTTATGTTCCACAAAATAAAAAGGGTCACACGGGCTTGGAACAACGTGAGGGTAGGGAAATTATGGCAGAATATTAAACTATGGCTGAGCTATCACTTTAAAGGGATATTTCACCCAAAAATGAAAATTCTCTCATCATTTACTCACCCTCCTGCCATCCCAGATGTGTATGTCTTCTTTTCTTCTGCAGATCACAAATTATGATTTTCAGAAGAATATCTCAGCTCTGTAGGTCAGTACAATGAAAGTGAATGGGTGCCAAAATCTTATTGTTCCAAAAAGCAAATTAAGGAATTATAAAAGTAATCCATATGACTCCAGTATTTAAATCTATATCTTCAGAAGTGATGTGATAGGTGTGGCTGAGAAACAGTTCAATATTTAAGAAATTATTTGCTATAAATTCTTCTCCAAGCCCATCAGGGGGCGATATGCATGAAGAATGTGAATCGCTAAAAACCCAAGAAGAAGAATGTGAAAGCGATCTGTTTCTCATCAACCTATCACATCACTTCTGAAGATATTGATTTAACCACTGGCATCTTATGGATTACTTTTTTAGCTTTAAAATATTGGCACCTATTCACTTGCATTGCATGGACCAAAAAAGCCGAGAAATTCTTCTTTAAATCTTCATCTGAGTTTAGCAGATGAAAGGAAGTCATACACAACTGGCATAAGTGTGAGTAAAAGAGAGCTATCCCTTTAAGGGCTCTTATCAGATCTGGATGAATTTGACAATAAGAAGAGAGGTTTGGAAAACTTTCTAGTAATTATTAAGGTGAAAACGAGAACAATGTCCAACAGGAACATTGTATATAAAGCTGAAATATAAACCAAAGCAAATATCATGTTATATTAATGCCTACTTTCACTATTTCATAGCTTTTAGTTCTTATTTCAGTGTAGTTACAGTTTTTAGTGTCAGTACCGCCACTCCCTAAATGTAGAGTACGCAACTTGCTATACGTCTGTTCGCACTCCAGTTGTCAGTCACACATTCGGCACAGCAAAAGGCATTTACACTTAACGTGGATGTTTACATGAATTTATACAAGTAATTTTTTCCCCCAAAAAAGTTACTCAAGTAAATTTAACAGAGTAAATGTAGCACTTTACTACCCACCTCTGATCATTAGATTTTAACGAAAATCATTTTTTTCTACCCATGATCATTAGACCATTTCTCACAAAAGTAATTTTTTTGCTACTCTGACATTTAAGAGTTTGTTCAATTCTTAACTCATTTGGGTCAGATTATCCTTCAGACCATGCTTGAAAAAATAATTTTACGAATCCAACTATTTACTTGTAATATGCTAATGAAGTTTATGGTGATGACGCCAAACAGAAAGTGAAGCTGTATCTTGTCAACGCTTTTACTTGTTCAAAGTAGACTCTGTGGATGAGCTGATCAGAATTGTTTACTTTGACGACTGCGTCCTCTGGTCGCCAAGAGAAACACATAGTTTGTGCTTTTTGTCCATTATTGTCACGTTATGTCTAATACTAACACAATTCCTCTATATAAAATACATGTTGTATAGTTAAAGCAATTTACAAGTAGCAATGCTTTTTTCAACTAAGTGCATTTTACACTTTATTAAAATCTCTGAACGGTGTTCCCTGCAGAATTCTGACTGTGTCGTCATGATGAGATACCCTGAGAAGATGACGGGTTTGTGGAAAGTTGAGCACTGTGAAGATCAGAAAAGATTCATTTGCAAGAGGAAAACTGGTAGACATCAATACAATCATCTTTACATGACTACTTCACAAAAACACTGGTCATAACACATTACTAATTGATGGATGCAGCTGTTGTTACCAGTTGTTACACATGATACATGCCTATAGTATACATGGCTGTGTCTAATGGGGCTAGGGTGGCATTGCGCCCCCCAGTGCCCCACCAAAGATGGCATACTAGCATCATCCCTGACCGTGTTTAATTTTGCTCAATGTATGTGTTTTAGATGCTCAGCTTCCTAGTCCGGTGACTACGGCAATGCCTCAAAAGTTCTTCACTCTGGGCAACGATTCATACAAGGTGCAGATGGAGAAAATGAGCTGGGATGAAGCCAGGAGACAGTGTAAAGCAGATGATGCGGATCTAGCTAGTGTACTGGACTCCATCGGTCAGGCGTACACCATCCTCAGAGTCAGCGAACTCAAAGAACCGCTGTGGATCGGACTGAACAGCAACCTGGTACAAAACACACATGAAAAATTTAAGGATAAAATTAGCATTTAATTAATTGAACTATTGTATCAGTTAATAACAACTGCAAGAGGCTAATTCGCCATGAATTCTCTCAGGAACTTTCTGTGGATTTTTTTAAATAAGCAGTTTTTGATTTGTGAGAAAATCATATTTTATTCTGTAACATAAATTACTCAGTTATACCTCAAATGTACATTTTTGAAGCCGTTTTGTTTTCTAAAAATGTTCTACAACATGTTGCTAAATAAAGACAATTCATCAAGCACCTAAACTCACATCCTTGAGTGATAGTTGTAATTCTTATTTAGCAACTTGTTGTAGAACATTTTTAGAAAACACAACGGTTTTCTGTTATGTCTGGGGGCGGGACATGCAAATTCTGTTCGCCAATTCTCATTTGCCTTTTTGCAAAGCTCAGATGCAAATGAGGCTCTCAAGAGAGACCCCTAGTGTCACTTCACCGACACAACGTCTTGTTCCCTCCATCAGGGAACGGGGGTTATGACAGTGACCTAGACGTTCACGCAGCGCCCTCGCGACATCGGGGCATTCAAGCAAAAACTTGTTTGTTTATTTAAAAATAGGTCCTCCACAGTGATAGTGGCAACAGAAGACATCACAGCTGCACACAAAACAGAGAACAGAACTCACTAAACGTGTCTGAAGAGTTTGTAGTCGAACAATTGATGCATTTCTATGCCCAGCCTTATTTTGAATTTTTTACATCACTCGTCATTGCTGGTTAGGACAAAAACTCTGATTAACATAGAAAACAACTTTTATTGCATATTGTTTGCCGTCAGGTTAGGACATGGTGTGTCTGTGGCTGCCTGTAACCTCTATGTTTTTGTTTGATTTCTGAATGATACTTTTGTGTTCTTTTGAAACTTGATGAGGTGGTCAGCATAAACTGCCATTGTATGACATCACAGAGCACAACATTTCTCCCTTTGTGTTCAGTCATATAGGGGTGAATAAACAATGATTGAATTTTCATTTTTGGGTGAACTGTCCCTTTAAGCAAGTACAGTAACTTTTGAGAAAACTTAATTATTGGCCAATTTGTTTTTGTGGTGGAAATAACTAATTTTGAAAAATTGCTAGAAATCATTTTCTCACAATAAATATTGAAATTGTTTGTTTATTTCACTCTTTGTTTAAATTCTTGTAGTTTTAAACATGTCATATTTTGTATTTTATAATGGATTTTCATAGTTTACTACTGAAAGTCTGGGTCAAGACTAAAAGATCATTTGAAAAGTACAAAAAGTAAATTATGAAGGCCTGGTTAAATTTTGTCTAAGTTAGTTGTAACGTGATCTTTATATTAAAAAAAGAAAAAAAATGAAACATGATTGTTTTAATGAGAAGTTGAAGAAACGCCAATAAATAAACGTGTTTGAAACATAAAATGAATTGAATTTGCTTCAGACAGGTGGGCAGTACCGCTGGGTGGATAACTGGCATCTGAGATACAGTAAATGGGCAAAAGGAGAGCCCAGAAATAATTTAGCCTGTGTATATATTGACACGGATGGTGACTGGAAAACCACAGCATGCAACAGCACTTATTATTCCCTCTGCAAACGATCTACAGGTATTTCATTTTACATTCTACTAACAATAATGTCTAATCAAATCTGCATCATCATTTAATAACTACAGTGATTTTGATGCCAGCAATAATTCTGGATTTTGTGATAATTCACTTCAGATGTATAGTAATGTTTTCTTCTCTATTAATGAATTTACTGTCAAAATGAAAATCGCTTAACATAGTAGCTTATAGAATAAGTGTATGTTTTAGATTTATGTTAAAGTGAATTTCTGTGCCACTAGTATCACCAAAAGCAATTTAAACAGATTCCAGAAAACTCACTCTGTCATCTATTGTGTGTACAAACAGATTGTCCCACCTCAAACTCACCCCATTGGTTGCATTAAACATCTCATTTAAAAGCCTAAAAATGTCTTATTTACTTCCTGTTGGGGTCCTGATAATCATTTCTTAAAAGATCCCCAAAATATTGCCCTGGTATAGATCTTGTGAGTCACTCACGGGACTCAATTATTTAATGACAATATAGGAAAGACTTTCTTACATTTTTAGAGGAACATGTAAACACATGACCAGTCATTTGTGAAAATAGACCCCTTATTATTATAAAATTTACAGGTGGAGTAGACCCAGAAAAGAGGCCGGGTCAATGTCTACCTTATTTAAAAGGTTTCATTTCCCCCGGCATTTAACATTTTTTTTAAAAATAAGCATGCGGACCCCCAATGACCCCCAATATATTTTTCTTAGTGTTTGTAATGATAGCTAGCTGGTATTTACTGTTCTGTTTTATGTAAACCTCACTCCCCTGGCCTCAAGACTGACACTAGAGTCTGTAGACTTTAACCTCCTCGTTAGCGCACCCCCCTCCCATGCTAGAGACCCCGGTTCAAATCCTGCTCGGACCCCTTTCGTTTCTATGAAAGGCACAGACATTTAAGCTCTAAAATGAACAAAATTCTTAAAGCAGTTTATTGTGCAACCAAAATCCCAATAATTACCCAAAAATATACTTTTGATGGAGTGGTGGTGGCATAGTGGACTAAAGCACATATCTGGTAATCAGAAGGTTGCTGGTTCGATCCCCAGAGCCACCACCATTGTGTCCTTGAGCAAGACACTTAAATCCAGGTTGCTCTGGGGGGATTGTCCCTGTAATAAGGGCTCTGTAAGTCGCTTTGGATAAAAGCGTCTGCCAAATGCATAAATGTAAATGTAATAATATACTTTTGATGTATATTGCAGGACTTTTAACAACTAACAAGCCCAAATACACTGGGAGACTCTTATTTTGAAATTACTGAGACTTGCCTCTTTTGTGGTGCTCTATGTATTTAACAAATGAAGCTTTTTATAGCCTATATATTCAATATAATTTATTTAACCCCTTTTTTTTTTAAATGTCATTATCCTCCTGAGGCCCAGTAATTCATTTTTGTGTAGGACATTTTTTATTTAAGTTTTTCTACAGTGGTACATCTTGGGGTACCTTCAGAGGACTCTCTGGGCTTATCAGAGATACCAAATGTATTGACATTTAAAAAAGGGGAAGTTGAAAAAAAAACTATACTGAGTTTCAGGAACTTATGGTACGATGACATCATAATAGCTTGTAAAGTAAAATAAAGAGATCTTTATATATTTATAAAGATCTCTTTATTTTACTTTACAAGCTCTTTATTTTACTTTACAGAGCAGGCTGCATATATGAAAATACACAGAAATATTATTTTGCACTTTTAATATATCTTATATAATGTATATGTCAGATGTTCTGTGATTTTATATTGTGGTGGGCATGAATGTAATGTAATGATGATTGAGAGATCTTCCTCAAAAGCCTGTTGTATCATATTTGATACATGGATTTCAACATGCATTTGAAAAATAATATACAAAAGTTGAACCAAGCACAAGTTGCTTATATTCAGAAAATGCTCATTTTAAATATCTAAAATATATAATATTTCAAATATTTCACATAAATAAAAACGAGTCCATGCAATACAAAAGCCGACATTTTTGGAAAATGTAAAAAAATATTTTTTCCATCAAGAAATGCCCGGAAACATCCACCAGGTGGCAGCAGACATCTAGTGCATTGCAGAAAACCGTTAATGTTAATGATGCACAGGCTTTAGAAAACAGTGGATAACATTTTATACAGGCGGCACTGTAGGGTTAAATATGTTTTACCTGATGTGGTTTATTGATGAGGAATAAAACAAATATATATCTGCAACATTCGGCATATTTTATTGCCGAAAACCGACTGTTGAAACCGATTAATCGCACTTGAAATAGCTTTAAAAAAATTCAAACACAATTTGAAAAGATAATTTTATGGTCATGGATAAAATCTTTCTTTGCTGTCCAGCCAAATGCTGAATATATAAGAGAAAAATGTATTGACTTTTATTGGACAGTAAAATAGTATGTCATGTAATTGTCAACCGCCAATATATGCTATACATGTTTAGGTTGATATGCGAACACCTCTCTTCCCTCCGCCCCACAGTTATTGCCCCCACAGACCCCCCTCAGATGCCCGGGAACTGCCCTGAGTCAGAGAGACATAAAACATGGATCCCTTTTAGAGGACACTGTTATGCCTTTATGAACTCCATTTCAAACAACTGGGCTCACGCTACAGTGGATTGCATGAGGATGGGTACGACATTACTCCCTCTCAAGTCTATCGCAGTATAAACAGTTCCTCTGTAATACACATAAGGAGGTCTTAGCCTTAGATACTAACAGTATCTGTTAAAGTTGCAACTACAAAAGAGTACCGTCTCTAATTTCAGGTGCATCATTAGTGAGTATTGAAGACCCAATTGAATCTCAGTTTATTAGTCAGAATGTGGAGATTCTGCAGGATGAAAGCAGATCATTCTGGATCGGCATGCACCGCAGTCATATAGGTGAGAACTGCCTTAATCTAAACCAACCAAATCATCAAAATCATCACAGTAGTCAAAACACAAACATAATCTGAATGTGTGTGTTACAGGTGAATGGATTTGGATCGATAATATGGTTGTAGATTACACAAACTGGATACCGCGGATGCCCAGTAACAATGACAAATGTGTGGAGGTCCAGTCCAACAATGGGATGTGGAGTACCGCCAACTGCGTTAGTCGCAAGAATTACATTTGCAAGTCGGCGAAAGGTCAGTCAAGCATGAATTAAATACAACATTAATAATGTACGGTAGGACCCACTTTATACTAATAGGTGGCCTTAACTGCTATGTACTTAATCATTTGATACAATGTACTTATTATCTACGTACTTGGTGTTGCATTGTAATTACATTTAAAGTACTTGCATTTAATTACATTTGTAGTTACACTGTTAACTTTACCCCTAACCCAACTCTAACCCCTAATCCTAACCCAACCCCTTACTCTTAAACCTACCCGTACCTCAGTTACACCGTAAATACATATGTAACTGGAGTCAGCTGGTAGATAGCTGTGCAGTGTGTAAACCTCACTCTCCTGACCTCAAGAGGTGCACTAGCAACTGATGCTAGGGGCTGTAGCCTTTAGCATCCTTGTTAGAGCACATGCCTCCCACGCCGGAGATGTTGGTTCGAGTCCCGTACAGAGCAGGTAGAACAAGAGCGTCACATTGGTGCCGTGACCCGGATGGGAGTGAGGTTTAGGGGGGTGAGTGTAACGGGAGTCAGCTGGTAGATAGCTGTGCAGTGTGTAAACCTCACTCTCCTGACCTCAAGAGGTGCACTAGCGACTGACGCTAGGGGCTGTAGCCTTTAGCATCCTTGTTAGAGCACCTGCCTCCCATGCCGGAAATGTTGGTTCGAGTCCCGTACAGAGCGGGAAGTACAAGAGCGTCACATTGGTGCCGTGACCCGGATGGCAGTGAGGTTTAGGGGGGTGAGTGTAACGTGAGCCAGCTGGTAGATAGCTGTGCAGTGTGTAAACCTCACTCTCCTGACCTCAAGAGGTGCACTAGTGGCTGACGCTAGGGGCTGTAGCCTTTAGCATCCTTGTTAGAGCACCCGCCTCCCACGCCGGAGATGTTGGTTCGAGTCCGGTACAGAGCGGGTAGAACAGGAGCGTCACACATAGTCTTGTTTGTATTTAATGATTGTACATAGAAGTTAAGGGCACCTTATATAAAGTGTGACCGCACTTTATATTGTTCCATTTAATTACCTTTCGTGAAAACGTAAAAATATGTTGTTGTTTTTATTTCAGTTATACCACCGACAGAGAAACCATCAGTTACACCACAGACAGAGAAACCATCAGTTACACGTATGTACTATATCAACTACATTTCACTGTAAAGCTGTAATATAATTAGGGATGTCAAAGTGCATTTTTTAAATCATTAGATTTAAATGTGTTTCAGTTTATTTATAACTTGGATTCAGATGGTACTTTTAAAATGGAATGTCAAAGTCATTGAAAAACATATTTGATTCTAAACTGATTCTAAATTTTATTTAAAAATTAGTATTTATTCCGAATGACTACTTAATTCATATTATGTTGATTTTATGAATGCACTTCAGTTTGAAAGAAATAACAATGAAAAATCTCAGCTCAGTAGGTCCTTACACTGCAAGAAACAGTGTCCAGAACTTTGAAGCTCAAAAGATCTCATAAAGGCAGCTTTAAAGTAATCAATACAACTCCATTGGTTTAATCCATGTCTTCAGAAGGGATATGATAGCTGTGGCTTTTGAAAAATATTTAAGTCCTTTTTTTTACTATAAATTCAAAAATATTAACCAGCACTCATAAGAGTTCTTCTTCTTTTGTTTTTGGCGATTCACATTCTTCATGCATATCGCCACCTACAGGGCAGGAATTTATAGTAGAAAATACTTAAATATTGATCTGTTTTGTCTGATTGTCATTCAATCGCATGAGTTTTATCACAGAGGGCAGTTTTTCTTGCATACCACCACTTCTCAGAGTCTCCCGTTATGATGTAATTACTTTGTTATGTTATGTAAGTCAGTGGGTGATTTAATGCGGCCCGCCAATCACTTTTATCTGTGTCTGTTTGTCATAAAATTGCGTCAAATTCTAAACATCCGAGTGCTCAGCGGTGAGTTTAACAACACTCAGCGGCATGTGCAACAGCATGTCAGCTCATATGCACAACCTTTTTCAACAAAAGATAAATCGATGATGAAAACTAAGCCTTTAAAAACAATACACAGAAAAGTTTCTTAAAGCTTTTATTGTCCATTCTTCTTGTGGTAAATATGCGTGTCTCATCAGTTCAGCATCTGTGCTCGTTACAAGTTATAACGTGAAGTGTCACTGAACCTGCATACACGCACATATCCTGATTGTGTGTCATTTTTATATACATGTTAGTTACCTATAGTGAGTTTTATACTAACAAGGAGAGTACCTGCACTTTTTTTCTTCTACATCAAGCACTGGCCACACCTATCATAACGCTTCTGAAGATATGGATTAAAATACTGGAGTAATGGATTACTTTTATGCTGTATTTATGTGCTTTTTGGGACTTCAAAGTAAAAAAAACTTTTGAACTAAAGGTTTATGCTAAGCAAAAGGGGGGCATTTTAAAGACAAAAATCAGTGGCTTCATCAATGTTAATGCTTGAGTCTCTGATGGTTAAACAATTTGGGTTTGTTTTAATACATTGAAACATACAGTAGTAATGATGAAGTGGGTGTTTCCAAACTTTTGACCGGTAGTGTACAGCATGTCTCTAAATTCTCACTTGAGAGTGATTTGTTTCTGTTGCTACTGTCAATTATTCATATTCTCAATGTCTCTCTTTGCATTGCAGTGCCTGTGTTGAAAGACAAGCCTACCAGCCACACTGGCATCATTGTTGGAGTGGTTTTTGTCATAGTTGCTGTGGTGGGTCTCTCCGTATTTCTGTTCTTTAAGAAAATCCATCGGCCTTACATTGGAGAGTGTTCATTCGACAACAGACTCTACGTCATCTCTGATCAGACAAGCTCTCCTACCACTACTGATACAAATAAACTCATGGACAACTTTTAACAGAATGAGCACACCTAAAATATAATACACACATAGAGACACACACAACCATCACTATGACAGTACTTTGCAAATAAAGCATTAAGAAACATCACACAAAATATTTTTTATATTTCTGAATATTTTGAATTCATATAGGAGGCGAACAGAGAATATCATGCATACATTTGAGGTTTTTACTACATGTTCTCATAAGCATATTTCATTTATACAGGTATGTGATTTAATGAGTATGTGTAAATAATTTTTTGTATGAAGAGATAAAACTGATGTTGTAACATTTACCCTCTCTCTGAAGTCTTTGTTCTAAAGATGTGTTAAGAGCTAATATACTTATTTGATATTTTTGTTCAAGGTGATTCTATCAAAATATTTTCAGTAGCTGTCCAATAAGTGACAGGGTAGAAGGCCTATTTGGGATAAAAGCCCCCTTGTTGCAGGGGCTAAAGCCCCTCCATAAAACACATTGTTTTTCACATTGTGGGGTGAAGAGATTTGTTATGAAAAATGTCCAAAGTGGGCTCCCGTTGACTGATCCAGTCACTATGGAGGTTCATTTGTTTATAGAATACTTGAGATATTCTGAAATGCCAAATGTGATGAAAATAAACAGAAAATGGTTAACCATACAGTGGCTGTAAAAGTCTACACACCCCAGTTAAAACAGCAGATTTTTGTGATGTAAAAACAAAGATAAATCATATCAGACTTTTTGCACTTTTTATGTAAAAATTACAACCTATGCAATGCCACTGTAAACCAAAGTGACACATTTCAGAGAAAAAAAGGTTTAGAATAAATTAACTGCATAAGTTAACTTGGAGCCTGTGCAAAAAATAGACTCCAAATCAGCTGCACCACCTAGGAGTGGATTCTCCACTCTGCCTTGAGTGTCACTTGCCGCGACAGTGCATCCGCTGCTCGATTGAGTTCGCCCGGGATGTGAGTGACCCGCAACGACTTTAGTCACTGCTGACCACAAAGGAGGAGATGGCGGGCGAGTTGCGACATGCAACGTGAGTGTAAACTGCCTTGGTGATTTATTTACGTTTCTGTCGCCATGTTGTCCATCCGGACTAACACATGCTTGCACTGGATCAACAGCCAAAGCCTCCGCAGAGCCAGCAATACTGCTAGCAACTCCAGTGGCAGTTGATATGCCAATGCATTCGAGGACCTTTCCAGGAGCCCGAGGCTGTGTGCCCGTTGTAAACGGCACCCAAGCCTGACTTGGATGCTTCCGTTGTGACACCTGCACGCCTGGACACTTGTTCTAGGGGAACCCCTGCCCGTAGAAATGCAAGATCAGTCCAAGGGCTGAACCTGCGGCTACAGATCGGTGTGATGGCCACGCAATGCATACCGTGGCGCCATGCCCATCTCGAGACTCGAGTCTGAAGCCAGTGCTGAAGCGGTCTCATATGCATCAACGTGAGTGGCGTGACCACCGCCAAGGATGCCATATGCCCCAGGAGCCTCTGAAATAGTTTCAGTGGGACCACTATACAGCGGCACTGTAAGCTTTGGCCGTCATTGACAACGTGGACTTACAGGCCTTGGATGGGAGCCTAGACCGGTTCCGCCAGGTGGCTGTGTTTTGCAGGACCATGTGCACAGCAATCCCTGCTCCACCTGAGGAACCTCCATGTACCCCCTGGCCACCCCAGCATCGAGGGTAGTAAGAGCGGAGTAACATGGAAGCCAGGTCCGGGCAATAAAAGGTGCCTGCCACAACTTTGTGAGTTTCTCATGCACCTCCGGGAAGAACGGAACTGGGGCAGAGCGTGGCTGTGAGCAGCGCTCTGAGCCCAGGAACCAGTCATCCAGCCGCGAGGGCTCAGGGCAGGGTGGAGGGTTCCACTGGAGCCCGACGCTCGTGGCAGCCCGGGCAAGCATGGCCGCCAGCTCCCTGTCGGCCTCAGACTGGGCAACCACATCCGAAGGTTGTCCGATGCTGCAATCGAGAGCTCATCCTCCTCCTGATCCCCGAATGAGACATTAAACACAGCCTGCCTCATTCATAAACTCGACCGGGGCAAACGAGCATACTGGGGAATGTGAAGTCCGTGGGGGTTCGCCTGGCGGAACCACTCCCATTGGGGTCCCCAATTAGCCCGCAGCACTAACCGTCGTGGCCTTGTGCCCACAGGCAGAAGGACCGGGACGGGAAGCGGCTTGAGTGGCTTTCCCTCTAAACAAAGTAAGCCTCGACCTCAACGTTGCCATTGTCATGCTTTTGCAATAAGAACATGAACCATCTGCAAACGCTGCCTCACTGTGCCTACGGCCCATGTATGTGAGACAGCGATCGTGGCCGGCAGAGGCGGAGAGATATCGACCGCATCCAGGAACTGCACAAAAACGGAAAGGCATCTTTTAAAAGACACGCTCTGTCAGTGCTACTCTTTTAGAGAAAATATACTCTCTTAGTATTTCTCAAGAGTGGCTGCTGAAGCGCCCAGGGGCATTCTCTGCACTTATCTGTGCGAAAGGGGAGAACCCGCTGTAATGCGCCATATATCCAACAACCGTCTTAACACTCTCGCTTCACTCTCGTCAGAGGTGAATGGAACGTCAGTGGATTTCATCAACACCGCTCGGCTCCAAAGAACAAATCTGAATGAGTGGTTCCAAGCTGGCTACTTTTATTCCGATATGTCCGGGGAAGTGGTATGCAATTTCCACTCGCATATTCTCATTGGCCTTTTCTCAAATATCAGAGGTGTTTGGGGCTCCCAAGCGTGACCCCAAGTGTCACTACATCGACCAACATAGAGTGAGTAACAGATAGGGAACCATTTTTATTAAAAAAGGAAAATTTATTTAGGTATAAAATGGCAGAATACTATAGGAGGGTTAACGAAAAGATTTTGTTTTTTCTTGGTACACTTTATGACCAGAAAAAAGCAAATTTTCCTAATGTAAGCCTTCAGCCCTGTTGCATGTAATTTGTTTAACAGCCACAATTTTTACATTACAGTCAATAATATAATTTGGTATTCTCAAATCTTATGATAGTTTAACTTGATTTCCTCCAGTGGGCCACTTGGTTGGACTTAAAATAACATTTGAGGACAAACTACAACAATTAAATGTTAAACACTTTCTCCCCCAAAAGAGCAAGATGTCAATGTTTGAAACAGTATGTAGATATTCATGTACTTGCCTATTGGAATTTGTAACTCCTTCATTAACAAAACATTAAGATTTAAACACCCTCTCTAACTGCCCCCTGTACTCAAACACCCAAATTGCTATATTGAGGCTGATGTCACCATGGCAACTAGCAACCTATTAGAGTTGAAGCAGTGATCTCTAATCTGCTCAAAGTTGCACATGCATAATCACCCACAAGAGAGTTTGATCTGGAATTCCCTCTGCTGTTTCATAAGGACAACATTCTGTTATTTCAACTGAAAAACATCAAAGTTCTTCTGCGTTTGAAAGTAAGAATGTGGAGAAATCTGTTTTGAAATGCTTTCATGTTTTGGGTAATGGTCATTTTTCTTCAACTTCGGGCAATTTCTTGTACCAGGGGTTGTTCATGTACCAAGTAGTTTTATGAAGGTCTCATTTAAACTTAATTGGAAATGTTTTTACCCAGCCTTCATCATTTATTCCGGTACTTTTCAAATGCCTTTTATGCAAAGATTTTACTTTTTGACCCAGACTTTCAATATTAACTATGAAAATCCATTGTAAAAATATTAATTATTACATGTATAAAACTATGATAATCTAAACAAAGAGTGAAATGAACATGAAACACTTCGATCTTTATTGTGAAATATATATATTTTTTATCAATGTTTCCAAAATTAGGACTGTCACACAGATGTGGCGACATTTCCACCACATCAAACAATTTTACCACTTATTTATTTTTATAAGTAAGAACACTGTTTACCAAGTCGACACAAGTTTCTGTGAAGAGCATGTTTGAGATAAAATATGAGACGCATGATGTTGGATGAAAACAAAATTCAATGTAAATATCACTTGTGAGCAGAGTATTTTTATTAGGCATAATTTCCAATCAAACTGTAATTTTGCCAAATTAGGCATGAAAATAATATTTAAATGTGTTTAGGATACTACGGAAGCCCTCGCATAAGTTTTGAATGACCTCGCACCAGTTTTGCGTTCCCTTACAATAACTTTTGTGTTCCCTCACACCAGTTTTGCGTTCCCTAACAATAACTTTTGTGTTCCCTCACACCAGTTTTGCGTTCCCTAACAATAACTTTTGTGTTCCCTCACACCAGTTTTGCGTTCCCTTGCACCAGTTTTGTGTTCCCTTGCACCAGTTTTGTGTTCCCTTGCACCAGTTTTGTGTTCCCTTGCACCAGTTTTGCGTTCCCTTGCACCAGTTTTGTGTTCCCTTGCACCAGTTTTGTGTTCCCTTGCACCAGTTTTGCGTTCCCTTGCACCAGTTTTGTGTTCCCTTGCACCAGTTTTGCGTTCCCTTGCACCAGTTTTGTGTTCCCTTGCACCAGTTTTGTGTTCCCTTGCACCAGTTTTGTGTTCCCTTGCACCAGTTTTGTGTTCCCTTGCACCAGTTTTGCGTTCCCTTGCACCAGTTTTGCGTTCCCTCGCATAAGTTTTGCATTCCCTCACACCAGTTTTGCGTTCTCTCGCATAAGTTTAGCGTTCCCACAAATAATTGTGCTTGCCCTCACACCAGTTTTGCATTCCCTCGCAAGAAGTTTTACGTGCTCTTGAAGGCACTAGACACCTGGAAAAATATTTTTTGCCTTGTGAATTGTTTTTTAGACAGTGGGATTAAGGGCTTCCGTAGCATTAATAACATGTTTTTTAAGGAAATTAGCCTTAGCAAGACTAAGGACTCGGCAGTTTTATTTTATATAATAACGTAAAAAATATGATTTAATATAATTTACTTTCAGAAACAATGACAAAAATTACATTAATCTCCTGCGATGCATCTACATACACTGTTAGACATGTTTAACAAGAACATTCTAGAAGTTTACATTGCCAAAATTGCATGAAGTTTAAGAAGCACCATTATGAAAGTTTCTGAGAGTTTATAATGAGAAATATGACATTCTTTGAGTCTTTTAGCTTGTTTTAGATGATATTTAGGTTTTTATTGAGGTTGTTATTTCTTTTGGTATATTGTTCATTCAAATTCATTTAATATTAACTATCATTATTGTGTTTAATATTTGTGTGGGAATGATATTTTAAGGATTGTTTTAGTGAGGTTTGAGTGTCTCAGAAACTACAGTAAGACAGTTTGCTAACATAATGCTCTCAACCCAAATGATCATACACTTTTCATAGTGCCTCAGCACTTCATCCGACAACATTTTCTTTCGTTCACCCAAGTCCTTCTCTCTTTGTGTCTTTCACGGTGTAAGTATTGCATGTGTGTTGGGGTAAAGAGCTGCTCATTAGTGCTGAGGGGCCACCTTCTGCCCTCCTGCTGTTCTGTGCAACATTAATTACTCTTCAGTCCAATGAAACATGTCCTCTCTCTCTCCCTTTCTACATGCCTTTCCCTGCTGCCTCACCCTTTGTTCCACCTTTCAGTCTTTATCAAGTACGGTAGACTGTTCAAGCACCGGGTTCGTTGTTACAGGACCATGTTGTCGTAATGTACATACAGTCACGTGTAGTTTTTTTTTATTTTTTAAACACTGTCTTTGTTAATTACATCATACATTAGTACTATATTCATACAAATAAATAACATATCATGTACATTTTCTGTGCAACCATGAATTATCAGGTTGTAACAATAGTACTTCTCTTAGTAGGCAGATTTAGCTGTATTTGAGAAACCTATGAACAATGCTTACAATCATTCCTAATCAGTGACTCCACAACTCTGTTTCACTGTTGTTAATACTTTCCCTTCTTTCACATGATTTCTATAATCCACTATAGGGTTCAGCAGATCTTTGTGGGTTTTTGTGTGCAAGTAAGTCTCTTTATGCTGGCACAATGTTGCTGGTGTGGTCTCGTTGCTTGTTGGCCCTCCTGAGTATCGTCAGTCGATGTTTGCTGTTGACGGCAGGACAGGAAGTGTTACGCAGAGAGGACGTGGGAACACTGGTGACTGACCTCTTCCAAACTGTCCAGTGTCCAGAGCGCGCCGGAGTAACCCAGAGCTTCTGTGAACAGGTAAGAGCTAAAAGACTAAATGAATGTTCAAATAAAAAAGTGCACAAGACATGCACATGCAAAACACACTGATTGGTCCATCAAAACTCTGCAGAGAAAACATTCTGATATATATGGACACTGTCCCAACTTGTAGAGTGTATATGTGTGTACACAAATCCTGTCCCCTCAACACAAGGATCTCCAGACTTATGTTTTTTTTTCCTAAAATAAAAGGCCCATTGTGTGTGTGTGTGTGTGTGTGTATGTGTGTGAGAGAGAGAGAGACTCCCAACAGTAGTGGCTAAACCAAATAAGGCAATAACATCAAACCTCGATTCTCATGTGTCTGGTGCAGCCTGATCTCATGAAAATTATGAGACTGAGAGGATTTGAGGTTTAAATTGACAAAACCGACCTTCCTACCATAAACCTTAAACCTAAACCTAACCGATAGAGTTTAAAAAACTGAAGGTGACATGAAAACTGAACAAATTGCTGAAGCAACTGTATAATTTTGTGATTCTTCTGACTTTTTGAGCTCACTAGTCACCTCATGTGCTCTACAGGACTCGTACCATGGTCCTTTGCATCGAAAGTACTTTATCAGTTGAGCTCCTGTGCAATTTGATCGCACTCGAACAAGCTTAGAAATATAGTTGGTGATAAGTGAATTATCATTGTTGTTGTAGCGCCTCTAGTGTTCATCACCAGGAAACTGCCGCGATACGTCCATCAAGCCACGTAAAAACCATTTAGCAAAAATGTATAGTAACGGACTATGGACTATGAGTCCAGATTGGTCTCGTGATCGTACGTCACAATGTCAAACCTGTGCCGTGATCGCCATACTTGATTTGGCTGCTGTCATAACAATGGCTTTAGTCACCATAGGTTTCGTGTTCATTGCAATGGACATTACAACACTTAAACTCTCATTCTCCACAATATTTATCTCCTGGTAGACTGTGATTATCCACTTTCCAACAGCAATCGTGAAGCTGCATTCACGATTCGCTTCAGAGTGTTAATGGCAGTGTCCAGCGCCATCTTGAACTCAACGGGAAACGTGAACTGATAAGAATCGGTGTGCTGCAGTGTTAATTAATATGTGCCTTTGCATTGGCTGAAAATACTTGATTTCCATCACAAGTCCAATTTGGGCTTATTTTGTACATCAAATGCTAATAGGTAATTTCTCCATCATTTTACCACTGACAGGGAAGCACTGTGGTGTGTCCGTCACTGTAAGGACTCTGGGTGGACACATTACAAAGGCTCCACCAATAAGTGTTTACGCTGGTATGCGCTGTATCAACGGAACATTTGTTAGTCACAATTAAGAAAAATTAACGAGTTAAACTTTGTAAGTGAATCGCGTGCGATTAACACGTTAATCTCGACAGCTCTAGATTAAATGTAAAGTAGACGTTGATATGTTGTTGTGTAGGGGTCAGATGCAAATGTATTGTGTGACATCACAATGTGGAGGAAGTGGAGAATGAGTCATTTCGGCAGCTTGATTTCAACAAATTCTCTTTTTGTAGCGAGGAGGAAGTTTTGAGTTCTGAAACATACAGTATGTTTTTATAGTACAATGTCATCTTATATGTCAAAAGATCAATCATTTTGATCTTCATGACATGACCCCTTTAAAAAAATCTTCATTTTTAGTATTATTGTTTTTATTTCACTGTTGATAGTGTCTCACTCCAGAGCGGCTGCTGTCAGTACTGGAAGATGATGGGACGGATGACCTCAGTGTGGAGGACTATCATCGCGTGTCCACTGTCCTCCTGTATTACATCATCAACATGAGACGCCTCTGCAGTCCCAGAGTCTCGTTCTCTTCCTCCTCTCCAGATCTGTCTCTCAGTTACCAGCAGTGTCTGAGGGCTCTGATGACTCTTCATCCACTGGAGGATGAGCGGTACCTGTCAGTCAATGAGACAGATAGTATACTGCAGCTTATTAACCAGAACTACCAGCCACTTCGCAAGGCTGAACAAATACCAGACTCAAAACACACACAGGTATGAAAAAGACACATATATAATCATAAAATATAGTATGACCGTAGTTTACAGATTAATGTTGTGTGTCGTTTTCGTAATGTTTTCTGAATCATCGTGGACGAATGTAATATCCATCAAATCTCATGTGATGTATTATGTTTAATAAACAGGGATGGAAACTATTCACCTTTCAGCTAAAGTCAGCTTTTCTGATGCTAATTTGCCCAAATTGTTTTAACATAATTTTCTACAATTTCCTAATTAAAATAAATTGAAATGGTTATTTTAAGCTTAAACATCTTCAAAAAATCTTTAAATACAACAAAAGGCTTAACATACATAAAACAAATCAACTGAAAATATACATCTGGAACATGTGCTATGACTTTCTGCTGTGGCAAGAAAAAGTATGTGAACCCTTTGAAATGACATTTCATTTCTCCATTTGGCAGATGTTTTTATCCAAAGTAACTTACAGTGGAGTTAAGTGTCTTGCTCAAGGACACAATGGTGTTGGCTGTGGGGATCTGATTACCAGTTCTGTGCTTTAACCCACTAAGCCACCACTCCAGAAATTACCTGCAATTATGTATAAATTTGTCTTAAAATCTGGTTTGATCTTCATCGAAGTAACAATAATGAACAAACACAATCAAGTTTCAAACATTTACAGTGTAGATTACAAAAAGTATATGAACCCCAAGGCTAATGACATCAACAAAAGCTAATTAGAGTCAGGAGTGTGCCAACTTGGCATCCAATTAATGAAACGAGATTGGAGGTGTGGGTTAGAGCTACTTTGACTTATAAAAAGCACTCAAGCATTTTGAGTTTGCTATTCACAAGAAGCATCTGCTGAGGTGGACGATGCCTCGCAAAAAAAGAGATCTCAGAAGACCTACGAACAAGAATTGTTGCTTTGCATAAAGCTGAAAAGCATTACAAAGTTATCTTGTCGAGCTCAGATATTCATCTGCCCACAGTTAAACAAACTGTCTATAAATGGAGACGATTCGGTACTATAGCTACTCTCTCTAGAAGTGGCCATCCAGGCAAGATGACTCAAAGGGGTAAAACAAAGGACCTTAGAGTGACAGCTAAAGACTTGAAGGAATCATTGAAACTGGTTAACATCTCTCTTCATAAGTCTACAATATGGAAAACATTAAACAGGTATGGTGTCCATGGCAGGACACCAAGCAGGAAGGCGCTGCTTTCCAACAAAAAAATTGCTTCTCGCCTAAAGTATGCCAAAGACCACCTTGACACTCTACAACGTTACTGGAAATATATTTTGTTGACTGATGAATCTATGGTTGAATTGTTTGTGAAGAACATGCAGCATGATGTATGGCATAAAAAGGGCATATCAACATGAAAACATCATCCTGACGGTGAAGTACGGTGCAAGGTGCATCATGATTTGGAGATTTGCTGCTTTGCTGCTTCAGAGCCAGGACCGCTTATCATCATCGAGGGAAAGATTTATTTACAAGTTCATGAAAATATCCTGCAGGATAATGTCAGGGTGGCTGTGTGCAAGCTGAAGCTCAGTAGAAGTTGGGTGATGCATAAACATTCAAGTAAATCCACTACAGAATGGCTTAAAAAAAATCACCTTTTGGAGTGGCCCAGTCAACTCCCAGACCTAAACCAAATAGAGATGCTGTGGAATTGGAGAGCCGTTCACACCAGACAGCATAGGAATATGGTGAGCTGAAGCCGTTCTGTTAGGTAGACCACTGTGTAGGTCTTATCCGCAGCGACCAGAAATGCTTGGCTGATGTTATTGCTGTCAAAGGAGGATCGACCAGTTATTAAATCAAAGGGTCCAATCCCTTTTTCCACATCACTGTGAAAGTTTTCACTGAATGTTTTCAATAAAGACATGAAATATTATAATTGTTTGTTATTAGTTGTTATCTTAAGCACATTGTTGATTGTCTAAACTGGTAATCAGAAGGTCGCTGGTTCGATCCCCACAGCCACCACCATTGTGTCCTTGAGTAAGGCACTAAACTCCAGGTTGCTCCGGGGGGATTGTCCCTGTTATAAGGGCTCTGTAAGTCGCTTTGGATAAAAGCGTCTGCCAAATGCATAAATGTAAATGTAAATGTCTATACTTCACATTTTATGATCACTTAATGCATAAATATATATATAATTATACAAATATAATTATAACTATAACTTATTGCTGAGGCTTATTTCATAGCTAGCATTTTATGTATCATAAATACGCTCAATTAAATAATATTTTCAAAAGTTTTATATTGATCGTTTAGACAATAAATATTGCTCACAAGTTATATTTACCTTGATTTTTCTTTGTTCCACACTTCATATCTTCTTGGTTACCAAGTACTCTTACTTTTGAAAACCTTTGCAAAATTGTTGGGCATAGTGGATATGACGACTATACTTAGATTATCATAGTTTTAAAAATGAACGTTAGTTCCCTATCTGTCACTCACTCGACGTTGTGTCGATGTAGTGACACTAGGGGTCACTCTTGGGAGCCCGAGACACCTTTGGTCTTTGATAAAAGGCCAATGGAAATTGGCGAGTGGTATTTGCATGCCACTCCCCTGAACATACGGGTATTAAGGACCTGGCATATGAACCGCTCATTCAGATTTTCTCTTCGGAGTTGAGCGGTCGATGTTCACAGAGCTGAATTTCCCACGGCATTCAGTCACCTCTGCTGGATCTACAGCGCATATCAGCGCAAAATTTAAAAGTCAGGGTTTGGGACAAACAGGATAAACAATCAAATATATGCATAACAGACATTTGAAAAGGGACTGGTTTTGAAAAAAAAAAGAAAAAAAAAGGGGCTGGTAAAAATTTCCAAGACAGTTTTGATATGGCTCATAATAAAGAGTAAAAATGTGCATAAATAAAAATCAATACGTTGGCTTATTTTGCCTCTATTCTCAATCTGTCCTTTTGTGATTGCAGTGCATTAATGCAGCTCATTTGATGGACGAGGTTGCTGTGACAGACAGCCGTGGTGCTGACGTCCCCTTTGCTCCACGATTGGCTGCAGCGATTGTCAATCACCTGAGAAAGGGCCACTGCTTTAGCAAAAGGAACCTTACCTCTCCTGCTTACTTCATAGACTTTATATTCCGGTCTCTGAACTGCACGAGTTATCTGAATGTCATGGGTGAATATACACATAAACATACAAGATATTGACAGGCCCACAAATGCTTGTAGTTCACCTAAAAATGAAAATTCTCTCATCATTTATTCACCCTCATGCCATCCCAGATGTGTATGACTTTCTTTCATTCTTTCTTTCTTTCTTCTGCTGAACGCAAACAAAGATTTTTAGAAGAACATCTGTTTATTGGTCTATATGATGAAAGTGAACAGGTTCCTAAACTTTGAAGCTAAAAAACAAATCACATAAAGGCAGCAAAAAGTAATCCATCAGACTCCAGTGGTTTAATCCATGTCTTCAGAAGTGATTTGAAAGGTGTGAGTGAGAAACAGATCAACATTTAAGTCATTTTTTACTATAAAGTTTTATTTTGATTCAGATCTAGAGGAGCTGTTGCATCGGCTTGGACTTGGTGGAGCTCAACAGTTACGTAGCAAGGAAAGATGGAGTCTGCAAAAATCCCTTTCAAAGGAACGTTTTGCATCTATTCAGGATCAAACCACAGCGGACAAGGAATGGTCACAGGTACAACAATAAAGAGAGAAACTCAATATAAGAGGTGACGTTCACACAGCTGCACACGTTCACATGGTTGCCAGTCCTGTTTGAAAGTGCCAATTATGATGATCTTCAGACACAGTTTGGTTATATAAAAGAGTAACAACTTTAAACTGTAACTGAAGTGATTACATGACATTTTCAGGGATTTTCAATTGCTATTATGCCCCTTTTTAACATATATTTCCTTTTTTATTCTTCTAAAAGGTCTGCTTCTCAGCTAATCAGCTGCTGGATATATTTGCTCTAGATCCTCATTCTTCAATCTCTAGAGATCATTTCAGGCACATTTGTCCAGCCGTCCTTCAGCAGTTAGTAGGAAACGCCTGTAAACTGTCAGAACCAACAGTGAGGAGTTCACCACCCACTGACATTGAGAGTAAGATTTCTGATCAGAGATCGACTGATAGTGGGTTTTGCTGAAACCGATAACTAAGGTGGTGGAAAATGTCGCTAACCGATTAATAGGCCGCTAGTATTTCAAATGGATTTAAAGAGTGATTTATACAAATTTTCTTAGTCTTTTTTCACTATGCTGGGCACAGACACAGAGGCTACAAAAGTCCAAAATAAATAAAATCCCAGATGTGGTTTAAGCCAAGCGTACACTACACAACTTGCAGTCGGCGATTATTTTTGTCTCGTGCTACCCAATACCTCGCTCTCCTCTTTCAACAAACATGAAAGACATCTCTTGCATTTTGCTCTTCTTTGCAAAAGGAAACATTTAAGAAAAACAGCTGAAAATAATAAAGACAGTGTGTAGAGAGATAATCATTTTTTGCCTTCTGCTACCTAATAACTTGCCCTCCTCTTGCGCTCTCTCTGTTTCATTGGCTATGGCTCATCGACGCTCGTCGTGACAGTGCGCACACCTGACGACTGTAGATATCAAGCTATTTAAAAAATGACGTAGCGTCTGGGACTCGTCTCGGCATGTCGCAGAAGTGCGCACACAACAAAAACGTTTGTCTTGAGATCCGCGACTTCTCGTCGCCGACTCAAAACATCAAAGGAGACGAGCTTGAGCCATGTAGTGTACACTAGGGTTAATTGTTCAAGATATGACACTTTATGGAGACACTTTACGTATCACATTTTTCTTTGCATGCCCATAAATTTAAAATACTTGATAATCTAATAAAAATAAGAAAATATGCATTGATGTGAGGATAAATTATGCATGAATATTGACAATGATGGAATTAATTGAAGGAATTCCCAATGAAGGAATAAAAAAAAACCTATCAGCAACTATCGGCATAGACTTTTGCAGACCTATCGGCACCGATTAATCGGTAAAACTGACATATCGGTTACCTCATACCTCTATTTCTGATGTCAAATTTGTATGTCATTTCAGAAGAACAAAAATGCGTGATATGATGTATTTTGCTTGGATCCTAAAAGAATAGGTCAGGCAAAAATGAACGTTTTTTCATTATTTACTCACCTTTATGTCGTTCCAAAGCTGAATGCTGTTATTTGTTTTTGTGGAACACAAAAGGAGAATTAATTTCCAATATAAAGCTATATTCCAAGTCTTCTGAAGTCTTACAATAGTTTTATGTGTGGAAAAGACTGAAAGGTAAGTTTTGTTTATTTCTTATTCTGTTTTATTTCTTCTTATTTTTTTATTATTCTATTCATACGGGTTCAGAGTGTTAGGAAATTATAACAGTTTTCTTTGCATCCTTAGAAACATTTATTTGTGTTTCTGTCTGCTTTTGTTCTTTCTCTTTGACAGAATACGGTTATAGCACGGTTGCTGTGTTATTGATCACTATCGGCTCAATGTTGGGCATCTGTCTGATCTTTTTTAACTCGTGTAAGGAAACGTACGCCCTCGTTCTGCAGCTGTTTGTGGGTCTGGCTGTGGGAACGCTGTCAGGAGACGCTCTGCTCCACCTCATACCTGAGGTACCAAAATAGATCTGGAGAACTTAAATGGAATTTCACGCAAAATATAATTGAAGACACTATTTTTAATTTACAGTAAAAATGTGGGTGGTTCATAATGTGGAGGTTTCACTGATGTCTTATTTTAGAAAGAGCCCACAGCAAATGTTTTTGTTCCAAACCGTAGTGAGACGACTCGCTGTCTGCTGTCTACACAACATGATCACACATGTTGCTTCTGAAAGTTCATGTACCTTGAACTCAAGCCCATTCAGGCCAATTACTGATAAACAGCATCCTGTTTCAGACTGTAACACAGTTAAGGATGGGCAAGGAGGCGGCGAGAACCGGCTTGTCAACATAAATGACAATTTTATTAAACTCAAACCAAAAGCACAAACATAAACACACATGACGGACATGCCCGTAATTCTCTCTCTCTCGAACCATCGTCACCGGCCACCTTTATCCCTCTATTCCGACCCGGCCCCACCCCCCTCCACTCCACACTCCTCCCGGCGTTATCTCAGGCCGGGGTGCATGACGTACATCACCCCATCCCTGGGGCGGGGTGTATCTTGCGTCCCGTGTGGGCATCCCCACCTTCCTTGCCCTGGGAGGAGACAGGAGGGGAAGACAACAACAACAAAGAAAACAAAATAGGCGAGGGAAAAGGCCAACACGGTGCGGAAGAGAGAGAGAGAGAGAGAAAAAGCTCACTCACATGTTCTCTGATGTACCGTCGCGTGGTCCTCGAACACTCCTCCACAATCAGGCGGACGACAGCTGCTCCAACCTCGGGTGAACCGGAGTCAAACCTCCGACCCCCAGCAGGCAGAACGCCCCTCCGCTTTTCTGGCAGCAAATGGGGACACTCCTCTGCCCCTGGCAGCGGCCCTACCGCTCCGGGCGATCGGGGAGTTTCTTCCCTCCTCCCCTCGCGGACGGCGGTCTCCCTTGACCCCTCCGCGTCTCTGGGGACGGCAGGGCACTCCTCCGCCCCCAGCAGTGGCTCCCTCACTCCAGGCGGTCGGGGTATCCAGTCCCCACTTGCCCCGCAGACGGGGCCGTTCCCCGCATCTGGCGGTCGGGCTACTCCGTCACCCGGCAGATGGCAGTGGCACTCTCCTGGGTGGACGGCAGTGTCGAGGACTCTGCAACGGGCATCCCTCCTCCTTCCCGGGCTTTCGGCACCAATGTAACACATTGGTTACAGATGTAACCTCTGTTCTCTGGTGGAGGGAACAAGACGTTGTGTCGATGTAGTGACAATAGGGGTTCGATCTTGAGAGCCCCAATCCCCTTTGCTTTATTCAGAAAAGGCCAATGAATATTGGTGAGTGGAATTCGCATGCAACCCTCTGACCCAGACATATGGGTATAAAAGTAGATGGCGTGCATCACTCATTCAGATTTATGTTGAGGAGCCGAGAGATTGTCCTGAATATGTCAGCGGTCAGCTCAGCACTGCGGCAGGAGGGACACAACGTCTTGTTCCCTCCATCAGGGAACAAAGGTTGTGGTGTCGATGTAGTGACACTAGGGTACCTATACGAAATGCTGCAGGCGCTGAGCCGTGTCACAAAGTACGGAAGAGGGGACGCGGGGAAGCTTCTGTGTGCCGACCACGTTGTGACCTTCCAGCTAATTTAGGTAAGGCGTCTTCCTGATTCAGTTAAGGGTGGGAGGAGGCATTTACCCAACGAGGCTACAGGCGGTGGCCTTTCCTGATTTTTGTATCAAGCAATTTCCTACCGAGCACCTGCTAGGATAGTGCTGGGGAAGCACTCTTCCCTCTCCAGGAGAGAGAGCACTACGGAGACCACATCCAACCGGAGGGAGGTTAACATGTGGAGAATACATTTACGTTTATCAGACGCTTTTATACAAAGCGATTTACAGTGCACTTATTACAGGGACAATCCCTACAGAGCAACCTGGAGTTTAGTGCCTTGCTCAAGTGCACAATGGTGGTGGCTGTGGGGGTCGAACTAAAGACCTTCTGATTAACAGTTTTGTGCATTAGCCCACTATGCCACCACCACTCCAGAATACCTCACATGGATTCACCGACAGGGAAGTTCACATATGGAATGAAGCCACTGGGAGGACCCTATCTATGGAGATGGTACACAGCAACAGTGGCTGAAGCAGAGCTGAGCTCTGTCGCGGGGAAACAACCTGAGACGCATTCATGCAATACCGCTTTATTTTTGGCCAAAATGTGGTATCTGATAAGGCAACATAAATTATGCTGACTACAGTCTGGAACAGCCTGTGCGCCAGAAGTGATGCCTTTGATACCTAAAAATGCTGTCTATATAGGCAGCTCACTAGGGTTTGGAACAAAACCAGAGCGATCTGACATGCAAATTCCCTTTTGTAATCTTGCATTCTGTCTTGCTTGTAGATCCTTGGTCTTCATAATGACAGCGTTCACAACGATCATGATACCTTGGAAGAGAAGGACTACTTGTGGAAAATGTTGGGAATCATTGCTGGAATCTATGGCTTTTTTCTCATTGAAAAAGCGTTCTTTCTATTTATTTCATCAAATGGTCATGTGCGTTCTCACATTTTAGTACACATCTTTTAAAAAAAACATTCGAACAGGGGTGTCCAAAAGTCTGAGACCACATTTAAAATAAATATAATAAAAATTCAAAGAAAAAATATAGCTGTAAGTAGCAATTACAGGGCCAAGCACACCATCATACGGCATCTATGAAAGTGTCACTGGACATCACTGATTATGACTTTAAGAATAATAAAATAGGTAGAATTGCAAAAATTGAAATACAATTAATTATACATTTTGACCAATAGTTGGTGCCCATACAAAAATACATGAAAGCGTCGCAGAGATATAGCCTTGGATGCTTTTTCCGACTTGCTATCAAATTAATTGGTGCGCAATTCGAGGACCGTTTTGTCTATCTAAAAGCTTTTGGTTCATTTTTGTCGTGAATGTCCCTAGATGATACCCGACAAATTACGTGCAGATCGGACTTACAGCCTAGGAGGAGTTCGAATATGTACTGTATGTTCTTTAATGAAATTAAAAATGGCGGAAAGTAACGGCAAATTTGACCAAAGTAATCTAAAGAGAGCAGTGATAGGACAATAGGCCAAAATAATCAAAAATTAATAGCATTTTTAAACATTCCATTATAACTTTTGACCACAAGGTGGCACTGGCCCAAAACTTTATAGGTACCCTCGGGGTATTGTGCCGATGATACATTTTGAGTTTCGTAATAGTATGCATTTATGAAATACAGCATTTTATGACAAAATCTCAAATGGCCGACGCCCAAAATGCCCCACATAGAAAAGTTTGTTATCATTCGACTCGTTATGCCCAAGGACTCTAAAGAGACCAGCCTCATAATTTTGACTATAGGGCAGTTGTGGCTCAGTTGGTAGAGCGGGTCGGCCACTAATCGCCGGGTTGGTGGTTCGAATCCCGGCCCACATGACTCCACATGCCGAAGTGTCCTTGGGCAAGACACTGAACCCCAAGTTGCTCCCAATTGGCAGGCTAGCACCTTACATAGCAGCTCTGCAGCCATTGGTGTATGAATGTGTGTATGAATGAGTCACAATGTAAAGCGCTTTGAATACCGTTAAGGTTAAAAAGGCGCTATATAAGTGCAGACCATTTACCATTTTGTCGAAATGCCACAGGTACCCTCAACTCTTGATGGCTATGACATATACCAAGTATCATGTCAATACACCAAAGCGTCGCGAAGATACAGACTCATGTCCATTTTTAACTGACAATAGAAATTATAATGAATCTTTGTGTTAGAGAAGAGTGCAATAAAAGCATTTGCATTGTGGTCTCAAATGGTTGGACTCTGCTGTATGTTAGTAATAAGTATAATGAGTGTAATTTTGAGTTTGCATAATAATGTAGGTTTAACATGGTTTGTGTTCCGTCACAGAGTCATTCTCATGGGTTAAACATGGAACTGAACTGCAGTGGACAGCATGGAAGATCCACCTCTACCATGCAACTGGTTAGAGAGTTCTGTGTCTGTATCAACCATGAAACCTTTGTCAATGTGTGATGCAACAAATATGCACTTCATGATGAAATATATTCCTATTTGTGGTCAGGAAACTTTAGAGGAAACAGAATGTACTGAACTGCCACCTGAAATAAAACCTGTGGAGGCAAACAGCAACCCAGCTGATAAACAAAGTAGGAGCACACATACTGTAACACTTTCAGACACATCTGTACAATCTTAAACATTCTATAAGACAAAGATGATCTAACTTAAATATTCTTAACTTGTAAAAGGGGTAAATGTGAAGGGGTGGGTTAGGGTTAGGTTACATTTAAACCAGATTGACCACATCTTTCACTGTTATCAGTGTTATGACCTACCATTAAAGGGACAGTTCACCCAAAAAGGAAAATGCCCTCATCATTTACTCACCCTCATGCCATCCCAGATGTGTATGACTTTCTTTCTTCTGCTGAACACATTTTCTAGAAGTATATCTCGGTTTTGTTGGTCCAAACAATGCATGTAAATGGTGACAAATTTTGAAGCTCCAAAAAACACATAAAGGCAACATTAAAGTAATCCATACGACTCCAGTGGTTAAATCTATATCTTCAGAAGTGATATGATAGGTGTGAGTGAGATACAGATCAATATTCTCCTCCCTGTCCAGTAGGAGGCGTTACGCATGAAGAATGCAAATCGTCAAAAGAAAAAGAATGTGAAAGTGAAAGTGGATATTTATAGTCTATAAATATTTATAGAGATTAATATATTTTTTAGGAATATATTCTGTGACTGGCCATGGAAATGTAATAATGCATATAATTATTTTTGTATTATATATTTTCTTAAAAAGCTATATAGAAAACCCCCTTATTATTAGGGATGGGACAAATTTTGATATATTGTGAACCAAAAAAATGACGAACAATATCGTGGCATAACTCGATATTTCGAAATTTGCAGCATTGTTTTCTGTCCATGTGATCATAAATGAAATGAATCTGTCAAACATCCTAATCTCACTGTCTGTTTTATCCCTTCTTTCTTCGCTGTTTACAGGATCACACAAGGTCCTTAAAGTGCTTGAATTTATCTGTTAGAAAATAAAGAACTGGAATACCTGGAAAATTGCCGTTTTGGTGAAAAATGCTTGAAATCAAAGCGTATCCGTGTAATGTGTGTCCATCAAAGATGAGGCATCTTAATATCCTTTCTGTGCTTTACAGTCAAATAAAAAAGTAACTTGTAATTAAAAGTTAATTGTAATCTCATGCAGAATGGATGCGCTAAAGAAACCGAGAGATTTTCATGGATGTTTGATGAACCGGAACGCTGTGAGGCGCTTGTTGAACTCTTAAAGTGACAGTAACCCTTTTACAATTTCTTAGACAAATGAATGTAAACTCAATGTTATTACTTGTAAATTGAACACGTTATTTCAAACAGTGATATATCATTATTATATATACAGTTTCATGATATAATATTAATTAATATAATATAGAATTTTTGTATATTTACAAAGTTACATTTTTATTATAAAAATGAAGACAAAGTTATTAATAAACAAGTTCTGTTCAGTTCTATTATATTTTTCTAGTTATTCTATTATATTTTTGTAATTTATTTGTTTTCTTATAGAGAAAGGTGTATATGAAAAACTTTGAACATTTATTTTTGTTTAATAAATTACTTGATTTTGATGAGAAATTATAATGATCATTTTGCTCAAAGATTTTTCATAAAATCAACTATTTTCTGTAATATTTGGTAATTTAAGTGTTATTATATAAAATCAAGTTTATATCCAATGGTGAACCTCATATTGTATATTGGAGCGAACCGTGAGATATCCATACCGTCCCATTCCTATTCACAATCCATGAAATAGTATTTTTTAATATAAGTTCTTAATTTATTATCGCAAAACACATTAAAGCAAGTTTTTGTGTTTAACCCTTAAATGCATCTGTGTTTTGCCAAACATTATTACACACTCGGTCTTTAGCGGCACTTATATCTATCACCAATGGATCTACAAAATGCCCAGGTGGTGCCAAATTTCCAAAACTATTTCAAGAATATTAGAAAATAATTGAATGTATTCTGATATATTTTGATCAAAGAGATGATGCAATAAATATATGACAGTGTTTATTACTTCCACATTGAAAATTTCATGAGACGCAACTGGCTGTCAAACACGTATAGAGCTACACATAATCTACACATAATCTAGAGTATGTAGTATATAGTGCAGTTGGCACAAATGGTGCCCCTCTCTTGGAATAACACAAAATTAAGTCTGTCTTAATCTCTGCTTGTTGTTTTTTTAAATCCAGAGCGTGGCATTCCTCTGCTGGCAGTGATGGTGATCGTGGGAGACAGTCTTCATAACTTTGCGGATGGTTTAGTAATAGGTGCTGCTTTCTCAAACACTGTAGAGACAGGAATGGCAACTACTGTAGCCATCCTGTGTCATGAGATCCCACATGAGATGGGTGAGTCATCATCAGTAGCATTCTACCATTCAACTCATACTATTTATGCAGTCTATACTGTATAATGTTAACAACATGCACATATTCTGTATGCATGGCTTCCCAAAATGTGCTGATTACAACAGAGTACACTGTGTGAGATACTGTGTCCGACAGTGTAATGCACTTGACTTAGCAATTTCCAATTTTGGGTTGCATCTCCTCAGAGGATGTTGGATTGTTCTTTCTCTGTGCAGGTGATTTTGCAGTGTTGTTGAGTTCTGGTCTCTCAGTAAAGTGTGCAGTGTTGATGAACTTCCTCAGTGCTCTCACTGCATTCATGGGGCTTTACATCGGCCTGTTTGTGTCCTCTGACACAGAGGTGCAGCAGTGGATATTCACCGTTACTGCCGGAATATTCCTCTATCTCTCACTCGTAGAAATGGTGAGACTATTCTTTCACTTCTTTTCACACAACTACAACTATTATACACTATGGACCGCCTTGATCAGTAAATGTCCCCGCGATGCTTGTGTAAACAACAAGCGTAGGTTCTGAGGACAACTTTGCTATTTTATTTCCTGATATTCCAGAGTTGTCGCTGTGTTTGTTTCTTTAACATTCCATCGTGGCCTGCAGCGGAATTGTGATGCAATAGAGGGGGTTTCCCACTTACTTTAAACTCTGGGATTCCCCCAACGTACTTGAGTGCATATATGCAGAAATGAGGAACAGAAGTTGATATTTTAAAGCAGTCTGTTTACATTGGACTAGTTTATAGTATGCGTGCATGTTCCCACAATACTCCCAGAAATTGACAGCTTTGTTGACTTGTTGTTGGGCTCCATCCTATGACGTTATTAATCCGGTCTGCTCCCAGCACATTCACACTTTTCATGAACCTGTAAGAATGGCGCTAAAGGCTGAAACATACTCTACACTAGTACGTGAACGCAGATGCATCTCGCAATGCAAGCTAGATTTCAGGCATCACTGCATTCTGAAATGTGTCAGAGCGCAATTCATAACCCAATGCAAATGCGCGTTGCATTCTCAGCATTGAGAAGGGGCGCATAGAAAGATTAGTGTGAACTGTTCGTTTCAAGGGTGTTTTCACTTTCGCGTCAGCTATTGTCATGGCGGAGCAACAGTTCGAAGAGAATATTGCTGAGAAAGTGTAAGTCAATATATTTATAGCAACTTACCACATCCAGTTTAATGGCACAGACATTTGAAGGTGACTCTATCGCTCCCTTGAGTACTGAGGTTTGTTCACGCCACAGTAATGCAAGAACGCATGTTTAGCATGTTCAGCTGGACCGAGTGTTGACAATGTGGTGGCCAAGCGATCTCATCTGCGTTCACGTACTTGCATAGTGTATGTTTCGGCCTTAATGCGTTTACATGATCACATAAGTTGTTATCATGAAATAACCTAGGCGTGTTAAAGATCTTTCTTTTAATCACTCAAGCGATGTATGGAAAATGGCATTTACATTTACATGACATTTCAGAACAGCCACTTTCTGCAAACAACTTCAAATAAACCGTTTTCTTAATCTAACGTTTCTTAGGTCACTGACTTAACCAATGGTGCGAGTTTGGGGTGGGACTATCTGTTCATTTCGACCAATGGGAGATTAATTGTGTTCTTAAAGGCTGTTTTAAAACAATGTTTTATTTTTGCAATTCCATTCAGTGGCATATACAGTTCCTTGAACACTCGTTGACATTTTCTGACAACACGTGTGCCAACACGCTATTAAATTGTGAACAAAAGGCTTTTTGACTAACGGCAAAAATGAAAAAAGTTCACATACAACATATTGTAGTTAGTGATTGTGTTGTGTAACCTTGTTTACCCAATAGCTATAGTCAAATGTGTTGGAATGTTCTTCATTAATTCTATAAAAAATTCTAATATTTTTAACAAGGTGTTTGAAACAACATACACATCACTGAAAAAAACACACACCTGTGTAGTTGGACATTTGATTCAAAACCTTACAGTCATATATCCATTGAGACTACTTTCCCATGTGAAACATCACCCCCTTACCCACTTATAAAACAGGATAAGAATGACATAATCCTAATATCCATTTAACTTCCTCTCACTTTTCCATTTTAGATGCCTGAGATGAGCAGAGTTCACTCTTCACGGCCATATTTGCTGTTTTTTCTACAGAATATTGGACTGCTGTTGGGCTGGGCCTGCCTGCTCTTACTTGCACTGTTTGAGCATGAACTCACATTTTAACACACACCAAAACAAAGTCACAATAATGAGCCACTTTTAAAGACAGAGTCAGTTTTGATGGGAAAAAATATGGTAAAATATTTTAAACCTATTTTGGTGCTTTGACTTAATTTAATGGAGAAAAAAAAAACATGTTACAGGAAAGAATTAGACCCTTTGATGGCAGTGTTGTAACATGTAGATGGATGTCAAATAATACTTTTTTTTAAATACCAGATGGGGAGTTTATTTGGATCAGTATTCCCTGATAGGTGCCTTATGATTGAAGGAAAACCCCAACTTAAATGCCAGTGTTCAGTGTTTTGTGCAAAATGAAATAATAAAAACTTTAAGCCCCAGAAAGTCATAAGGAATTTTTTGTAGTTGATGTTAAAAACCTTTGTAGCACAGACAATCGATAAATAGCAACCTTTGTATATCATTGTTTTTCCTCACGTCATGATACAATTATTCATGGAAAATATTATAGATATATATGTGCGCCTCCACGGGTTACGAGGACAAACCTCTTCCTCTCCCATCCCAGGCTGTTACGGGAGTGGTCACAAGGAGGGAGGTAAGTGCTGTGATGTCTCTGGACTCGGCACAGCCACAAGCTGCGAGGCCCCGCCCACCAGTACCTCCGACATGGTTGTTCCCTTGGTCCCCCTCGCGCGGAGCTTGGGGGCGTGGCTCGCTCTCCCCAACCCATCGTGATGACTGATCAGGACTGTCCGACTCGGCTACACGATTCAGTTTGCCAGGCGCCCGCCAGGGTTCAACAGCGTCCGCTTCACTACGGTGAAAGGTGAGAACACCATTGCCCTGTGTACGGAGATCGCCTCCCTCCTAATGCTGCGTTCACACCGGACGCGAATAGCGCGTCAGGCGCTAGTGATTTCAATGTGAAGTCAATGCAAAGACGCGTTACGCGCGTAAAAAATTCCTGCGGCGCGAATGAGGCGTAGAGCGCGGCGCGGTAGACGCGAATACGCCTTGACGCGCGAATGGCGCGAATTGAGCGTCTGGCGCGTTACGCGCGAATGGTGCATTTTGTGCATTCACGCGTTTGACGCGAATTCGCGTCTGCCGCCCGAGTTGAAAAATCTGAACTTTGGCGTCAATTCGCGCCACGTTAACCAATCAGGAGCCTAGCTGCCTGCTGTCACTCAGGAGGTAAATTGACGTAAACTTTCATTAATATTGTAATGTAAAAACAACCAACATTAGTGTCTGGACAGTGTTGAATAAGGAAAAAAACACAGGACAGGTTAATTACTTTTGGAGGCTGGCTCCATTTATCATCAAAACAAAAATAAATAAATAATTTAACCTGATATACTACCATGGAAAACCTGACATTTTTAAAAAGTCTCAACTTAATAAATGTGCATGTTGTGGACCTGACATCCTGGAACTGGGGCTGACAACCTGGGAAAAAAATACAAAATATATTAATAATGGACTATTTTTAGATAGTTTAGCTCTTTATAGGTTTGTGGGTGGCTCTTAAAAGAGCCGTTGTGGGGAAGTCATGAGGAGGACTTCAAACGCTACTCCGTCGGCTGCCATGGTACTGCTCCCTCCGCCGAGAAGTGTGCCATGAAGACATCCCTCACCCGGAGTGCCTCTCTGGAGGAGTTGTTGGCCGCAACCCGACCCAGACCTGGCAGTGGCTCCTCTCCAGCATGTCCCGCGCCCCTCGCTGGTGGACCCAAGTACGGCGACGACGACCCATACGCCGCTGTTCTGCTCTCCAGAGCAAATACAGAGCAGTGACTCTCTCCACGAATGCTCGATCAACATCAGCCATCTTGTAAAAAGATGGCCGTCATCGGATTCCGCCTCCGACGCGCGTCACACGCGTAAATTTCGCTTCAAACTTTTGTTTTTTACGCGTGTCAATTTCGCTCTTGACGCGCGAATGGATTCAAAGTGGTCAAGCGTATAACTAGACGCGGTAGACGCGAATTTGACGCTATTCGCGTCCGGTGTGAACGTAGCATAAGGATGAACGCAACAGAGCCTGTTACTCTAGTTGAGATGAGGAATGGGTTTTACAGCCCCCTACTTCATCATACCCAAAAAAGGCGGTGGGTTGCAGCCAATCTTGGACCTGCGAGTTCTGAACCGGGTTTTGCACAGACTCCCGTTCAAGATAATGATGCAAAAATGCATTTTCGCGAGCATCCGGCATCAAGATTGGTTTGCGGCAGTAGACCTGAAGGACGTGTAATCTCATGTCTCGTCCTTCCTCGACACAGTCCCTTCCTTCGGTTTGCTTTCGAGAGCCGGTCATACCAGTACAAGGTCCTCCCCGTCAGTCTGTCCCTGTCACATCATGCCTTCACGAAGGTCGCAGAGGCAGCCCTTGCCCCTTGAAGAGAAGTGGGCATTCACATCCTCAACTATCTCGATGACTGGCTGATTCTAGCTCACTCACCGAACCTGTTGTGTGCGCACAGGGACCGGGCTCTATGCCCAAGGTTCCCACAACTCCATTCAGGGATCAGGTGGTGAACCTGCAAGCGCTGCCCCAGGAGGAGACAGACCCAGCCTTGGCATTGCTGTGTCCGGTGCGTGCTTTGCTCATCTACTTGGAATGCACGCAGAGCTTTAGGAGCAGCTCTTTGTCTGCCTTGGTGGACAGCGGAAAGGAAGTGCTGTCTCCAAACAAAGGATCGCCCACTGACACCATTACTATGGCATATCATGCCCAGGACGTTCTGCCCCCTGCGGGGCTGCGCACCCATTCTACCAGCGGTGGGGCTCTGACCAGCAGCAACACCTAGCAGACATTTGTATAGCAGCGGGCTGGGCAACACCTAACACCTTTGCGAGGTTCTAGAACCTCCGGGTTGAGCCAGTTTCATCCCGTGTGTTGTCAGGTTCAAACAGGTAAGTCTCGGGACAGCTGGGCAGGTGTACCGCTTGCGTATAGTGCCTTTCCCCTCCCTTGAGGCGAAGACATGCGCTCCTTCTCACAGTCACATTCACAAAAGTGTGGACCCTGGATGTCCTTCCTCTTTAGCCCTGTGGCTGGTGAGTTTTCGAAGAAACTTGCCACCGACCCAGTACATGTGTCAATTAGGCGCTGTACTGGGGTAGGTGCTCCACATGCCTTGGTTAACCCGTTGATAACCCTGTGTGATGTATTTCGCAAGAGAATTTTCCTGTTGGTAAACCGTGTCTTCCTTGGGCAGAGGCCTCTCTGTCCCCGTTCACCATGTTTGTAGTAACTCCTCCCCCTATGGGTAGGATCTACCATGGGACCCTTCCAAATAACGTGCTTCTGACCGGGCTTGGTAAGACCATGTGACGCATTCCCATTTCTAAAGCTTTTTATTTCACTTTGAAGTTTATGTTCGTTGTTCATGTTCCTGGTAACCAAATAATAATATTACTGGATTGATCCGTCCATCACTATTTCTCAATCAAACATTCAGAAGTGCACAGGTCGTATGGACTATTTTTATGTGACTTTGTTTGATGGGGTTTTTAAGAGATTTTTTGTTCATTTCGGAGCCCGACAGTCCCTGTCCTCATTCAATTATTATATTTGGATTACAATGCAAGTGCGCATTGCATTCTCAACGTTGCCACATAGGGCGCTATAGCAGACAACAGTGTGAACTGTCTGCAGCTCCGGTAAGTTTTCTCTTTCAATTCAACTACTGTCATGTCAGAGCAACAGTTTGAAGAGTATTTTACTGAGTAAGTAAGTTGAAGTCAATATGCTTACAGCAACTCACCAGAATAATAACAAATCCAGTTTAATGGCACAGACGTTTGAAGGTAACTCTTTCACTCTCTATATATATATTTGCAAATATGTAGAAGGGTGTTTGTGAAAATTATAAAGCAGACAGCTCCTTTAGGAATGCTGTGTTTGCATCTGGTCTTTATTTCTGTGACCCATTATTACACTCTGTGGAGGACAAAATTATGTATGAATGCTTCTGCGAAAATGCAGAATTTGCATCTGCAAGCAGTTCTTTTAATCAAGTGCTTTTCTGAATGCTTTCACCATTAATCTGAGGCTATTTATTTGTTGCCGAAGTATCAATTTAGTACCAATACCAGTGTGCCGGGGCTGGTATCATACCGAATCCAAAATGTTTGTATCGGAGCAATCCTAATATATATATATATTAGGGCTGTCGATTTAACACATTGATTCAGTGTGATTGATTTTATAAAATAATAACACGTTAAAAAGATTAACGCAATTAATTGCAATGCCCCCGGATTCCTGAGGAATGCAAGCTTGTAGTACCACCTGTTTACTCTAGGGGGCAGTAAGTGAAACTTCAGCTGTGTGAGCAACACACAGTTTATACAGTGAAGAAAACAACACAAACATGCGTTACGTTCTTACGTTCAAAACACTTGAAGAAGCACAAATGCGAACTAAGGGATCTCAAGATGTGTTTAAAGATTGAGTATTAAACTATATTTAACTTGACACAGTGTTATATTCTGTACATTTTGTGGTCTGCAGGAGGAAACATTTCTTCATTTATTTTGGAGTTGTCCCGACTCGACTTGTTGTTGGTCTGATTTCTGCAAGATTGTTAGAGATCATGTTATTCCCAGCTTTCAACTTTGTTTTGAAAATGCTTTATTTGTTTTTTTAGCTATGATATGTCTCTTCATAAGGAATATTATTTGATTAATGTTCTGCTTTTGTTGGCAAAGTTTAATATTCATAAAAGTAAGTATGGTGGTTATAAACCATTAGATTTAATTTTTAATTCAGAGGTTCAATAATACCTAAGAACAATTTCCAATTTGAGTAACAAGAAAGCTTTAAAGTGTATTTAAATATGTAAAAAATTTGATATTTTTATTAAACTGTTTATTTATTTATTTTCCTTTTTATTGTTGTTTGTTTTAATATACCTCTTTGCTCTAGATGTAAACATTTGTAAGCATTAATACAATTTTTTTTTAAATGTCTGACACAGGTGTACATTGACGGGTCCTTAAACAAGCCCTCATAATAAATCTCTGATTGACAAATTCACTTGTGTAATGGATTGCTGTGAACTGTTGATCAATGATTGACTTATGATCAATAATATGGTAATAAACAATACATTGTATTCTAAAGATGCTTTTTGTCTTATCAATGATGAACTCTTCTGCCACAAGAATGTCATGCATTTTAATTATATGAATATTTATATATATATTTTAAGATAACTATGTATAATTCTATATTGATATAAATATGTATAGTTACTATATATTGAATTATTGTTATATAAGGGGCTTTCTCAGCAAATATTTGTATATGCGATTCATCAGGACACCATGTAATTAATTCGGTTAAAAATTGTAATCGATTGACAGCCCTAATTGTAACAGTAACATGCACGTCCAAAACGGCATGCAAAAACTCATTGTCTCATGCCTTTATCTCACACAAATTGGGAGATCTATGCTTTCAAATCAGCACAAATGTGTCCCATTACTGAAATACAAGGACTGTTAAATCAGATCACCACCAGGGGTCATCATGATCCCACTCCTGATCAAACAATAATCCCACCTGTGCTATTGCTGCCTTCAAGTGCACATGTGAAGCTCATCATTACTACAGCATCAGGCATTCAAGTTGTAACCAAATAGAAGCCGAACTAAATCAAAACTGTTCTACAATTGCATAATCATCTGAATACACATTCATCACTTTAACACAACCTACATTATTTATTTATGCATGGTGTCTAACAAATGAATACATTTTCATAAAACAAACTGTGAAGTGTGAGTCATTTACAAGCCTTCCATTATTTGACGTTAATATCTGTTTTATGTCTGCAAAGAAAATTTGAAATCTTTTTGCAAAATCATTGCTTTCCATCATCTTTCCTGTCGACACGTCCCCTCTCATGTCTCAACTCGGCAATTCGGGTATCATCTAGGGCAGTGTTTCCCAACCTTTGTCCTGCCACGGCACACTTTTTACAATTTAACAAATCCCATGGCACACCTCTATCCCACTGTCCCACATAACCATCGTTGATCGTTTTCCTTTTCAAGAACTTCCATGTTTTCTGTCCATTTTAGTTGCTTGTTTACTCCTTATGTTTGAAATTCAACTATGCCAAAAACGCAAGTCACGTAAGGTACAGGGCGGCTGTGGCCCAGGTAGTAGAGCGGGTCGGCTGCTAACCACAGGGTTGGTGGTTTGATTCCCGGCCCACGTGGCTCCACATGCTGACATGTCCTTGGGCAAGACACTGAACCCCAAGTTGCTCCCAATGGTAGACTAGTGCCTTTACAATAAGATCATAGTAACCAAAAGTAATGGCACTGTGGTTGGGAAACACTGATCTAGGGGTATGTTCCATTTCGAAGGGCTCATCCCTAATCCCTTTGATGGGTTTACCCTCCATAGTGAGAGCTTTGGAGGGTTGAAGGGTGTTGGCCTCAAAAATATCTGTCATTCTGGATTCACTTCAATTCCATCTTTCTATGCCAAAAAAGCTGTCGTTATCAAAGCACAAAGGCCAACATTAATGAATAGTTATGGGTTTTTCAATGGACAATGGCGATATCTGGATGGAAGGATGGCTAATAGCAAATCCAACACACTCTCACGGCAAAATCGTCAGGATTCGTATGACTTTTTCAAATTTGGCTCATTCGTATGATATCACGCGACTGCACTCGTTTGAATACCTACGAATTTCACTACTGCCAATGACATCACTGGAAATAATTTCCATCTAATACACGACAATTACTTGCTTCGGTCACACACAACAGCTTCCTGTCATGTTTACACATGCTACTGATTGGTTAAGTTTAGATAAGGGGTTTGGGAAAGGGCATAATATTAATAAGCATGTCCTTAAAGCCTCATGCGTGGAACTCATTCTTACTTCCGCATTAGACATCTGGGAATTTGCACATGATGAAGTCGTACGAGTTTATGCAACCATTAACGTGCGAGACCATACGAAATAGCCAACTCGTAAATTATGTACGACTTTTCATGAGATCGGGTTGGCAAATCAGATGTGCACACAAATTCTGAAGTGAAACAAACACTTATTTTATGCAATATTTACTCAGATTTGCATCAACATGAAATGAAAAAACTTTTGACTATCCATTGCCGATAATCGCAAAATGGCCAAATATTGTCAGATTTTGCTCAACTATTAACTACTGTTAGAATGCAAACCAAAAATAAATGCTTTAAAACGTTTAGACTTCATAAAGAAATTTAAGCTTACAGTTTAAATATTTATTTAATGTATTTTAATAAAAAGTGAACCAGTAAGCAAATGTACAGCACACATTACATGTTTTACAAATAAATAAAATGCCACTGTGTATACTTTGTGAATTTTTAAGTTTTATTTCAACTCCTTTATTAGAATAATCGATCAAGCAATTAACATCATATAGGCTCCAAATTTTAAAACATTTAATGGCAAATTTTATTAGTCTTCACATTTAATGAACAAAGCTGCAATCAACAGAGAAATACAATATTTTTCCATTAAGCATTTTCTTACCCATAATTAAGCCTTATATTTCAACAAAACATGCTTTACATTTAAAACTGGGCTCAGTTTGTAGACAGTTTGTGTCATAAAAGCATGTCATAAAATAATGTTATATCAGTTATTGATTGGCATGTTACTTTATCACTATATTTCTTTAGGCATTAATATATTAACATTAGCCAACATTTAAATTAGAAGTCTAATTTGCATGCTTTCCAATTCACTGTCAGTTGGTCTTCCGTTTATTTGGTCTGGCATATTGACTTTGGGAGACCACAAGAGGGTGATATTTTACTGAAGCTTGTCTCAGATAGGACAAGACACAGGGATCAATTTCACAGGACGTGTCGAAGCAGCAGGTGACAGTTGCGAATCTAGTCACCATAGACACAAAAGTCACAAAGGATTTTGAACTTTAAGAATAACACATCAATGACGTTGATGAGTTTGCAGATTAGTGTATGAAACGAATCTGTATATATATTGTTTATGCACGTATTTTAGTTGTCACACCCCCTATTGGCAAATTTGTCATGACATTATGTGTGCATCCTCAGAATGTCCTGTTGTATAGGTGTATCAAGTTTCGTAACATTTGGCCTTTTCGCTTGGTAGATATTGGTCAAAACTTACAAAATGGACGACTCTTAACAAATTGGTTGGCTTATATCTTCGTAACGCTTTGACAAATCAAAATTCTTTTGATACATTTTTGACAGGATGGTCCATAGTAAACGTAATTAGACATACGGCCAAGGGAGGAGTTCAAAAGAGGTTTTTCGAATATGCAAATTAGTGTGAAAATCCAAGAAATCAGAGGAAAAAATTATTTTGTTTCTAGGACTCAAGGATCAAAAGTTATTAACATAAACATGAGTGCAAATTTGGGCAGTTGGTGGGACTAGAGAGTTTGAGGTAGAGACAACAAATTTTCCGTGGTAACATATCAGACTGTTCTCTATCTGTGTGCCAAATTTCCTAACTTTCAAGCAAATGGTTCTATGGGCAGCCATAGACTCAAGAGCGGAAGAAGAAGAAGAAGAAATATAGCTGCAAGCAGTGATACCAGGGTCAAGCCAATTATTGGCACCATGAGCGGCAAAAGAAGCTTTGTGACATGTTTTTGGTTAGAGTTCGATGAACAGTGAATGAAAAATACATCTAAAAAGAATATTTTAAAATTAACAAAAAATACCTACTTAGAATTTTTGTCCAGTATGTGGTGCTGCTCTGAAACTGCTCAGGTAATATCTGGGCATGATAGTTATCATGTAGGAAAATGTTCAAGAGTTATAAGCCAAAATTGCCATTTTTATATATCCTGACCAGTAGGGGGCAGTGTGCCAAAATTTTGCAGGTGCCAAGTTTTCAGATGTTTTGTCGTGAGTGCCTCTGCATTATGCAGGCCAATGTTCATGCAAGTCGGACATTATAAAATGGTGGAAAAACATCTAAAAATGGCAGACAGGAAGTTTGCTCGATCATGACATAATTGGGATCATTGTTCTCGGCAGGAAACACGGAATCTATCAAGACCAGTCTCATGTCAGTAGGCAAAAGTAGTCAATAGCTATTAGCATTTTTAGAAATAGCATTATAATTTTTGACCACGAGGTGGCATTGTCCTGAAACTTGTTAAATGAGTTCAGGGGAATGTACTGATGACACGTACAAAACAATCATACAAAATTATACGCCAATGATATAGTGAAATACAACATTTTGCGACAAAATTAAAAAAGTCCAATGCCCAAAAAAGGCCGACATAGGAAAATCTGGTATCAACTGACACTGCATAGTCTAAAGAGACAAGTTTCGTGATTTTCAGCCTAAGCGTTCAAGAAAATATTTTTTCTCCTGAACAGTAGGGGGCAGTGCGCCAAAACACTGCAGGTACACTCAGGACTTAATATTGATGATACTTACCAAGTTTCATTCCAATCCCGCAAAGCGCTGCGGAGATACAGCCTCAAGTTCAATTTTGCGTGTTCTTCGTCGAATTCATTGAAGCGTCATTCGAAAACGGTATAGTTTATCAAAATTATGTAAATAAAATTTTGTCATGAGTGTCTCTAGATGATGCAGGACAATTTTCGTGCAAATTCGAACAGTCTAGGAGTAGTTCAAAAAAGTAGGTTTTCAATGCATTCAAAATGGCGGACAGGAAGTTTGCTCGATAATTACATAATTGAGATCATTTTTCTCAGCATGGACCACGGAATCTATCAAGACCAGTCTAATGACAGTAGGTAAAAGGAGTTAATAGCTATTAGCATTTTTAGAAATAGCATTATAATTTTTAACCACAAGGTGGCACTATCCCGGACCTTTTTGAGTCCCTTCAGTGCATGGTAACAAAGACACATACTGTGTTTCATAACAATACGCCAAGTCGTTCATAAAATATAGCATTTTATGCCTAAATTCAGAATGGCCGATGTCCAAAATGGCAGACATAGGAATTTTTCATATTGCTGGACTGGCTAAATCCCACTGAATCTAATGAGACCAATTTGATTATTTTATGACAAACTGTTCAGAAGTAATAAGCAAAAAAGTGTTTTTTCATATCTTGTGAACACTAGGAGGCACTGTTCCAAAACTGGGTAGGAACCTTCAAGTCATGGTGCCTACGACAAATAATAAGTTTGGTATGAATACGATAAAGCTTTATGGAGATATACCTCACGTCCATTTTGGCATGCTCTTCATCAAATTCGTTGAAGTGCCATTCAAAAACAGTATGTTTTATCAAAATTCTGTTAATAATTTTTGTTGTGAGTGCCTCTAGTGGATGCAGGCCAATTTTCGTGCCAAATGTCCAAAATGGCCAATATTGGAATTTTTCATATCGTTGGACTCGCTATACCCCACTGAATCTAATGAGATATTTTATGACAAACTGTTCAGAAGATATAAGCAAAAATGAGCTTTTTCATATCTCGTGATCAGTATAGGGGGCAGTGTACCAAAATGCTGCGGGTTACCTCAAGGCCTAATGGTGATGACTCGTAACAAGTTTTGTCCCAATCCCAAAAGTGTTTTGGAGATGCAGCCTCATGTTCAAATTTGCACGTTCTTCGACGAATTCGTTGACGTGCCAATTGAAAACTGTATGGTTTATCAAAATTCTGTGAGCACATTTTTGTCATGAGTGCCTCTAGATGATGTAGGCCAATTTTTGTGCAAATCGGACAGTCTAGGAGGAGTTAGAAAAAGTATGTTTTTCAGAAAAATCGAAATGCCGGAAAAACTGTCATGATGGAAAATGACATGCTTTCGAATCATCTTGAGCCAAGGAATAAGAGGGGAAAATAATTTCATTTCTAGGACTCACGGTTCATTTGGGCAGTTAGTGGTGCTGGAGGGTTTGAGGTAGAGACACCAAATTTGCTGTGATAACAGATCAGACTGTCCTCTATCTGTGTGCCAAATTTCCTAACCTTCCTGCAAGTGTTTCTATGGGCAGCCATAGACTCAAGAGCAAAAGAAGAATTAGAATAGGAACACTAACGAAAACAATAGGGGTCTTTCTCCCCTTCGGGGCTTGACCCCTAATAATAATAATAATAATAAAAAAATAACGAAAACAATATGGGTCTTTTTCCCTTTCATGGCTTGACCCTTAGTAAGAAAACTAGTGAAAACAATAGGTGACTTTCGCCCCTTTGGGGCTTGAACCCTAATAATTATAATAATAATAATAAAAATGAACCATGGTTTTATTACAGTAAACAGGTTAACTTTTGTAAGGGGAAACAAAGCAGAAGTCTAATAATTGTCTATTTAGGCTCATAAATGTAAAAAATAAATAAATAATGACTTGAATTATGATTAAAATATTATTTAAAATTACCCATTTTATGCAAAGAAATCGCAAAAAAAGTTAATTTAATAGAGGTATTGGTATTAGTATCGTATCGACAATACTGGACTTGATATTATTGGTATCGCCATTCCTAGAATGTATCTGCTTTCTTTAAATTTTCCAATCAGACGGTTATTTCCTTTTAAAGCAGCTCGCTACCAGCAAAGTTTAAACTCTTGTTTTAGAGCATCGGTTGATTGACAGGTTAGGGGCGGTGCTTCACTGCTGCCGGGATGCATACAGGATGGATTACTGTTTACACCTCAAATGAGATGTGGACTGAGTTTTTGACCACATACGAATGTGGTTTTCGTGATCTGATCACAATTAAACATCTTTCTCTTCCAGAATGAGAACTGACATACGCAATGCATTGTATATCATTAAAATATGCGGTGTTTTGGAATCACAGTGGTGGGAAACAATTACCTTGCACTCGAATGCTAGATTTTTGCCAACATTTTTTCCAAATTCTCCAGTTAGAGCACCTAAAAGATGCACATTTATATCAATTTTAACCTGAAATCTTGATATTGATAAAAACAAAAAACTCCATGCCCACATTATGCATTAACATGCATGTGAGAGACATGTATTACACATCAGGAACCCAGCCTAGCTCAGGGCGGCATACAAGCTAGAGCCACCACTGACCGCATTCTTGTCAATCTCCAAAGGCACTAGAAACGCACAGAGACTTCCGGGTAATGACATCAGAGGCTGGGCGATTGCGTTCTGTCTGACCCGAGTGACGTACAGCTGGGACAGTAACAGCAGTTACAGGGATTAGCTGGAGACTTGTGTAACCACAACACATTAGCCACTATGAGAGAGAACTCATTCAATATATGTCTGTTTACACATGTGAAAATGGAGGGAAAATCTATAAGGGAGAGTTTATTAAGTAAGGTTACTCTATATTTCACAACATCTCCCATCATCTGCAAATAATCATTTGTTACCTTGGACCAAAGAAATGTGATACTGTATATTTAAAACTGTAATTACTGTATATATGATGCAATGGCATGCCATTGCCAAATGATAAATTCAGTGTAGTCTCTCATTTAATATAGTTATAAAATCTACATGCATAATGATTATAAAATAAGTAGGAAAATACTGTTTAAATAGTTTTAAATTGAGTATAAACAGGATGTGAAAACTTAAACAAATGATTTCATGTTAACTAACCTGATTATAGTTTTGAGAAATGTGTCTTAGATATTGGAAAGAGGCATAAATAATTGCATAAATCGAATTAAATTGTGATGAAAGCTGACACTGCATAACAGCAATAGTTTTATTGTATATACTGTATATCCATAAATGAGAGGTTATGTTCACTAAACGGTGCATTTGTCATGTCTTTGGCAAGCTTGACACAACATTTGGTTTGTCATTTGTGCAAAAAATAGTGTTGGGAACAAAACCCTGGCTGAGAGAACGAGGTGTTAAAATGAAAAGTGCAAGACATTATTTATTTAGCCACTGCATGAATGTCTATAATACCTACAGTTTACCAACTGAAAATGAACTTGAAGCAAAATAAATGACATTTAGAGCACATTTGCTTCTCAAGTAAGTTTATCTAGTGTGGCAGGGCGGAGGGCGGGGCCGGGTCGTGATCCTACACACCCGGTCCCGTATTAGGCTAATCAAGCCTCCCGAGAGGGATAAAGGTGGACTGCAGAGGATTGTGCGAGAGAGAGATAGTTTACGGACATGTCCGTCATGTGTGTGTTTGTTTAAGTTTTATATTAAAAATATTATTTATATTATCAAGCCGGTTCTCGCCTCCTCCTTTCCATTGATCCCTTTACACTGGTGCCGAAGCCGGGAAGGAGGAGGGATGCCCGTCGCGGAGTCCTCGAACATGCCGTCCACCCAGTGGAGCGCTGCTTCCATCCACCGGGGGAGGGAATAGACCGACCGCCCGGACGTGGTGTACGGCCTCCGTCCTGCGAGGCAAGTGGGGACTGGACTCCCCGACCGCCTGGAGCGGTGGAGCAAGGGGTGGAGGAGAGCCCTGCCATCCCCCAGAAATGCGGAGGGGTCGATGGAAGACCACCGTCCGCGAGGGGAGGAGGGAAGTCTCTCCCCGACCGCCTGGAGCGGTAGGGCCGCTGCCAGGGGCAGAGGAGAGTCCCCATGAGTCGCCGAGAACGCGGAGGGGCATTCTTTCCATAGGGGGTCATGAGGGCACGCCCTCCCCCAGGGAAAGAGTTGGGGGATGTACGTCATTCTGGGGGCTCCCCAGCCTGAGAGAACGAGGGAGGAATGTGGCAGGGCGGAGGGCCGGGTCGTGATCCTACACACCCGGTCCCGTATTAGGCTAATCAAGCCTCCCGAGAGGGATGAAGGTCGACTGCAGAGGATCGTGCGGGAGAGAGAGATCGTTTACGGACATGTCCGTCATATGTGTGTGTTTGTCTTTTGTTTAGGTTTTATATTAAACTATTATTTATATTGACAAGCCGGTTCTCGCCTCCTCTTTCCCTTGATCCCTTTACATCTAGTTTTATTTGGGCTGTCGCCTAATATTTTATGCAATAATTCAGTGCGATTTAATTATATTCAAAATAATGTGTTAAAATGTCTGCAATTAATCATAATCATAATATGGAGGATTCCAACCAAGCAGTTCAAGCGTGAAGGTACAACCTGTTTTCAGCAGGGGGCAGTAAGCGAAACTCCAGCTCTATAGGCAACAATAGGGCTGGGAATTGCCACAGACCTGAATAGATATTACAATGATATTTACTTTCCAATTAGATGTGTATTGCGAACCTATAAGTATTGCGATTTGAAGTTGATTTTTAATTTTTTTATTTATTTAGCTGTTTTCTCAGAAAGAAATGTCCATTGAAGAAGAGTTGTGTCTGAACTGACAGTCGTTCCACTCCGTAATACAGAATTTACAGGTTAAAGGTTGGGATGTGCAAAACTTCCAATTTAAAACTACCAATCGACCAGTCAGTGCGTTGTCTGAGTTAATAGGCTCTTTGTAAAATCAGATCTTATCAGGTAGACTGTCCACACTATTAATTGCAAGTGATCAAATCAGATTTGCGCATTCAGACATAACCAACCTATCGGCATGGGTTGCTTTGTTAACGACGTAGGCGTACCCATGTGACGATGCTTTCAAAACAGATGCTGGAAAAATGGAGGTGCCCTGTCCAGTCACGGTGCAGAACTCCTTGTCCGGACGTCATTTGAAACCACCTCCTGATGTGGTTTGAATCAGATTCAGTAAAATCAGATTTCACGTGGTTTTTTCGCTGTCCAGACTATCAAACACTCACCTTACATTTTATATATATATATATAAAAATACATATGTGTGTGTGACACTCCTGTTCTACCCACTCCAAATGGGACTCGAACTGGTGTCTCCGGCATGGGAGGTGGGTGCGCTAACAAGGAGGCTAAAGGCTACAGCCTCTAGCGTCAGTCGCTAGTGCACCTCTTGAGGTCAGGATAGTGAGGTTTATACACATTGCTAAGCTATCTATCATCTGGCCACCATTACACACACCCCCCCCCTAAACCTCACTACCAACCGGGTCATGGCACCATTGTGAAGCTCCTGTTCTACCCGCTCCATACGGGACTCGAACCGGCATCTCTGGCATTGGAAACGGGTGCGCTTACAAGGTGGCTAAAGGCTACAGCCTCTAGCGTCAGTCGCTAGTGCAACTCTTGAGGTCAGGAGTGTGAGGTTTATACACATTGCACAGCTATCTATCAGCTGGCTCCCATTACACACACACACACACACACACATATATATATATAACATGTATTTATATATTTAAACAAGACAAGAATACTGATTAAGAGAAATGCTTTATTGCAAGCATGCTAGTGATGGTGAAGACTAATATGTAAGAATTGGTTTAAGGAAATTACCATTCTCCCTCTCTGTTGTTCACCAGACAACAGAAGCAAAACAAGGGAGATCACAGACTCTGGAGAATAAGGGTGAGACAGAGGGGAGGGACAAATAGTTTGAGTAAACGTGTGCTCAAGTAATGATGGCAACAGAATGATAGAGCTGTGTTTATGTGTAACAGATGAAAGACAAGTAACAGACCAACATGTAAACCCCTCTCTACTGAGTCCATGAATAGTTTTCTCTTCTCTGAATTGGTGTTTTTCATGTTGTAAAGGACTTAAATCGCTCTAAGCTCACTTGTAGGTGTGTCCACCAAATCCCTGCACTCTGATTGGATGCTTTCTGTGGCCCTTCAAGAGGCATTTTGAATATACATATCAACTGAGAATACCTCCTTCAGTTCTGATAGTTATTGTTATTGTCAGTAACCAGTAGCAGATAAAGGTGGTCAAATCCTCATTCATGCTTACAGAGAAAAATTAGGATTATCATATTCTGAGTTCATTGTTCTTGTGTGGTACTTTGTCCTTGCGATTCAAAGTGAAGTTTCGATCTTGTCGTCTTGGCAAGCTATTTGCTCAGTGTTATGGATAAGTTGGCAACCTTAAGGTAAATCCACCATGGTTTTTCTCAATGGACTTCCACCCAGACCATTCTTCTGATGGTAACCCACCAAAGAGGAGCATGTGAGGCATCAGTCTCTTCTCCACCCTTTACCTGCATGGAGCTTCACGTTGCAGAGGACAAAGCACCCAAGAGTAAGAAAGTGTCCTGGGTGAGTTCCAGATGTTAAGTTATAGCTAGCTCAGGGAATTGAGTGCTTGTGTATTTGTGTGTGTGACAGCAGTGTTATGCCGTATTTTGTTCATGTTCATGTCAGGGGAAATTGAGTTATCTTGGAAACTTGTTAGGAATTGAATATCATACCTAGAATAATTGTAAAACAAATTACATGAACCTGTTGGTTCCTAGCTTGAGTAAATGAATCCAACTCAAGTAAATTCTCCATTCATTTTTGGATAACACTTTTATTTTAAGATTGTATTAGTTAACAATAGCTGATATTAACATACTAACAATGCATTTATTCATCGTGGTTAATGTTAATTTCTATAAATTATAATAGATTATTATATTATTAAAGCTGCACTATGTAACTTTGTGCTCTCTAGCGACATCTGTGGTTGATACTTAAAATTGCAAGCAAATTGCAGAAGAACACTTTACGTCAGTCGTGTTTCGGCACTGCTCTTCTGGTGGATGAATCTCATGATTTGATACCTGGACATCACCTGTGTGTGATCACGACTGGGAGATATTTAGAGGCAGTGTCATAACATGCTATTTTAATGTTGATTTTGTTATACAATGAAACATTTAAAACTGAAAGTTGTTATATTATATTTTACAGCCTCAGTTGATAATGCAAGTGAACCGTAATACTACAATAGTATGTTTATTCAATGCATAATAAACTTTATTAAACATGAAAATAATATGCAAAAATTTACATATAAAGCATTATAGCAGGTAAACAATGCCGCTAAACGGATAACAGATAAACATCCTTCCAGATTGCAGCGATGCTGTCCTGAGCTGTGTGAGTGTGCGGCTCGCAAACTAAAATAGTGCATTACCGCCATCTACTGTTAACATGGGAACGTAGTTTCTCCAGCCGGAACATGAGACCGCAGGTTCTTCTTTCCTGTGTTTACGGACATGACGGAATGACACAAGGATGAAGATCATAAGCCAGCGATTTTGAGCCAAATCGGACCAGACAGCTCAAAATACAATAATTTTATAGGCTTAACTTAGTGAATCGGGGTAAGGACATTAGTTTGAACACTGATTGTTTATGTAGTCATTCAGGGCTGGACTGGGAAGGGAAATCAGCACGGGATTTTACATGGCAACTGGGCCAATTGTCCTTTTATGCATATCGCAACGCCATTTTGTGGTCCATTCTGTATAACTCGCCAGCTGGTTTTTGCTTGTCGCGGCCCATTCGGCACGTTTCGCGGCCAACCCACCGGCCTGCTCGGTTCACCCGATGGCCAGTCCGCCCCTGAATGGCCCAAAAGTGAGTCGGCCCATAGAGAAAATGCCCGGTATGCCAGATAACCAGTCCAGCCCTGCACTCAATCAACAATGACAATTTGTTCATTTTTAATTAAACAAATCTTGCGCATAGTGCAACTTAAATATATATATAGTTAAATTCTGTATGTAACATGTATTGTTAATGCACCATGAACTAACAATGAAAAACAAAGAACAATAGTATTTTGTAAATAAACCACTAATAATTTAACTAAGATCAATAAATAATGCAAAATAATTGTTTATTGTCAGCTCATGATATCGAATGCTTTAACTAATATTAACAAACCTTGTGTCACCATGTATTGTAGTTCAATATTCAGTGCATTCAGAATGTATTCAGACCCTTTCACATTTTGTTGTTGCAGCCATGCTAAAATGCTAAAATGTTTTTTCTCTCACATCAATCTACACTCCATACCCATTATACTCCATATTGACAAAACAAAAAACTGATTTTTGATAAGAAAACTGAAATATCACATTGACATAAGTATTCAGACCCTTAACACAGTACTTAGTTGAAGCATCTTTGGCAGCGATTACAGCCTCAAGTCTTTTTGGGTATGATACGACAAGCTTTGCACACCTGGATTTGGGGATTTTCAGACATTCTTCTCTGCAGATCCTCTCAAGCTCTGTCAGGTTGGATGGGGGTTGGTGGATGGCCATTTTCAGGTCTCTTCAGAGGTATTCAATCGGGTTCAAGTCTGGGCTCTAGCTGGGCCTCTCAAGGACATTCACAGAGTTGTCTCTAAGCCATTCTTGCACTGTCTTGGCTGTGTGCTTAGTGCAGGTAAACCGTCGCCCCAGTCTGAGGTCCTGAGTGCTCTGGACCAAGTTTTCATAACGAATATCTCTGTATTTTGCACCTAATCAGTCCCTGAGTCTCTGCTGCTGAAAAACACCCCCACAATATAATGCTACCACCACTAGGGCTGGGCGATATATCAAATACTATCTATATAATCTAGAATCTAGAACAAACCAGTGACGCGCTGATCTGCTTTCAGATCAGTTCACGTGCATTGTGAAATCGAAGTAATGCAGGTTCAAGCATTCACACAATTCCAAACATTAGTAACAATTATAAGTTAGTATACAAATGTACAAACACGGCACAGAATAAATAAAAAGGAGATTACAGTGTTTCAGGAAATGCAGAACATTGAAACAAAAGCTCCTTGTGAAGTTGAAAACGACAGTATTCAAAATAAAAGCCCCCAGGTAAAGCTGAAGTAAACGTGACAGAAATATATAACTTTTGTATAATACGAATCTAATCATCCGAATAATAATGATACTTTAGCATTATATTATAATAATCAACCAGACGTGTCCCACAGTAATAATGAAGTATTATGCAATGTTCAACTGGGGTTTCAAAAATAAGTCAGTGAAGTAGCTTTGCACAGTAAAAACATTTGAAGGCAAGTACCGTAATTTCCGGACTATTGAGCGCACCTGAATATAAGCCGCACCCACTGATTTTTAAATAAAATATTATTTTGAACATAAATAAGCCGCACCTGTCTATTAGCCGCAGGTGCCTACCGGTACATTGAAACAAATTAACTTTACTCATGCTTTAACGAAACCACGACTTGTAACAAAAATAAATAGGCTTTAACGAAACACGGTGTGGCAGCGGGCGTGGTCAAGCGCCCGTCCGGGAGAAAAGCGGTAAGGGTGCTTACACCTGAGCTAAATTATGTCTAACACGGTGTCTAATTTCAGTAAGCATGGGAGAGCAGCATAAAAGGCAGCAGCCACAGAGCTGAGAGAGTGACACACGTCAGTCTAGTGTTGGCGCATAGAAGAATTGAGAAACTTTATAAAATTGATTGTAAACATTGCTGTGGCCATTAAAAGCCTTACCTGGAACGTCAAGTGCCCTGCTGAAAACTGTCACACTGGTGCCCGTGTTACAGTTTTCCCAAGAAGGACACGTGAAGCAGGGCACTTGAAATTAGACACCGGTGTTAGACATAATTTAGCGCAGGTGTAAGCGCCCTTACAGCTTTTCTTTCCCGGACGGGCGCTTGACCACTCCCCCGCTGCCACACACGGCTTGTAATAAAACATTTGAAGTAAACAGTAGCCTACCAAGAAAGTCATTGGTCACTATCTTCCTCGTCCTGTGCACTGAAACCACTGAAGTCATCTCCTTCGGTGTCGGAGTTGAATAGCCTCAGATTTAGTTGTCTTTTTGCACTGAGTCAATTCCTCACGCTGCTGTTTCCAACGTCTTATCATCGACTCATTAAGACCAATCTCCCGTGCAGCAGATCTATTTCCTTTCCAACAGCCAGATCAATCGCCTTCAACTTGAAAGCAGCATCATATGCGTTTCTCCATGTCTTTGCCATGGTGAGGGTGACAAAATTACTACCGTAATAAGAATGATGGGAAGTTTGAGCGCGCTCGATTGAATCTAAACAGTAAACAAAAAAAGTTGTTTTGACCTTAACCCGTTCCGCAATTTCATTGGTCTAATGGTCACAGAATGTTTTTTTTTTTATAAAATTTGAAAGCGGGAAAAATCCATATATTAGCCGCGTCATTGTATAAGCCGCGAGGTTCAAAGCGTGGGAAAAAAGTTGCGGCTTATAGTCCGGAAATTACGGTAATGCTTTTTATTAAGCTACTATGTATCGTGTATGAAATATAAATATAAAGTGCATATCAAGGAAAATTATTGAATTTCATTCTCATTTGTGTTTATTTAATGAAAGTTTTGTTAATGTCTTTAAAATATTTAATCTACTAGGCTACAATGGCTGTTTGAAATAATAGTTCCTCTGTTAAAACAAAAAACCCTTTTGAGACATTTTAGAGCAAATACATAATTATCGAGATATATAAAATATCGTCAATAGGCTTTTAAGACATATCGCCCAGCACTAACCACCACTCTGCTTCACTGTTGGGATGGTATTGTGCAGGTGACGAGCGGTGCCTGGTTTATTCCAGCTTGGAATTGAGGAAAAACAGACCAATCTTGGTTTCATTAGACCAGAGAATCTTGTTACATCAAACATACTGATGTCTATTATCAAGATAGCTTTCTAACCAAGAGTAAGCACGGCCTCTAAAACCATACAGCTCTAGTTTATTCATTAACAATTTATGATCTATGGTATCAAAGGCTTTTTTGAGGTCGACAAAAACACCTAAAGTAAAATACTTTTTGTCTAATGCAGATGCTATATAATCAACTAATTTAATAACTGCCATTGAAGTCGATCGACCACTTCTGAATCCATGATGATCATCACTTAATATCATGCATTTTTCTATGAAACTATCAAGCCTCTTCAAAAAAGGTTTTTCCAGTATTTTTGAAAATTGAGATAATAAGGAAATTGGTCTATAGTTTGAGTATAAATGACTATCACCACTCTTGTAAATTGATATAATTTTTGCAATTTTCATCTGATCTGGAAACACTCCAGTGTAACCCCGGTGTCCTGGCCAAATTCCCCTCATTGGCCCCTATCTATCATGGCCTTGTATTAATCTCCATCCCTGAATTGGCTACATCACTCTACTCTCTCCTCCCCACCAATAGCTGGTGTGTGTTGGGTGTTCTGGTGCACTATGGCTGCTGTTGCATCATCCCTATGCTATGTAAAGTGCTTTGAGTGCCTAGAAAATGTAAGGAATTATTAACTCTCTAGATGGCCATCATCTGTATGTTCCTGAAAGGTTGCTGGCTCTCCATTATTCCGGTCAGTAACTCATCCAACTGGTTAGTATCTTTGCAGGTCCTTGCCAACCTTAAGCCTCTCTCTTCAGGCTTAAGCAGCAGTTTTTTTAGGTTTCTTTTTTTGTTCTTCCACATCACCTGTATTGAATAACACCTGTAATCTCAGTGATTTCACAAAACAGTAAGGAAATAAAGCTGAGGATTCTTACCTGAAGTTGTTGTAATGTTCTTGAAGATGTGTGTTCATTTGGATTTAATTCCTTACAAATAGATATCCAGGCATTACTTTTCTTTGATTCCACAGCTGTTGTGTGCAGTTTATCTTCAATGATCTTGAAACTATTTTCTTTAAAACAGTTTTCTCATGCTCAGTAAAGTTTTTTGATCACAGTCTCTTTTCTGCTGCCATTGCTTTCCTTGGATTTGCTTCACAATTTTAGGCTTTTCTGGGTCCATTCCATGTTTCATAGGTAACCTCAGTCCAGCTAATTCAGACTAGCACAGGTGGTTTTAAATGAATCTTGTTTACTTTAGTTCAGGACTCCTTAGTCCAGGCATTAGTAATCGGTACTTAATCTGTGTTTCAGAGCGCCATTTTTTAAACCATGATTAACCATTCTAGGTTAAGGCCTACTCCTGACATAATTTAAACCCTGTCCAGGAAACCACCCATTAGTGTGCAGGTTCGTATATAATGCGTCATTGTCTGTACAAATTTGTACCTGCATCATTACTACTTTCTAAAAAATAAATAAATGAATATGGTAGTCTTTTTGCCTTGTTAGAAGCTGTTTTAACCCATTTTATAGGTAGCACATACAAAGTATAGCGTAATGGCATTGGTTTTGTGTCTGGACTATTTTCACTGATAAAGTTTGTATGTTGAGAAACAAGGCATTTCTGTTTTAGATAAATGACAATGCGAATAGTTATGATATTAGGTAAATCAGATATAGACATTAGGTTACACCAATCATAACAATAAGGCCTAACTACTGGACTAACTGCATTTTCATTTAACTCATTGATACTGGACTAACTGCATTTTTCTAAAACGAATCATTACTGGACCAACTTTACTGTTTTTTGTATCTATTTTTTTACTGGGACTGCATTTTTTCTTGAACTAATTGTTGCTGGACTATCTGCATTTAATGGAACTACTCATTACTGGAATATCTGCAGTTAATTTAACTAATAATTTCTGGAATAACTGCATTTAATGGAACTACTCATTACTGGAATAACTACATTTAATGGAACTACTCCTTACTGGAATAACTACATTTAATGGAACTACTCCTTACTGGAATAACTACATTTAATGGAACTACTCCTTACTGGAATAACTACATTTAATGGAACTACTCCTTACTGGAATAACTACATTTAATGGAACTACTCCTTACTGGAATAACTACATTTAATGGAACTACTCCTTACTGGAATAACTACATTTAATGGAACTACTCCTTACTGGAATAACTACATTTAATGGAACTACTCCTTACTGGAATAACTACATTTAATGGAACTACTCCTTACTGGAATAACTACATTTAATGGAACTACTCCTTACTGGAATAACTACATTTAATGGAACTACTCCTTACTGGAATAACTACATTTAATGGAACTACTCCTTACTGGAATAACTACATTTAATGGAACTAATAATTTCTGGAATAACTGCATTTAATGGAACTACTCCTTACTGGAATAACTACATTTAATGGAACTACTCCTTACTGGAATAACTACATTTAATGGAACTACTCCTTACTGGAATAACTACATTTAATGGAACTACTCCTTACTGGAATAACCACATTTAATGGAACTAATCATTCCCAGCCAATCACATGCAAGCCGTTGCTTTATAGGTCTGTTCACAAGCTATCACATTGCTATTTCAGTGTGCTAACACGGTAACTTCCACCACCCCACCACCACCAGTTGAGTCCCGGCCTGCACGGGGATAGGCTCCTCACCCCTGCCTCCTATCTCCGGCAGGATATGACGGTTCCGAGTACAACTTCTTCAGACCGCCAGACGGGGCCTACGCCAAAGAGCGAGACATTACTTTTCTGTTTTATATGCATCAAATAAATGTCAAATTTCACTCAAGTCTGCAAGTCTTCCTGATGCATTACTAAATGCATTTTTCTGGAAGTAGTCAGAACTAGATTTACTGCATTTTACTGGAAATAATTGTTGCTGGGCTAATTTTGTTTCTCTTGAATTTCTCAGGAATAACTGCATTATTATGGAACTTATCATAGCTAGACTAACTGCGTTTTTATGGAAGTAATTGTTACTGGAACTGCATTTTCTGAAACTAGCCAATTCATTGCTGGAGGCTTAGTTTTCCAGGCTTATATCAATACTGTACAAATCTGGGTCAAACCCTAGTGTGTGTGTGTGAGAGCCGAAACAGCTAGACCATGTTATGAATTGGTTGCAGTAACCATTTACATAACAACTGTTAGTACATTGAATCCTCTCCTTACTTTTAAGCTAATTTTGCCTTTCAAAACAAATTCTGCTTTAACTAAAGTGATCATCTTCATTCATTAGCATGAGATCTGCTGACTGTACACTAGTGCCACTTTTGTCTGGTAGTGTACTGTATGTGTATGACTGCTTGTGTTTGTATAAACGTCTGAAAGAATGGGTCAGTCACTGTAGGTTTTTTTCTTAGTGTGGGAAAGACAGAGAGAATTCTGGGTAGCGTAACTTGCTTTGGGAGGGCGGAGAATGTGGAGTATTAGACCATTCACTTTAAAAGCACATAGTTGTGCCCCTGGAAACTCGAACTCAAGCCCACAAGAGTGGGACGGGAAGGAAGCACCCCCCTCTTTCTAGGACTGTTTATAGAGTGACTGGGTGGAGTACCGCTCTCACACACACACTTATTTATACGTACACACACACACTGACAGACACGCTCAGAGACATGTACCTCTCTACCAGCGAGGAATCTGATGTGGTGAGTCCCGAATATCTTCCCTTTTCAGCTGCATGAAAAATAATGTCTCCTTTCTGGAATTGTTTGGGCTGAATAACTGATTCTGTGAAGTTTCCTGAACTTATTTGCCGCCCAAAAGAGTCTTGCTTTGATGTTGCATAAGAGTACAGGAGTCTTTTTAAAGTATGTTTAGAAGCCTGTGATTGAATTAGCTGTACAAATTTGTTGTTAACATCTGTGATAACATCTGGAATAGACTAGTGTGCATGCTATCTATCACAGGCCATAGCACATGAACAAACTGACTTATGAACATTTGTCTGCAAGTGTTCCAGGTACTTCCAGTTTTTTCTCTTTAGCTGTACAAACTGTTTTGTGATCATAAAACTCGTACAATTCTTCATAAAAAGTCTCAGAAGGCTTCTATGTAATTTCTGGATAAGATCCGTTAGTAACATCAAACTGTTTTGTTCCGTACTAGCCAATTAATCCGTATTGCAAGAATTTTATCTAGATGTTTACTACAGTAGTTGCTAGTGTAAACAATACTGGTGCACCCAGTCATGAATCATATAAGCTTTACAATACATGCAGATTTTAAAGAGTTTTAATGAACAGATGTGGAGTTTTTTGATATATGGAGTAGAGATGGGACGATATGGTTCTCACGTTTCGGTTCAAATTATTCAAAATTAAGTTTTTAAATACACAATATAAATGCTCAAAGATTAAATAATAAGAGTTTCCCATATACTTTCCTCTATAAATTTTTTTAGCACAAACAAATAAGCTTTTTAAAATAAAAAACGTAATAAATAGAGGGTTTTAGGCTGGTCAGGTGCAAAACAAGCAACAGAACTGAACAGAACCTGAAAGCGTATATGTTTTTCATTTAATAATTTGTCATCATAATTGTAATCACATTTTGACTTTTTAAAAATAGAAATGTACTACATTCTATTCATTCATATTCTATCACAAATAGGGCTGGGTATCGATACAGATTTCACAATTCGAATCCAATTCACAATATGGGAATATTTCAGGTGTGATGTTCCTTTTGCGTATATATGACATAGATTCTCTCCCAGCTAATGCTGTGAATTATACAGGGACCTTCTAAATAGGTACAATATGAAAATAGTAATTTGACTAATTATTAGATTTAATCATTTTGAGCACATTGTAACTTTTTAAAAATGAACAAATCAATGCATTTAATCAGTAAATATATTATATTAATACATTTTTATTGCTGAACACGTGCTAAAAAGTGTTACTGTCTCTTTAAAGAAATTCAGCATTTCTGTACACTGTAAATTACTTACATTTACATTTATGCATTTGGCAGACGCTTTTATCCAAAGTGACTTATTAAAGGGACAACCCCCCCCAGAGCAAACTGGAATTAAATGTCTTGCTCTAGGACACAATGGTGTTGGCTGTGGCGATCGAACCAGTGACCTTCTGATTAACAGTTATGTGCTGATTAACAGTTATGTGCTTTAGCCCACTACACATATATATACTTCATCTCATCTGTGCTATGCCTGATTACAATTAAATGTTTCTTTTTTAATTTCTTTTGTTTATGATCATCAACTGACTGTATAGAATAGAAAGGATATTAAAAAATATATTATTCAATGATAAATCGGTTGCGTGGAACTCCTATTTGGACGCACATTACACGGATCAACTTTTACTGTCAACACGCAGTGAAAGGATCTCACTGATCAATACTCCACCACTATACTACACAATTACCGGTGAGTGAAATCTAAACATTTACCAGCATAGCACAAAATTTGGTTGCAAATGCAAGTAATTTCCTCTCATATTAGTGGATGGTTGCGCATAGAGTAAAAGATCGGTCCATGGCTTTTTAGAATCAATATTGTATCAACCAAACGTAAAAAAAATAAATAAATTAAAATAAAATAATGAAAAAAAAATTATAAATTAGCCAGCCTAATCATGAAAATGTATTTATAATATTGATAAGCACTGTCACGGTTTGAGATAATGTTTACAGTAAAACTGTTGAATTTACCTTCATTTGTATAACAAGCACTAAAAATGGTACTGTCACTTTAAGAAATCATCTAAAAAAAAGTTTGGTCCCATCCCTAATATGGAGTGTATCTTTGATTGGCAGATGTGTACATTGTGTACCCAGTATTGGCTGCTCCATTATACAGGCAAAAACAGAGATAACTCTACTCAACAAATAAAACCGCTTCATATGTACTATAAAGTTAGATGAAAAGTAAAGAAGGTAGAAAGAGACAAATCACTTCTGTGTACAGTAGGCTACAGTTGAAGTCAGTAGTTTACATTCACTTAAAACTAATGTTTTAGATACCGCACAGATTTAATATTAGCAAACAAATTTGGCAAGTCGTTTAGGGCATCTACTTTGTGCATGACACGAGTAATTTTTCCAACAATTGTTTACAGACCGATTGTTTCACTTTTAATTGACTATATCACAATTCCAGTGGGTCAGAAGTTTAAACAGCTTGGAAAATTCCAGAAAATTATTTCAAGCCTTTAGACAGTTAGCCAATTAGCTTCTGATAGGAGGTGTACTGAATTGAAGGTGTACCTGTGAATGTATTTTAAGAACTACCTTCAAAATCAGTGCCTCTTTGCTTAACATCATGGGAAAATCAAAAGAAATCAGCCAAGACCTCAGCAAAAAACTTGTGGATCTCCACAAGTCTGGTTCATCCTTGGGAGCAATTTCCAAATGCCTGAAGGTGCCACGTTCATCTGTACAAACAATAGTATGCAAGTATAAACATCATGTGACCACACGGCCATCATACCGTTCAGGAAGAGACTCATTCTGTCTCCTAGAGATGAACGTAGTTTGTGGTGCAATAAGTGCAAATCAATCCCAGAACAACAGCAAAGGAGCTTGTGAAGATGCTGGAGGAAACAGGCAGACAAGTATCTATATCCACAGTAAAACGAGTCCTATATCCACATAACCTGAAAGGCTGCTCAGCAAGGAAGAAGCCACTGCTCCAAACAGTCAAAAAAAAAAAAAAAAAAAAAGCCAGACTACAGTTTTCAAGTGTGCATGGGGACAAAGATCTCGTTATGTTTGGAGGAAAAAGGGTGAGTCTTGCAAGCTGAAGAACACCATCCCGACCGTGAAGCATGGGGGTGCAGCATCATGTTGTGGGGGTGCTGCAGGAGGGACTGGTGCACTTCACTAAATAGATGACATCATGATGAAGGAACATTATGTGGATATAGTGAAGCAACATCTCAATGACATCAGCCAGGAAGTTAAAGCTCGGTCACAAATGGGTCTTCCAAATGGACAATGACCCCAAACACTAGAGGTCGACCGATTAATCGGCCGGCCGATTTTTAGCATTTTTTACATAATCAGCATTGGCCAATTTCCAAGTATATCAAGCCGATTATTAGGCAGGCGCATCTGTGGGCAGCCTAGTGTTGTTGTGGAACACGTGTTCGACGCACGCTGCCCCTAGAGTCATTTTCCAGCAGAGTGAGCAGACCTCATCCAGTGCCTAAGGAAGGAGCTAAGTTCCTTGGAGAAAACGGTAAGGATAAAATTTGTATAACTTCTTTAGATTTAATTAAAAACTTTTGATATGTTACTGCCAACTTCAAGAAAAAACGTGACAAACGCGATAGGCGACATGACGTTCGGCTACTTTGGATATTGATAGCGTAGTTGAAGTTGCATTCTCACAGCAGAAGGGTTGCTATCATGTCACAATAAGTAAGCAAGAATTTTGCAATTACAGACAGTGAATCTGAGACTTTTATTTGTTCTGTTTGTGTGTCTTATATTTGAGAGGGTTGTCACTCAATGCAGAGAAATAAGTAATAAAAAAGATACCAACGCGCTATATGCTATTGAGGGACTGGCTTTGGTAAGCTCGGACGTTATCGGTTCTGCTGTCGGTACTGGAGAAATTAAGAAAATACATTCTTTATTGCTATAAAGAGAAAGTTATTTTATCTCGCCAGCCATTTATATGTATAATAATTCTATGAAACCATTTGTCTGTGATGCAATTTAGCCATTCGCAGTCAGAGAGAGAGAGAGAGAGAGAGATCTCGCGCACAGCGAGCACAACACTAGCCCAGCTAAATGAGTGACAGAACTAAACATTCAAACCCAGGCTGGTTTAGATCTGTGATATTAGTCTGATTTTATTTTATATTTCACCTTCCAAAGATTATAAAAAGAATATTTATACATAAGCCGCATTCTGTCTAGCACAACTTCCTTCCCTTCACAGCGGTGCACTGACATTTCTCCCTAAAACTCAAACTTAACGTCAGAATCAGCACGATCGGTGATTGTTGTAAAATGCTACTGTTGCTAAACTGCGGGACGCGTTTAATAATAAAATAGCGCAAGAGATACCGTTCCCAAGGCGGCGCGCGCTCCGAAACAGACAGCAACAAGACAAGCAAACTATAGACTACTTTGGGTTTCATGTGCGCATCTAAACGATCAAATATACACAAAAATATGTCTAAACGACCGACTTGGAGATTCATTCAACACAGTTTATGTCTTAAATGGAGGTAGTTATGGAAATAGTTGGGAGAAAATATGCTGCATCAGGAGTCTATTAGATCTGAACTCGGTCTTAAAGGGGAAGCATCCTAATAAACATGCCGACGATTGAGCCATTACTGCGAATCAAACAACAAAAGGCAAAGAGAAAATCACTTACAGCTCTTGAATGAATAACTTCTGCATTAATAAGCATTAATCTATCTATGATAAACTATGCAGTGTTATTTTACAATTGATTACTTTATTAGATTTCTTTTTAGACCACACCTGAACAGTAATGTTAGTAGACCTTCCTGAAATTAAATCACTGTGCCTATATAACGTTTATCTTAAAAAGAACCGTTAAGAATACAGTTGAAGTACCGGATCGATAAGCAGTATCGGTAAGATAGTAATACCATTAAAACCTTACCGATACCCATCCCTAGTTATGCCTGTGCTTCTCTTGGATGCTCTGAATATTGGATTACGTGTCTGGATTGCCCCTTAATTAAAGCTGCATTTGGATCTCAACCTTCGTGTCTCGGAGCAGTTCGTAACACCTGCTTTGTTTATTTAATATATTTGTTATACATTATTTATATAATATGTTTTTACATTATACATTTTTAATTTAAGTGTCAAGTGTTCAATAAATGTATTTGTTGAGAAATGTTGTCTATCTTAAGTAATTATTTGTGTTACATTTTATCTTACAAATAAAAGGTTCAAATAAGAGGTTAAAAACAAGCACATATCGGCCAAATATCGGCCAAAATAAATCGGCTGCATTAATCGGCCATCGGCCGACCCGGATTTCAAAAGATCGGCATCGGCCTGAAAAAACCAATATCGGTCGACCTCTACCAAACACACCTCCAAAGTTGTGGCAAAATGGCTTCAGGACAACAAAGTCAAGGTATTGGAGTGTCCATCACAAAGCCCTGATCTCAATCCAATAAAACATTTGTGGACAGAACTGAAAAAGCGTGTGTGAGCAAAGAGTCCTACAAACCTGACTCAGTTACACCAGTTCTGTCTGGAGGAATGGGACAAAATTCCAGCAACTTATTGTGAGAAGCTTGTGGAGGCTCCCCAAAATGTTAAACCCAAGTTAAACTATTTAAAGGCAACGCTACCAAAGTGTATGTAAACTTCTGACCCACTGGGAATGTGACGAAAGAAATAAAAGTGAAATAAATAATTCTCTCTACGATTATTCTGACATTTCACATTCTCAAAATTAAGTAGTGATCCGAACTGACCTAATACAGGGAATGTTTTCTATGATTAAATGTCAGGAATTGTGAAAAACTGAGTTTAAATGTATTTGGCTAAGCTGTATGTAAACTTCTTCAACTATATATATGAAAGGCGATGGTGACGTTGTGTGATGTAATCAATAACTGAGATTCTCCACATTGATGTCTGTTCTAATGGAACATGTTTGAACTTTCAGAGTGGATCTATATGTTTAAAATATTGATTCCCAGCGAGACCATCTGTAGCAGAGATTGCTATTAGTGATTGAATTCCTCATTTAAATGAATATTTTTTGACTCTCCGCCGTTCCTCTACATTAAATGTATATCATGGTTTACAGTGATGATTCCTTCTGGCGAATTATGTAAGATACCACTGCGGTGTTGTCAGTTCTCAACAGAACATGATGTCTGTGAATGAATGTCAGAAAGATACAGAATCAGTCAATTAAAAGGAATCTACTATCTCTGAATATCCTTCATCAAAAAAGTACAGTATGAAAGCAAGGAAAGTAGACTATACTTCTGAGACAAAAGCAAAAGGGACATTCTTGGACCGCTCATTCTGTGGTACAACATAGTGGCTCTGAACATGACCGAATTCAGTCAGAGTCCCAGAAAACTTGTTATCAATGTGAGAGTGGAAAAAAATGCTTTTGATTGACAGTGAATCCTACATAATTTAGGTTGATTCACACCAAACGTGTCTTTGAACATTGTGCCATGTCCAGCTGTTTTTATCACACAGGTGCACCAAATTTTTGAGACGGCGGGTAAAAAAGAACATCAACTTTTAAAATCATGTCTCAAGACATCTGTGTTTTGTTGGAGGCACATTTTTTTAGATGTCAAATCAGTTAAAAAAGAACGTCAACTTTTAAAGCGTGTCAGCTCGTGTCTAAGCGCTCTTTCCCATAGTTTTTTATGTAAATAGCCTATGCGCTAGATGATTGTTGCGCAATGTCCAGCTGTATTTTTAGTATCTCGCATACGTGTACCACATTTTTTAGATACAACTAGATAAAAAAATAATTTCAACTGATAAAAGCAATTCTTGGGATATGTGTTGCACTGCATCTAGATTTTTAATGCATAAATGGCCTCTCAGTGTTAGATTGGACTGTTTAAAACCAGTTGTGGATCACATGACTTCCGTTGAGCTTGTTCGAAATGTTGAAAAATAACATGAAACTGGAGCGTGTTGTGTGCACAAAGCATTTTACATTTACATTTAGTCAATTAGCAGACACTTTTATCCAAAGCGACTTACAAATGAGGAACATAGCAAGCAATTCAATCATATCTGCAATATCCCACTGCCAAGTTCTCAAAGTGGCTGGAGAAATAATGTGTAGAAGAAAGAGACAGACAATTGTTGAATAATAAGTAAGTGCATTTAGTGTGGTTGAGAGGAGATCGTAGTAGCAGATCACGTGGAGGTTGATGGAAGTTCATTCCACCAGTAACAGAGAAAGTATATGATCGTGAAATAGATTTTGTTGTATTATGCGATTGGACCACCAGTTTCATTGACCACAGAGAGCGAGGTGGGAAATACAGCCGTGGCCAAAAGTATTGGCAGTGACATACATTTTGTGTTTTGCAAAGTTTGCTGCTTCAGTATTTGTAGATTATTTTTTCACATGTTTCTATGGTATACTGGAAAACAATGATAAGCTTTTCATGAGTTTTATAAGGTTTTGTTGGCAAAAACATTCAATATATGCAAAGAGTCAATTTTTACAGTGTTGACCCTTGTTCTGCATAACCTCTGCAATTCACTCTGGCATGCTGGATATCAGCTTCTGGGCCAAATTCTGACTGATGGCGATCCATTCTTGCCTTATTAGTGCTTGGAGTTGTTCACAATTTGTGGGCTTCTGCTTGTCCACTCGCCTTTTGAGGATTGACCACATGTTCTCTATGGGATTAAGATCCGGAGAGTTGCCTGGCCACGGATCCAAACGTTCAATGTAATGATCTCCGAGCCACTTCAGTATCACTCTTGCCTTGTGGCATGGTGCTCCATCATGCTGGAAAATGCACGGATCATCATCAAATGGCTCCTGGATCATTGGGAGAAGTTGCTCTTGCAGGATGTTTTGATACCATTCTTTATTCATGGAAGTTTTTTGGGGGCAGAATTATGAGAAAGCCCACTCCCTTGGATGAAAAGAAACCCCACAGGTGGATGGTCTCAGGATGCTTCACTGTTGGCACGACACAGGACTCATGGTAGTGTTCACTTTCTCTTCTCTGGACTATCAATTTTCCAGATGTCCCAAACAGTCGGAGGGGGGCTTCATCAGAGAAAATAACTTTGCACCAGTCTTCTGCTGTCCAATCCTTGTACTTCCTGCAGAATGTCAGTCTGTCCTTGATGTTTTTCTTGGAGCTGTCCTTCTTGACACCAGGCCATTGTCCAAAAGTCTTCACCTCACTGCATCACAGATGCACTCACACCAAACTGCTGCCAATATTGAGCTCTGCACTGGTGGTGACATGATTCCGTAGCTGACACCTCAGGAGGAGACGTCCTGACACTTGCTGGACACTCTGGGATGTCCTGAAGCCTTCATCACTGCAGTTGAACCTCTCCCCTTGAAGTTCTAGATGATCCGGTAAATGGTTCATTCAGGTGCAATATTCTTTGCAGCAATTTTCTTGCATTTGAGGCCATTTTGATGTAAATTGATTTCTGCATGTCTTTCTTTAGAGGTAACCATTGTGAACAAGAACACAATGATTGGAAGCACTTCTTCCCTTATTTTATAGCAATCAGTCTGCTCTTATAATCCAATCAGAATGATAGAGTGATGTCACCTGACTAGTACTCGTTCACACTTTCCCAGGTGTTGCTGATATGATTAGTGAAATGATGTTAGCTGGTAATTTTGTGCCAGGGCCAAAAAACTGAAGGCCAGAGTCAAAGCCTTGAATTTGATGCGGGCAGCAACAGGTAAACCGTGGAGTGAAATCAAGAGTGGTGTGATGTGAGCTCTCTTTGACTGATTGAAGCTCAGATGAGCTGCTGCATTCTGGACCATCTGCAGTGGCTAATCATGCTAGCTGGGAGGCCAGCCAACAGGGCATTACAGTAGTCCAGTCTCGAGATGACTAGAGCTTGGACCACAGCATATTCAGATAGGAAAGTGGGCAGTGAAGTAAAGCTGGTCATCTACCACCGCTCTCAAGTTCCGAGCTGTCTTGGTTGGCGTTAGTGTAGTTGAATCATGCAGAAGGTTGTAGTCAACAGACAGGTTGGTTGGGATCACAAGGAGTTCTGTCTTGACCAGGTTGAGCTGAAGGTGACATTCCATCATTCAGGCCGAGATCTCCGAGAGGCAGGTAGAGATGGTGAGGGTCGTCAGATTGGAACGACAGGTAGAGCTGCGTATCATCTGTGTAGCAGTGGTAGGAAAAACCATGTGCCTTAATTATTGGTCCAAGTGATGTAGTGTAGATTTGGAATAGGAGGAGTCCAAGTACTGATACCTGAGGAACACCAGAGGTCAGCTGGTGTGACTTGAACACCTCTGCTCTCCAGGTGACCTTGAAGGATCTGCCTGTTAGGTATGACTTAAACCATCCAAGCGCACTTTATAAGCAAATCTGAATGGCAGACTTCTGCAATAGTCTGAATTTGTTTGGGGTGCTCACATAAAATTGTAATTCTTATGAACTGCCCTGAGACCTCTGAAACAAATGAAACTATTGTCCAGAACTGAACAGACAGTTGGAGAGCACATAATCTCCATATGACTGTCAGGCCACTGATTAGTCATTTACTTAATGTAACCATTGACTTGACTATCCATCGACTTTTCTGGACAAATAGGCATCTAGAATTTTTTTTTTTTGTTGTGCAATCCCATGTAGCTAAAGCCCATGCAAGCCTAATTTTTGTGAACAATGCAAGTTGTTATGGTTAGCCCAGATAGTTGGGTATCAGATTCAAATGCTCTCAACTCTAGCACACTATAAGATGCAGGTGGATCCAGGAATAAGATGAAGAACCCCTGTTGGGCTTGGGAAAGTTTCATAGGACATTTTTAGGGGCGGCTGTGGTTCAGTTGGTAGAGCGGGTCGGCCACTATTCTCAGGGTTGGTGGTTTGAACCCCGGCCCAGACGACTCCACATGCCAAAGTGTCCTTGGGCAAGACACCTAACCCAAAGTTGCTCCCAATGGCAGGCTAGCATCTTGCTAGCTCTGCCGCCATTGGTGTATGAATGTGTGTGTGTGTGAATGTGTGAATGAGTCACAGTGTAAAGCGCTTTGAATACAATTAGGGTTAAAAAGGCGCTATATAAGTGCAGACCATTTATAAACATTCATTCACTGTGTTTAATGTGTGTGTGTTTTTGTTTTGTCTCACATAAATCCTACACCTATCCCTACCCCTGACTGGGGTGAGACTTTTCTCAACCAGTTGGCTCTGGTAATGTTGTGGAGCAAACATGTAGCCACCCCAACTTTTTGGGAGGTTTGGGAGATGCTGAAGGAAGAGCTGGTTTTCAGGTCCAATACCCCTGTGGTGCTTCTACAGAGAATATACTGAGGCCACTGATTAGGTGGGCAACAACTGGAAAGAGATGGGCTCTCACTTTCCTTTGTACTTATTCTCATTTGTTTGCTCACTCATTTGTTTTATCATTCTTTTTCTCTTTCATTCTTTCGGTTGTTTTTTAATTTTTTCTGTTGTTCTTTGTCTTTCATCCTCTCTGTCATTTTTTTCTTCTTTCAGTCATTATTTTATTTCTGTCAATGCCTGTTGTTGTTCTTTCATTCTTTTTTAATTGTTTGGTTCTTTCTATCTTTGTTTTTCATTCAATCATTTGTTTATTCGTTCTTTCATTCTTTCTGTTGTTCTTTAATTTGTAAGTTTATATTCTTTCTGTCATTATTTGTTGCTCCTTCATCCTCCATCCATTTTTTCTTTCTGTCAGTTTTTCATTCTTTCTTAAGGTCGTTCTTTTTGCCGTTCATTCTGTCATTTTATTTCTGTAGTTTTTTTTTCATTATTTCTTTCTGACATATTTTCTGTTGTTCTTTCATTCTATCTTTATCACTCTTTCATTCTGTCTGTCGTTCTTTCTCACGCACACACACAAGCACAGTCACAGGGGCATTAATCACAGCAGAGAAGTGCAGATGGAGAGACCATGTAGAGGAATGCAGAGACAGCGCGAGTGCTGGGGAGGAGGAGGAGAGAGAGAGAGAGAGAGAGAGAGAGAGAGAGAGAGAGAGAGAGAGAGAGAGAGAGAGAGCTGAGTAAGAGTGAAGGTGCAGAGAGAAAGCAAAACAGAGGAGCTGATACAGGAATCACATGAGAGCGAGAGGAAGACTGCAGAGCTCACAGATGACTGTCCAGATGACTGCCTGATGTTTAGCAACACTATGCTTACACAGAAGGACCAAAACTGACATATAAGGAGCAAAGTGGGAGCAAAACGCTGCAGCACCTGAGAGACACAGAGATTGCAGCAGTGTTGCTAGCTTCTTTAGCATCACCGGAGTGCCAGGCTCTGGGGATCGGGCAAGGGCTCTCCAGCGAGGAGCATGGCATCTGGGCTTACTGGCGTTTTTGCAGCAGGGTGGGATGGAAAATTAGGAGAAAATATGTAACCAACAAAGTCTACACTGACTGCCGCAGCTGCCATCATTCACTATGCGCAGGGAACAAGAGCTTGTACATGCACGTGGAATTGCGCGCCATTGTCAACAACGCAACAGCGAAACTCTCCGTCCCCACAGCAACAGCAGCGGTGTAGCTAGCATTGTCAACGTTAGCCCGAGCAATAGCAGAGATATTAGGTAGCATCTTATGGAGGCTAAATTTAAGTGAAAGATATTTAAGGTAAATTAAAACCAATTTAAATGAACCACAGCAGTGGCGTGTTTATGGTGCCGCTGTCTGCATTTGATTATCCAACAAGGACTTCGTACTCTTATACTGTGTGAAGTTTCAATGTAGCTTTTTTCGTTTTCGTTCGCAGCTTTGTCTTAAACTTTGACTGACATTTGTATATGATATAGTTGATGCCATTGGTAGTCGGTATTTGATTGTTGATAGAGTTCATTGACGTTTGTGGTTGGTATGGTGAGGAGAGCAAATGCTCTAACCGGATTGGCTGATGAAGGCCTCATGGATTCGTCTGCTGAAACGAGCAACGGGGACTCGAGTAAAGAACAACATCGGTGTAAGAAGCTATAAACCTTACTACACACACGTATGATATCCAAGTATATAATCGAATAGCTTGTTTTGATATATATAACATATTTAATATAATTACAATTAATCCATTGGTAATGCAAGTGCAAAATGACATTACCATCTCCCATGTCAACTGAAAGGTTGACATGGGATCAATCACATTTATCATATCTTAAATTATGACAATATATAACTTGTGTAGCTGTGGGATGTCTTGTAAACTGTATGTGTGTATCGTAATTGATCAGGTGCTAAAAGGTGATTTTATCACACATTGTGGAAAATCACTGAGATAAAGACTGCAGTAAAAGTGCTACGGGGGGTGTGTGTGTGTGTGTGTGTGTGTGTGTGTGTGTGAGAGAGAGATTGACACTGTTTGATGTGCTCAACACTACACACAGGCACTTTTCATTCTTAGCTTCTTACTTTACTTCCCTCTTGCTCTTTGCTTCCTTTCTTTCTTCCTGCTTTCCTTCTTGCTCTTACTTTCTTGCTTTTTTCTTTCTCCTTCCTGCCTTTCATTCCTTCCTTCCTTCCTGCTTTTTCTTCTTTATTTCCAACCTTCTTTCCTTCCTTTCTTCTTGTTCGCTCTTTCCTTCCTTCTTTTCCTTCTTGCTCTTACCATCCTGCTTTTTTCTTTCTCCTTCCTGCTTTTTGTTCCTTCCTTCTTGCTCTTTGCATCCTTCCTGCTTTTTCTTTCTTCATTCTTTATTTCCTTCCTCCCTTCATTCCTTTCTTCCTGCTTTTTACTTCCTGGATTCCTTCTTGCTCTTTCCTTCCTGCTTTTCATTCTGTCCTTCCTGCTTTTTCTTTCTTCTTTATTTCCAACCTTCTTTCCTTTTGTTCTTACTTTCTTGCTTTTTTCTTTCTCCTTCCTGCTTTTCTTCCTTCTTGCTCTTTGCATCCTTCATCCCTTTCTTGCTCGCTCTTTCCTTCATGCTTTTTTTTCTTTATTTCCTACCTTCTTTTCTTCCTTGCATCCTTCCTGCTTTTCAATCCTTTCTTCCTTCTTGCTTTTTATTTTTCTTTATTCCTTCCTTCATTCTTGCTCACTCTTTCCTTATTGCTTTTTCCTTCATTCATTTTTTCCTGTCCTTCCATATTTCCTATATACACGCTTGTATATAATTGTATTCTTTATTAGAATAATTGTTTGTTTTAGCATAAAATATATTAAAAAAAAATGATTAATTAACCAGAGAAGCGAATATGAAGTAGGCCTAACTGTCCCTCTGACAGGTTTATTCACACAATTTAGAAAGATTTATTAAGTGGAAGTTTTGTTTTTTTTGCAGAGAAGTACTATATCAACCCTTGGAGAAATCCAAAGCCAGACCTTGAAAGACCATTGAACATTTCAGAGCTGAACAATCCTACAAACACAGTTTTCTGTTGTACACCGTTACTTCTTAAAAGTGTTGGCAGTACAGTTTGTCCTGGGCTTTATACTGACATCTATCTGTAGAAGCAGCATTGCACAAAAGCAAATATTTTTGATGACTAATAACATGCATATAAATACATTGACACACATATATAAATATATATATATATATATGATCCTAATAATGTCTCTGTGCTCTTGCCGTAGGGTTCGGCAGACTCATACACCAGTCGTCCATCTGACTCTGATGTTTCTCTGGAGGAAGATAAAGAGACCCAGCGCAGAGAAGCTGAGAGACAAGCTCTGGCCCAGATCGAGAAAGCCAAGGTCCATCTCCACGTCTCACTCATACTCTCTCTGTCTCTTCAGCTCTGTCAAGCTCTTTGCCAAATATAACCAGCACCGGTTTGTGCTGTAACTGGTTATATCCAAAAATAGTCCAAATGTTAGTTCTAGCTTACCTCTGACATCAATAGCTAGATGCATGAATGTCTTAATCTCTCTCAATTTCAATTAGCAAAAAGCACTTTGACATTTTTGCTATCTTACAAGAACATTTTTTCAAGAGTTTCAGTTTCAGTCTTCCTGTAGTCTGTTAGTGTAATTCTCAGGCTGAAGCTTCATAATACTGGTTGTTCACACCTTGAATTCTCACAGTGTCTGTTCACACTGAATCATCGACTTACTCACCCACCCCAAACCTCTCACTCTCTCTTAATTAAAACACACACACAGCTCAAGGGGTTTGTCTTGTCGTTGGGTGTCACATGCTCCTCTGAGGCTATTTTAGGTCATCGGTAGCTACACACGTTTTTAGGAGCGTTCTCTGCGGCGATTCAGAGCAGATGTTCGTATCAAGGCGATGTTTGAAACTTAAAATCACACATTTCCATTTGGCATTCTCTGTCATCTATTTTTTCCTGTTATTGTTATGCTTATTTTCACCTCCTAGCGGTGATGCTATTTATAGCACTCCGCATCAGTCAGATTTTATAATTAATGTATTGCACACATGAATATGAATGATAAAGCCAGATGTCCTGCGGTGAGCAGACAGAAGTAAAATATTCTTGAAATACCCACATCTCATCGACTCTACAGATATACCGTAGAAACGTTTTTACTTGTAAGTGTCGCTTGCCCATGCTCGCTACCATGATGCTTTGCAGTTGCTAAGGTGGTCTAGGTCAGTGGTTTTCAACTGGTTTTGCTTTGGGACCCAGAGAGTTCATTGGACATCCAGTGCAGATACAGGTCAGGAGCTTCAGTTAATGTTCACATCAACCATCGGAATGGGGAAAAAATGTAATCTCAGTGATTTGGAGCGTGGCATGATTGTTGGTGCCAGACAGGCTGGTTTCAGTATTTCTGTAACTGCTGATGTGTGCGCAAGAGCCAGCTCTGTGACCATGAGAACTGGCACTTTTCAAGCAACTCATGACGGTTAAAAATAGCCATGATGCAAATTTTACATGGCATTTCATTTGTGTGTCGGATAGTGTCTTTGCCACGCAACATCTGAGTGAAACATGCATTCTGTACCATGCTCTGACGTTTGCATGAGCAACACTTGAACATGTGTAATGGTTGACACATTTTTGACCGACATATCGCTTTAACCGGTCCTTTATCAATGGATGCACTAAATCCCAGAACAGCGCATAAACAAAGGGAAAATTTCCTTACATGTGACTTTTATTGACACAGTTTTGGTCCATTTTGAAATGTTGCCTTGTGAAAGTGAACCGAAGCAAGAGAAAATGCAACATTGTAACAATTTTAGCCCCTGTTTCGGGCCAAATCAAATGAGCTACGGGTCCGAAAACACCCTAAAAGTTGCTTTTTGTATGCCCAAAGACAAGATCCACGCAATTTATTTGTCAATCAATAATGTCTCTTTCTATACTTTACAGTCAGTTGTTGATCAAAAACAACAAAAATAAACATTTAATTCTAATCAGGCACAGCACAGATGAGATAAAGCCATTCAAGTCTCTCTCGTTAACATGTGCTCATGTACATACGCTCCCGAAATGCCAGGTTTCCTTAAAGAGACAGTAGAGCTTTTTAGCACGTGTTCAACAAATCAATCGAAATACTTGTAAATAGTACAGAATGTATTATATGCAACATAATATCATCTTTATTGATTAAATACATCGATTTGTTCATTTTAAAAAATACTAAATGTGACCAAAATGATGAAAAATGAATAAAATATTATTTGTAAAATGTATATTTTTATATTGTACCTATTTAGAAGGTCCCCTGTATAATTAACAGCATTAGCTGGGAGAGAATAGATTATATATGCAAGCAAACGAGACATTATAACTCAAATATAACCATATGAATCGATATCGAATCGAGAGCTTGGGAATTGGTATCGAAGCGAATTGGGAAATCTGTATCCATAATCAATTTCTCGAAAGTGACACTTTTTGAATGAATGAATTTCTTTCATTTCTTTTAACTCTGAATATGCAGTTCATGGTAATTACAGCCAATTCTTGTCATGCAGCCTAAAAACAATCTTGCCTCAAAATATGCTCAAATAAACAAGCGTGTTGTGCACGGTCGGTGGTTTTTTGCGGTTGATGTGAATGAATCCATATCGCAGCTGATCAGTATGGAAGGACATGCACGCTCAAGGTTGCAACTGCTCGTTCTCTCTCTGTGGTCAATACTGCATGTATAATGGAGGACTCTGTTGCGTAAGAGGCAGATGGTGGTTGTGGAAAAGCATAGATTGAAAAGACTGACATTTTTAAGGTACTATGACACGAAATAATAATTTAAAGCTTTAATAATAACTACATGTTTAAAACAGTGCTTCTAATTGCTAACAGCACATTTTCCTCATGTATGTTATTGTAATATATTTTATAACCATGAAAAAGACACAGAGATGCCAAGAGAGAAATATACGAGAGATGAAAGCAGTTTGTATCAGACAGATCAGGTGTGAGCAGTCAACCATCTCTTCTACCATGAGAGGACACCGTGTCCTCTGTTTGCCATACCCATAATTCACAGCGTGTGCAGGCCATCATGTGGATGTTAATTACTCTGAGTCCACGCTGATGGTGCCCTGAGGCTCCGACACGTGACAAACACTTACTCCATCATAAAAGATAAATGACGGCTTCACATCATCTTCCTGCTGGTTTGTGTTTGTGGTATCACCTTCAGCACTTAAAGGAATAGTTCACCAAACATTTACATTTTCATGTCGTTCCAAATCATCACGACTTCCTTTGAACTCAAAAGATAATTTTTGAACGAATATCCGGGACACTCTTTTCCATACAATGAAAGTGAATGAGAACTAAGGCCTTCAATCTTCTTTGTGAAAGTTTAAGTGAGTCACATTTCAGCTGAGCGTTAAAGCTCAACAGCAGAATCATTTTGAATATTACTGTTGTACTGTATGATGTTTTTCTTCTTATTTTAGGAGTTTTGAGATTAATTCTCTGTAGTCTGAGATTAACGCTCAGTTATATTGCACATAAACGCATGCATAAAGACATTTTGCACACACATGCATACTGCAGATACCTGTCACAGATTACTGTAATATCCAATAACATGTCTTGTTGTTTGCAATTGCATAAAAAAACAAGAATAAGTGAATATATTTCAACCATTTTTCATTATATTTTTTCCCTTTGCCCCCACTTCAACAACTTGCATGTTAAACAATTGTATTGGTTGTCATGTTACATAACAGAGCAGACTCATACAAAATAATAGTAATAAAAAAATTATAAAAATAAAAAACATAGGACAGGTAGGCACAATAAGGCACAAATATAAATAGAATAGATAAGAAAATAGTCATGGTTAATATTATTAACTCAATTCTCCCAAATATTGTATCTATAATTTTCAGTTACGTTTGCAACGTCAGGGTCCCCACACTTTTCCATGACCGGTCAATAATGATTATTAGGACTTTAACCCTTTTAAGATTGGATAAAGAAATAAAATATATCAAAATATGAATTACTTCAGTCTAGTTATCATTTTAAAGCCTAGAAACTCTACTTTACAATGCATGCAGACATTATAACCAATACTGAACAAGTGCTTTGAAATTTGGAGAGAAATCAGAAGTGTCCCATAAATAAAATGGTGGTAGGTCCTACCTCGAAGGCTGTCTACAAACACAGCGATCGGGGGCAGAGAGAGCTCTACCCAAGGGAGACGTTGGTCTGCCGACGGATAGACCGTACTACGGAGAATACATCACAGGGTGTTACCGGAGTAATCGGCACCTGTGGAGCACCTATCCCAGTACAGGGCATATCAGTACCCGTAGTGGGTCTGGCTGCGAACTCCTCCACTGAAATCCCATCGACTCGGGTAAAAGTGCACATTTTCACCTCAGGGGAGGGGAAAGGCGATATATGCAATCGATACACCTGGTCAGCTGTTCCGTATTACCAAACTCTACCTGTTCATACCTGAAAGAACTCGGGATGAAACAGGCCCAACCCGGATGTATTGGGTGTTGCCCATCCCGCTGCTCTGCAGATGTCTGCTAGAGAGGTGCCATTAGCCAGTACCCACGAGGATGTCACACTCCTTGTAGAGTGTGCTTGAACCCGCAAGGGGGCGGGCACGGCCTGGGTCTGGTAGGCCAATGCAATGGCATCCACGATCCAGTGGGCAAGCATCTGTTTGGATTCTGCATCTGCATCTCTTTCCACTGTCCACCAAAGCAGACAAAGAGCTGCTCAGAGCGTCTAAAGCTCTGCGTGCGATCCAAATAGATGGGCAAGGCATGCACTGGACACCGCAACGATAAGGCTGGGTCTGCCTCCTCCCAGGGCAGTGCTAGCAGGCTTACCACCTGATCACTAAAAGGGGTCATGGGATCCTTGGGCACATACTCCAGGCACACTTCGTTGACAGAGAACGCTTGCAGGTCCCCGACCCTCTTGATAGAAGTGAGCGCAGGTCAGGATGTGATCTTTAATGAAATGGCCTTTAACTCAACTGACTCTAGGGGCTCGAACGGGGCTCTCCGATGGCCCAGCAGGACCACGGAGAGGTCCCATGAGGGAAAGAGGCGCTACCTAGGAGGGTTCGTACCTATAGCAGCTACGTTCACCTTCTTGGTGGAGGGGGACAGCAGCCCCTCCAGCTACTCCTGCAGGAAGTAGCTGCTGACTCCAGAGGAGGAGATGGCGGGCGAGTTGCGACATGCAAGATCGTACGCAGCCTTGGTGATTTATATATGCTACTGTTGGAATGAAGTATCCGACATACAGTATATTCCTTAGTTCTCCTTCTGGATGGCATATTTTGTTCTGGACAACACTGTCAATCATTTTTCACTTTGTGATTCTTTTGAAACTCTTACAGACTGTGGTATTAAGGCCACACAATTAACGGCACAGTCATATTCCTGAGAGTGTGAGCTTTTATTTGATATGTCATACTTGTCCATTTATGTGCTATGTGCTTTTATTTTCATATAAATATATCTACTCCATTACCTCTAGAGGGCGCTAATTTTCAACGTGAATGCTCTAATGTCATTTTAAATGGTGATGATCTCTGAAAAGTATGCGTAAACTTTTTTCGTGATATAGTACCCCCCTTTAAACTCACCGCCAGGTCCAACAGAGTTTAACATATTATATTGCTGTAGAGATGTTTCTATAGTATTTCTCATTCTACTCTTCAATAATGTTTACTATTCATTATTTTCCTTCTGTACAGTCTAAACCAGTGGCATTCGCAGTACGCACTAATGTCAGCTACAGCGCCTCCCTTGAAGATGACGCCCCTGTGCTTGGAATGGCCGTTTCGTTTGAGGCCAAAGACTTTCTTCATGTTAAAGAAGTATGAAGTGCATATATATTCACAGATGAATGTATATACATTCGAATTATTATTCTAGTTGATCAAATATTATAATGATGGTGATGTTAACATTCCGCCATGCATGCTTTTGTGTTTTTAATGACAGAAATTTAATAACGACTGGTGGATTGGTCGTTTAGTGAAAGAAGGGTGTGATATCGGGTTCATCCCGAGTCCGGTGAAGCTGGAAAACACTCGCTTTCGTCAGGAGCACCGTACAAAACAAGGCAAATTTTATTCAAGGTAACTGCAAATAAATGAAAGTACCCAAAGCATAGCTTTTACTGGTAACCATTTATATTTTTACCTGGTTTATCCACGAATCCAACAGAAATTGTTTGGCTAGTGCAGACTGTTTATGTTCACCAAAAATATCAGATAAATATACATAAAGGAAATATGACACCTTATTTTTTGTTCAACTGTGTTTCTTTGTGTTCCTTCACAGTAAATCAGGGGCAAATTCTTTATCTAGTTTAGGAGACGTGGTCACAAACTCACGGAAATCAACTCCACCCTCCTCGGGTAAGTCATTACTAATTAGCGCCACTTTATCAACATGATATTTTCAACATTATTCAACAACCTTTTACATAAAAAAAAACAACTTTTGGGTGTTTTTCAAGTACAATTTTCTGCATCATACTATAGTTTCAAGTGTGAATTTTACAAATAAATATGGGTCATATTTCACCCCCCAAAAAAATAAAAAACTGTATTTGGTTAAGCACATTTTCCACCAACATTGTCATTAATGTAATGCAAAATAACAAGGGCTGTCAATCGATTAAAAAATCAAATCAATTAGATGTAGAGCTGGGCGATGTGGCAAAAAATATTATCACGATATTCTTTTTCATATCATTCGATATCGATATTTATCAGGATATTGAATCACATTTGCACATTGCACATTTTTTTGAATTTCCAAAAAAGAAGAGAAAACAAAACCCTAAACAGTCTAAATAGTCTTTACAAAACTGCGTTGGGGGCCAATCACTTATTACAATATTTTATAGAGTTTATCAATTGAGTGCAGTTGGATATGAATGTTATAAGATGATCTGTTCATTTTTAATCATAATGACAGTATATATATATTTTTATTTACATGAAAATTATTTTCATATTTCTTTACATACAGATATCCAAGTATGGGGGCATTGAAGCCTTTGTGACTGAGGAATGATACTGTGTGGGGGTTCAGGGGTGTCTCCAGAGAGAAAATTTTGAAAATGTAAAAGTCCGAATGGACCATTTTTCTGTTTTTATTAAAGTGAGAAAGACTAGGTGACAAACTAGTCATTGTTTTGTCTTTCATCCTTGTCAGAGATGATGAAATCTGAATAATTTCACAAAGTTAGAACAGAAATCTATTTATTTATTATTAAAGGTTTGGAACATGCTGATTAATAAAACTCAATTTAGAAAGAAAAAACCTTATGGTCTAAACAGGAGGCGCTCTGGAAACACACACCTCATGTTTACTCACATGTGGGGAAAAGGGGAAGCGGGTGCGGCCCGGGCATCAGTGAAGCATGTTTCAGTGCTAGAGAAAAATATTCAAGAATACAGCACAGAAAGATCAGATATGATGTAACTGGCACTGTTGTTTTGTCACGCTGCTCACTAGAGACGATGAGAGGGCGTAACCATCGTCATGATGCCTTGCAGTCAAGATGGAATCAATCTGGGATCCGGAACGCGGTGACCTGCGTAGCGGGGACAATAGCAACTTCATACAGTCTGAGGCAGCGTTTCCACTGACGCAGAATAAATCCGCACAAAGCCACTCCCAACGCTAGGGAACCGCTTTCCCCGCACTGCTGTCAATTTTACAATCCACCTCGCGAGCTTGACGCTCGGCTTCCATAGGAAGGAACTGAAAGCACTCGCTAACATTCGCTCAGCACGTGCCAGTGGAAACATATGACAAGAAAGCCAAACTGCTAGCATTTTTAGCAACACGCATGTCTAGATGTAGAACACAGGCTAAATATCGAAAATTACTCAAAAGCTTATGGTCGTTATCGTGGAGTTTTTTTATCGCGATAAATATTGATATTATTTTATCGCCCAGCCATAATTACATGGCATGCCAATTAATTCATAGAATCAATCGCAATTAATAACATACATAAATATTTGCTAAGAAAGCTCCTCAAATAAAAATAATTCAATATATAATATAAATAGTTATATTTAAATTATATATAAACTATATATATTATTAAAAAATATATAATAATACAGATAATTAAAATGCATTACATTATTTTGGCACACAAGTAAAGTTTAATAATTTATTTTATTATGAAAATAAAATGTTGCATTGAAGAAAGGTAGATTTTGTTTGTATATGCGGTCAATAATAGTTCCTAGAAAGAAAATCAGAATCGGAAAAAATCGGTATCGGCAGGTCACACTTGCAAAAAATCGGAAATCGAAATCGGCCAAGAAAATTGCAATCGGTGCATCTCTAATACAAATATTTAAAATGATGAGTATTGAGAGAGTGTGCAAGTGCTTATGTTATTACAAATAATGCCAAAAATATTAATGTTTCTAAAAACTGCATTTCATGCCCATAAAAGTTCACTTTGGAAAGAGGACGCCACTCAAAAGATGGTCCAAACGAAATATATATATATTTGTTTTTAACGAACACCATTCCACAAGACAGTTAGCGATGAGTCCATTCGTACAGTAAGCATGCCCACATAAAGAGCTCTGCACTTTGGAGTGGGCATAGATAGGGATGACCACTTTCGATTGGAATTCGGCCATAATATTGTTTTTGTTTATTTTGGAGTGAAATATGACCTAGATGTTTTATTGATTCACCCCGTTTGTACATCCTCTACAACTTGTGAATTTACACAAGCACTGTTGATCTGTTTTTGCCCTACAAAGCCAAAATGCAGTAAATACACCAACACTGAAACTGAGGAAAAAGTTCTTAAATGTGGATTATAAAATAGTCTCACACTGTTTTCTCTTGAATCTGGGCATAGTTGAGCAAACCTGTCTGTCAACCGCTCAGACCTGGGGCCAAAATCATGAAACATTTTTAAGAAAACAATTCTTCTTACTTATGTTTGTTTTGCTCAATTGATATTTGCTCATTGGTATAATGTTGAAAACAACAACAAAATCTTTTTTTTAATTGTCCTTCTCTTTAAAAAAAGCTTTATGTTACAGAGAGGCACTTACAATGGAAGTGAATGGGGCCACACTATGTGTTAACATGATTTGTGTGACAATATCATTTACTAACTTTTCCTGGGTAAAGTTATATAAAATTTTATATAAAAAATGTGATGCCATGAGGACATAACGCTTTAATCCTTTAAACAACTGCAAAACGAGGATTTTAATAACTTTATAAAGTTTTTAATAAACAAGTGTTTTAACAGAAGAATTAATAGAAGTGCTTTTATAAAGTTATAATTGTCACATTTCTGCTTTTAAGCCCTCCATGGATTGTCCCCATTCTCTTCCAGTGTAAATGCCTCACTGTAACCTTGACTTTTCATTTTTAAAGTAATTAGAATAATTTTGTGTGGTAATCAACTTTGTGCTACAAATGCTGTTGATTGAGCTTAATTGTATTAAACAGAACGTTCCTTTAAAGGGGTCATGAAATACTCTTTTATATAATTTTATTACCTTCCCTGATGTCCACTGATAATGCACATCCAATACATTACATCCAGATTTATTAAACTGTTTATCTCAAACACAACTGTTAACACGCTGTACTATAAATTGCCAAAACAGTCATGAAATTTGAAATATTCATGAATTACTTACTGTTTTGCGATTGGGTCCAATAGTGTTTTTAACTGCCCTATCCTTCAGTAACAGTTCCTTTGCAAAGCTTGAATAATAAATGGTTCACAAGCAATCGACGCTGATATAAGACAAAAAATGCACACGCATAGTCCAAATCACGACGAACTAGACACACACACATACTGTAAAGTATCATCCTGCACAGATGCACACATCTCCAGAAATGCATTGAAACTAGTGCTTGTTTTCATAAACCAACAATTAAAAATAGCGTAGATCGCCCCGAGAAGGACGCGTTTGTGCTCAAAACAGCAAGACGCAGTGGCTGAATGAAAGAGAATGTTTTCTCCATTTCAGAGATGTAACTTGACATTGCATATTTAAAAGCGGCACGAGATACATGAATACGTTCCAAGATGTCTGTCTAGTGTATATTTATATACAACAATAGTTCTAAATAGTCCAGATGGGTCCCCTTTGGTGTTCAGGAATAGTTCGTATTACAAACTAGGCCTTTCTGTCTGGCTCTCTCTCTGTTTACGAACTGAGCACCAGTGGGCGGGGCCAAGGGTGAAATTATGTTAAGTAGACATTGATGTTGTTGCTGTAGAGGCGATTATGAATTAGTGGGCCACATAGTGACGTAGGGAAATTGCGGAAGTAGAGAACGAATCGTTATTTCAGTTTGGTTTCAATAAATGCTTTTATGGCATTGGGAATTAAGTTTTGAGTTTTAAAATATACAGTATGTTTTTATGGTAAAATGACCTCTTATATGTCAAAATATCAAGGAAAATGTTATTCTTAAGGACATGACCCCTTTAAGAGTATTTTGTGTTCCCTAAAAGACTTCTTAAGAATGTTCTTTATTGAATCGCAACATACTTACGAACTTCTTATAATTTAGGAATTTACTTTTTTCTTAAGATTTTTGTGAATCCGGCCCCCGATTCCAGTCATAACTAAATTTTTGCACAATGTGTAGTTACTGCGTTTCACCTTTGCAGAGCATTATACATTCGCTGAATGCTGTAAACCATACAATATATGTGTTCAGACTGTTGTGTTGTGTTATCTCTCAATTTAAAGCTTGATAGTGATATGCAAGTGTATTATTTATGATTCAATATAATGTATTTGTCGTCTAATTAACTCTAAATGTATGTTGTGCAATGATTATAATGCATTTACAAAGTGCATATGTAATGGTTTCTCTATATGATCTTGTGAGGCTTATATATAAATACATATATGTGTCTGTGTAGCTGTGGATATAGACGCGGCTGGTTTAGATCCAGAGGAGAATGACACTTCTCCCCAACAGCGTTCTCCTAAAGCCAGTCCAAACACAGTCATATCCCCTTTAGCCCGTGAGAAACGAATTCCTTTCTTTAAGAAGGTAAAGAACACGCGTCTTTGTCCTGCATTCACCTGTATGGCTGCATCTGTCACCTGCCGCACTAGCAGACGCACGCACAGCCCGTTTCACTTGTTCATGTCGACTCGTTCTACTCACTCTGTCCGTTCTCTCTCCATGTCTCTGTCCCTCTGTATCTCAATCTTTCACACCTCTTCTATCTGTTTCCCTCCTCGTCTCCACAGCTAACCAGAGGCAGAAGTCGGTAAGTTAGGCAGTGGACTCCGCCTGCATCACTGTGTGTTTCCTGCCATTTCTCAGTTCCTCTGCTTTATATTTCTGTTCTTGTGTTTGTGTTTGTGCATGGATATATTTTTGGTTAAGCAATTTTTGCATTTGATAATATCTGAAGTATCCATTTGTCATACTTGAGCAAAAGTAAAGTTACCTTCATTGACATTGACTCAAGTAAAAGCTAAAGTAGCTCATGAGAAAATTACTCAAGTAAAAAGTAACTGATATTCATTTTACTTAAGTATCAAAAGTACATGTACGTTTTACGCAACATTTCATTAAACTCATGGCAACATGGAGTGGTGGTTGTGTAGTGGTCTAAACCACATAACTGGTAAACTGGTAATCAGAAGGTCGCTGGTTTGATCCCCACAGCCACCACCATTGTGTCTTTGAGCAAGGCACTTAACTCCAGGTTGTTCCGGGGGGATTGTCCCTGTAATAAGTGCACTGTAAGTCACTTTGTATAAAAGCATCTGCCAAATGCATAAATGTAAATGTAACTTATTTGATTGGTGTTGCGCCCTCATGCCATCCCAAAAGTGTTTGACTTTCTTTCATCTGCAGAATAAAAGATTTTAGAAGAAAGTTTTAGCTTTATAGGTCAATTCAATGCAAGTGAATGGTGGCCAGACATTTCAAGCTACAAAAACCACATCAAGGGAGCATAAAGTTATCTATACTACTACATTGGTTAAATCCATGTCCTCTGAAGCGATCCAGTTTGTACCAAATTGTAACTAATTTTCACTGAATATCTTGTCATTGCAATCTCTAGGCATGATCATGTTTACAAGCTAATTTCACATTCTAGCCCTAGATGGCGCTATAAGAGGTGTAATCAAGCTTGAAATCCTGATCGCCAAGGCGACCGCTAATGTAAAGGTTTATAGTAAAAAAAAGGAGTTATATTTTGGTCTACTCTCACCTAAAACCAATTGGATCTGTTCAGAAGTCTTATGGATTACTCTTATGCTGCGTTTATGGGCTTTTTTGAGCTTCAAAGTTCTGGCTACAATGAACTGACCTCCATAACAGCGATATTCTTCTGAAAATCTTTTTTTGGTTTGTGTTCTGTAGAAACAAAATGAAAGTCATACACATCTTGGATAGAACGAGGGTAAGAAAATTAAATGAACTGTCCCTTTAATGGTGCATTCAAGTCAAATCAGAATGATATGTCATTCATGGGACGAGTGTAAATGAACACCACAGTCCATAAAAATTGGAACACGGAAGGGGGGATTGAGTCATATTAGTGACCAGAACAGAGACTTGTGGGGGTTGGGCTCTTTTCATTTGGGCCAATAAGCAACAACCCAGAACACCCTGGCAACTGCATAGCAATGTGCTGAAACACAGTTAAAACAGCATAGCAACAACCTGGCAACCACATACTGTAGCAATGCGCCAAACACACATCAGAGATCATCTTGACAACTGCAAAAACATCTACATGTGTCCAAAAGCCTTTCCAAACAAATAAAACATAATAATTGTACATAAGCATTAATTACACATGCAAACTAAACAGTAATTAATGGTTTGCATTGCAAGGAAACTCTATTTTAGCAATGAGATTTCCCAGAATGAGTTTCATTCTGTGTCATCTGAGTCATCATTGAGTCTGTGTCATCTATTTGGCGCCATCTCCTGGTGGCCATATGTAACATTGTGCTTCATGTGGATAATCTAATGATCTATACACCTCATTACCTTGTGTGTGGACTCGTTTGAAAGATAATCACTTTTATCAATTTAAAATGTTATGCTCTGTTTATTTGTCCTTCAGTTACAAGCAAAACATCGGTATATAACACCTGCTCACATGAAACATAAATGTCAAAGACATCAACTTTTACTCGCTATATTTATATTTTTGTCAGTGTGTAAAACAAATTGGCTGGTTGTATAAACTTATAGAGCTATGACACATGGCTATTTGATGAGCTTGATGTTTTTACTGATTACAATAATATGTAGAGTGCAATTTTCTTTTTTAATATAAATTATCAAAACGCAACACTTCTGATTTGTCTGTAAATTTCAAAGCACTTGTTCAGTTTTTGGTCATAATTCCTACATGCATTGTAAAGTAGTGCTTGTAAGCTTTCAAACGATACATATTTTGTGTTGGTCAAGACTGCAGGTGTTAATATTTAGACAAGCGGGCCCATCTGAGCTTAAAGTGTTAATACGAAAAGTACACTTCACTACAGGATGTACAAATAACTGATGTTATGCAGTTTAATCAAATTGTGTTTTTCCGGTGCTCTACAGACAGAGCATGTTCCTCCGTATGATGTGGTGCCCTCTATGAGACCCGTGGTGCTGGTGGGACCCTCCCTCAAGGGATACGAGGTTAGTCACTTCATAGAGAACATTTGAATTCATCTTCTCAGCTTTATATCACCTTTTAACCCCATGCAGCACAATTGGGTTTATATTATAGTAGTTAATGCAGATGGTCAGAATTTAAGTGACTAACAATGACCTAAACTTCAGTCTATTTAAGTCATATGGCTTTATTGACCTACGATCAATAATTGTTGCTTTGCATTAAGCTGGAAAGGGTTGCAAAGTTATCTCAAAGAGCTGAGATATTCATCTGTCCACAGTTAGACAAATTGTCTATAAATGGAGATGATTTAGTACTATAGGTGCTCTCACTAGAAGTGGCCGTTAGATATTCATCTGTCCACAGTGAGACAAACTGTCTATAAATGGAGATGATTTAGTACTATAGGTACTCTCACTAGAAGTGGCCGTTAGATATTCATCTGTCCACAGTGAGACAAACTGTCTATAAATGGAGATGAATTAGTACTATAGGTACTCTCACTAGAAGTGGCCGTTAGATATTCATCTGTCCACAGTGAGACAAACTGTCTATAAATGGAGATGATTTAGTACTATAGTTACTCTCACTAGAAGTGGCCGTTAGATATTCATCTGTCCACAGTGAGACAAACTGTCTATAAATGGAGATGATTTAGTACTATAGGTACTCTCACTAGAAGTGGCCGTTAGATATTCATCTGTCCACAGTTAGACAAACTGTCTATAAATGGAGATGATTTAGTACTATAGGTACTCTCACTAGAAGTGACCGTTAGATATTCATCTGTCCACAGTTAGACAAACTGTCTATAAATGGAAATTATTTAGTACTATAGGTACTCTCACTAGAAGCGGCCGTTAGATATTCATCTGTCCACAGTGAGACAAACTGTCTATAAATGGAAATTATTTAGTACTATAGGTACTCTCACTAGAAGTGGCCGTTAGATATTCATCTGTCCACAGTGAGACAAACTGTCTATAAATGGAGATGATTTAGTACTATAGGTACTCTCCCTAGAAGTGGCCGTTAGATATTCATCTGTCCACAGTTAGACAAACTGTCTATAAATGGAGATGATTTAGTACTATACGTTCTCTCACTAGAAGTGGCCGTTCTGCCAAGATTACTCAAAGGACACACCGCAGAATGCTCAGAGTGACAGATAAAGACTTGAAGGAATCATTGGAACTGGTTAACATCTCTGTTTATGAGTTGACTATACTGAAAACATTAATCAGGCACGGTGTCTATGGCAGGACACCACGAAGGAAACCGCTGCTTTCCAACAAAAATATTGCTGCACGCCTGAAGTTTGCCAAAGACCACCTTGACACTCCACAGCGCTGCTGGGAAAATGTTTTGTGAACTTATAAATCTAAGGTTGAATTGTTTAGGAAGAACACCCAGCACAACGTATGGTGTAAAAAGGGCACCACATACCGACATGAACCATCATCCCAATGGTGAAGTACGGTGGAGGGAGCATCATGATTTGGGGCTGCTTTGCTGCTTCGGGGTCTGGACCGCTTGTCCTCATCGAGGGAAAATGAATGCCCAAGTTTATCAAGATATCCTACAGGATAATGTCAGGGTGGTTGTGTGCCAGCTAAAGCTGATGCAGCAGGACAATGACCCTAAACATCAAAGTAAATCCACAACAGAATGGCTTCAAAAAAAGAAAATGCACCTTTTGGAGTCGCCCAGTCAGAGCCCAGAACTTAACCCAATAGAGATGCTGTGGAATGACCTCAAGAGAGGCATTCACACCAGACATCCTAAGTATATGGCAGAGCTGATGCAGTTCTGTAAGGAAGAATGGTCCAAAATTGCTTCTGAACATTGTGCAGGTCTAATCCGCATCTACCGGAAAAGCTTGATTGAGGTTATTGCTGCCAAAGGAGGATCGACCAGTTATCAAATCCAAGGGTTCACTTACTTTTTCCACAGCACTGTGAATTTTTAATGGGATGTGTTCAATAAAGACATGTTTGTGTGTTATCTTAAGCACATTGTGTTTGTCTACACTTGTGACTTTGATGAAGATGAGATCACATTTTATGACCGATTAATGCAGAAAACCAGCTGAATCCAAAGGGTTCACAAACTTTTTCTTGCCACTGTATATGCTGTTTATAATGCCTCTATTATTATAAGTAATTCTGTGAATACATTATTATTTTACACCAATTATTTTCCTTTATTGGTGTTAACAGGTGACAGACATGATGCAGAAAGCTCTGTTTGACTTTCTGAAGCACCGGTTTGAGGGGAGGTAAGTCTTTACGCTCTTCTGGTCTCTCTCTGTTCTCTTCCTCTTTGGCCCTCCTTTGGGGATAGTTTATATATTTGTGTGTGTGTGTGTGTGTGTGTGTGTGTGTGTGTGTGTGTGTGTGTGTGTGTGTGTGTGTGTGTGTGTGCGTCACATGAGTGGACAGAGTTACTTTAAATAGTTACATCTCATTGCCTTAATTGGCCATGCTGGTCCATAAACGTCACAGGGTCACGTGCTTTCTCCTGACTGCAGTATTCCCTCAGTCACAACGGTTCGTTTTGAAGTTTATTTAATCAATTAGGAAGTGACATGTAATTATTAATTCACTCCTTTTCACGCTTTCACCATATAGTTTGCCATGTGGAGATGAAATGTAGTAATGAAAAACATGCATTCGATGTGCACGGCCCCTGACTCTGTATGGGGAACATGCATTGTTCAGGTTGTTTATCTGAACTGTTGTTAGGAATAAGGACAATATTTTTTATTTTATTTTTTCAATTTCAATTTAAAAGTACTTTATTGGCATGATTGTGTTTACATACAATATTGCCAAAGCATTAATACACAAAACAGATAATGACAAGACAAATAATAATGATAAGATATAATTAAAATAAGGTGCCAGGTAATGAATCAAATCAAATAAATAAAAAAAAAACTATAATGACAATATACACTATACAATATAAAATAAAATGTGCATTTTACATGACATTATGAACATAAGAGAATAAAAGTACTGTGAGTGAAGTACTTTAAGGCAGTAATTGGTTTCTGAGTGTGTGCAGCTCAAAAATGAATTTAGCTGCAACTGGTGCATGATGGTCCTCCCCCAGTAACACCAGCATCTGATCTGATCTCCTCCAGTAACACCAACATCTGATCTGATCTCCCCAGTAACACCAGCATCTGATCTGATCTCCTCCAGTAACACCAGCATGTGATCTGATCTCCCCAGTAACACCAGCATCTGATCTGATCTCCCCAGTAACACCAGCATCTGATCTGATCTCCCCAGTAACACCAGCATCTGATCTGATCTCCCCAGTAACACCAGCATCTGATCTGATCTCCCCAGTAACACCAGCATCTGATCTGATCTCCCCAGTAACACCAGCATCTGATCTGATCTCCCCAGTAACACCAGCATCTGATCTGATCTCCCCAGTAACACCAGCATCTGATCTGATCTCCCCAGTAACACCCAGCATCTGATCTGATCTCCCCAGTAACACCAGCATCTGATCTGATCTCCCCAGTAACACCAGCATCTGATCTGATCTCCCCAGTAACACCAGCATCTGATCTGATCTCCCCAGTAACACCAGCATCTGATCTGATCTCCCCAGTAACACCAGCATCTGATCTGATCTCCCCAGTAACACCAGCATCTGATCTCCCCAGTAACACCAGCATCTGATCTGATCTCCCCAGTAACACCAGCATCTGATCTGATCTCCTCCAGTAACACTCAGCATCTGATCTGATCTCCCCGTAACACCAGCATGTGATCTGATCTCCCCCAGTAACACCAGCATCTGATCTGATCTCCCAAAGTAACACCAGCATCTGATCTGATCTCCCCCAGTAACACCAGCATCTGATCTGATCTCCCCCAGTAACACCAGCATCTGATCTGATCTCCCACAGTAACACCAGCATCTGATCTGATCTCCCCCAATAACACCAGCATCTGATCTGATCTCCTCCAGTAACACCAGCATCTGATCTGATCTCCCACAGTAACACCAGCATCTGATCTGATCTCCCACAGTAACACCAGCATCTGATCAGATTCTGCCAAACTGGAAAACTGTGGCATGAAGTTTGAGAGTTTGTGGAGTATATCTCTCTCAGCTCTGTAAATTTCTCACAGTAAAGGAGAAAGTGTGTCTCTGTCTCGACCTCACCCGCGTCATAGTGAGCACAGAGTCTGTCTGTCTGTCTGTCTCGACCTCACCCGTGTCACAGTGAGCACAGACTCCTTCATGTCTGTCTCTCTGTCTGTCTGTCTCGACCTCACCCATGTCACAGTGAGCACAGACTCTGTCTCTCTGGCTGTCTGTCTCGACCTCACCCGTGTCACAGTGAGCACACACTCCTTCATGTCTGTCTCGACCTCACCTGTCACAGTGAGCACGACTCTTCATGTCTGTCTCGACCTCACCCGTGTCACAGTGAGCACAGACTCTGTCTCTCTGGCTGTCTGTCTCGACCTCACCCGTGTCACAGTGAGCACAGACTCCTTCATGTCTGTCTCGTCTGTCTGTCTCGACCTCACCCGTGTCACAGTGAGCACAGACTCCTTCATGTCTGTCTCGACCTCACCCGTGTCACAGTGAGCACAGACTCCTTCATGTCTGTCTCGACCTCACCCATGTCACAGTGAGCACAGACTCTGTCTCTCTGGCTGTCTGTCTCGACCTCACCCGTGTCACAGTGAGCACAGACTCTGTCTCTCTGGCTGTCTGTCTCGACCTCACCCGTGTCACAGTGAGCACAGACTCGTTCATGTGTGTCTATGTTCTGTGATCACTGAGTCTGTATTTGGGGAGGATCCGTCTCTGTTTTGGATCTCTTACAGTGTGCAGATATTCTGCCAGATTATATGTTCTGTTTAGGGTCTGATAACATTCCAGTTTGCTTTGGTTTTTACTTTCATTTTCCCAACGGTCCAAATATGAATTTTTGGTTTGTTTTATGATCTGGTTTTGTTCAGCAGTGCTGGTCTGAAACTGGTGTTTGTTAGTTGTTAGTGGGTTTGTGAGTTTTCTGGTTTTAGGCTTCGGCTCTTGGGTTTTAAGGGCTTCATGTTGCAGTGTGTTTGGGGAACTTGAATTTAGGTGTGTCCAAAATTTGAGGGATCGTTTTTCAATATGTATAATAAGGGGGTATCTGCCTAGTTCGGCCCGGCATGCATTAGTAGGTGTTCTTCTCTAAAATCTTCAAATGTTTCTACAGAATTCTGCATGCAGGGATTCGATGGGGTGTTTGTCCCATCTCCAGTAATCTGCCAGACAGACCCCAAACCTCACTTCCATACAGGGCAATGCATTATAATACTATCAAAGATCTTACACCAGATTGTTACAGGAATGTCAACTTGGGTAAATTTGCCCTTAATAGCATGAATGCTCTTCTAGCTTTCTCTTTTAGTGCATTCACTGCAATATCTGTCAATATCTGTCAATATCTGTCAATTGTGAAATATGATTTACTCTCTTTCACTCTCGTTTTCTCTCATTCAGGATTTCCATCACGCGTGTCACAGCTGATATTTCTCTGGCCAAGCGCTCAGTGTTGAACAACCCCAGTAAACACGCCATCATCGAGCGCTCAAATGCACGCTCCAACTTAGGTGAGAGAGAGAGAGAGAGAGAGAGAGAGAGAGTGAGAGAGAGAGAGAGAGTGAGAGAGAGTGAGAGAGTGAGAGAAAGTGAGAGAGAGTGAGAGAGAGAGTGAGAGAGAGAGAGTGAGAGAGAGTGAGAGAGAGCGAAAGAGAAAGTGAGAGAGAGTGAGACACACACACACACACACAAATACACACACACACACACACAAATACACACACACACACACACACTACACACGCTCACTCACACACACACACTACACACACAACACACACTACACACACGCGCTCACTCACTCACACACACACACACACACACAACACACACACGCTCACTCACACACCACTGAAAGTATGTACACTGTTAACTATATATATTTTTTTAAATTTTTTTTATTTATTTATTTTTTACACACTTGTTCAATACAGAATTTGTTCTACTCTGTTATTTTTCATGCTCATATAAATGCTTTGGCAATACAATGTACAATTTGTCATGCCAATAAAGCTCATTTGAATTGAATTGAGAGAGAGAGAGAGAGAGAGAGAGAGAGAGAGAGAGAGAGAGAGAGTGAGAGACTTTTGACTTTTAAAACCCTTTTAATTTACCCCATTTTCCAAAACATTACAGAGCTAATATACAAAACACACACATAATAATATACAAAACACAAAAAAAAAAAAAAAAAAAAATTACCAATTAAAAACCAAATTTCCAAACTCACTAATTGTCACTAAAGCATCTCTCACGCCCCACCTCATTGTAAAAAAAAGGTACATTATCAATTTGTTTGTAATATGCTAATTCAATAGCAACCCTAAATTCTACCAATGATTTAAAAAGAACCAACAAATCAACATCTTGAGCAGCATTTTTACATTGATGTGTTTTCAGGATTGCTAACTTGGCTTGGCCCATTAAAAAATTGCCAAGCACACACTGTTCACGCCATGATTGTTTATACTTGCAACCAAAAATAAAAAGGGTGTTTGTAAAAGAAAAACCCAATTTCATAATTAGTTTTTCCAAAAGTACATAAAGTGGAACCAGCCTTGAACACTCACAAAATAAATGAAAAACAGTATCAGAAGCCTTACAGAAAGGACATTCAGGTAAAACCACTTCATTAAATTTAGAAACAAAGTTGTTTGTAGCCAACACACTGTGAAGTATTCTCCACTCTAGATCTCCACACTTTTTTGGGATCGGAGGCTTGTACAACAGCCTCCATGAGGGATCCACATCTCTGGGCACTGAAAGGTACATCCTCCATTTAGTGTCTACCCTTTCCTTCAACTGTCCAAAGTGTGCCGATTTAACACAAACAAAATAAACCGTTTTCTTCCCCATACTTTGGAAATCCAGAAGTTCAAACCCCTTTAATAAAAGAACCTTAGTGTTCTCTTCAATTTCCAAATTTTTAGGAACAACTTTTAATGCCGGAAAAGTCTTAGATAACAAGCCATTATTTAAAGCAGAATCTACAAATGCTGTGAAATCTGGAGGGAAACAGGCCTTAAAGCTCTTAACTACGCTTTCCACTATTCTTACTGACCTCAACCCAACCTGGTCAGCCAGTGACTGAGCCGTTCGCCACTGACCTCTTGTTATATCAAGCAGATCTATAACTCTAGTTATTCCAGCATTTAGAAACATTTCAATTACAGAACCCGATAATGGAGGCTGTAGCTTAAAAAAAGGGTTAAAAAACAAAGGTTCTGCACATCCATAATTTTCATCACCCACTCTTGAAAATTTTAACAAACTCCATGATTGAAAAATTGAGCAGTACCATCAGAGCAGTACAGCAGTTTTTGCAATGTTTGTAGTCTCATTGCTGCAATTTTGGATTCAACATGACCTCCCTTGACCTCCCTCTGCAACGGGAAGATACAGCACTCCAGGAGGAAGCCAATGATAGCCATTCCAAAAGAAATCAACAAATGCCTTTTGAACCTTTAAAAGCAGTTCTTTAGGGGGATCTAACACTGTAACCTTATGCCACAGCATCGAAGCGGCCAGATTATTGATCACCAGGCATCTCCCTCTATATGAAAGCTGTGGGAGAATCCACTTCCACTTTTGGATTTTACCAATAACCCGTTCAACCACTCCTTCCCAGTTCTTCTCCATGTACTGGTCAGTTCCAAAATAAATGCCAAGAACTTTTAAACCATCCTGTGCCCATTTACAATGATTTGGTAAATTAGGAGGTCCTGAACTATGCCAATCTCCCATTAACAAAGAAGCACATTTTTCCCAATTTATGCGTGCAGAGGTAGCTTTCTGAAAAATATTCAAACATGAAATAATATTTTCAATATCATTTGAGTTTCTAATTATCAGAGTTACATCGTCTGCATATGCTAAAAGTTTTACTTGGGGTACTTTGGGGCAACCAGGAACACCAATACCACATAATCTTTTTTCTCAACAAACTTAAAAAAGGCTCAATAGAAATAGAATAGAGTAGACCTGATAAAGGACACCCTTGTCTTATTCCTCTTGTCACTGAAAAAGGTCTAGTTAATGTTCCATTTACTCTTAACATGCTGTAAATATCACTGTACATGAGCTTGATAAAAGACACAAAATGATGACCGAAGCCAAAAGCCTCAAGAGTCTTAAATAAATAAGAGTGGTCCACTCTATCAAAGGCTTTTTCTTGGTCCAAAGAAAGTAGACCAATGTCCAAGTTATGCCTTTTTGCCACTGAAATTATATCTCTAACCAAAAAAAGGTTGTCAAATATTGTTCGGTTAGGAATACCGTAAGACTGATCGTTGTGAATAACAGTTTCTATGCAGTTCTTCAATCTGTTGGTTAAGGCTTTCGAAAAGATTTTTAGATCAACGCACAGCAAGGAGACGGGGCGCCAGTTCTTTAAGCAACCAAGGTCTCCTTTTTTGGGGATCAAAGTTAAAACCGCTCTCCGACAGCTTAGAGGAAGGGTCTCTCTTTCAATGCTTTCCGCCAAAACATCATACACATCCTGGCCAATTAAGTTCCAGAAAGATTTATAAAACTCGGATGAAAGACCATCCAAACCAGGTGATTTTCCAGGATTCAACTCCTGGACAGCTCTCGAAAGTTCAGCCATTGTCAAAGGGCTCTCAAGATCCATCTTGTCCCTGTTTGATAATTGAGGCAAGTCACTCAGAAGAACATCAGCTTCTACTCCATTACAGGGCTCTGAACGGTATAAATCTTTATAAAAGGAAATAGCAAAAGCATTCATTTCTGTTTGTGTTGTTAATATTCTTCCCTCTGGAAGCTTCAGTTGATGAAGATGCTTATGCGCCCTTGGCTTTTTTTCCAAGTCCAAAGAAAAAAGCAGTAGGAGAATCCATATTATTTAGGCGGGTGAACTTTGCCCTTAAAAGGGCAGTTTTTCCTTGTTCTTCCGCCAAGCTGCGTAACAGAAATTTCTTTTGTTCAAAAGAGTCAGTGGAGATGGATCCTGTGGCACTGTGACTGCTTTCTCCAAGGATTTCTTGTTCAATGGCTTTCATTTTCTCCACTAGGGCACCCCTGGTATGTGCAGTAAACTGCTGGCAGAATATTTTTATCTGCACCTTGCCGACATCCCACCATTGACTTAAGGATGGAAAATTTGCTCTCTCCTCTCTCCAAGAATCCCAAAAGAGGTGAAAAGAGTGGACAAAGCAGTGATCCTGAAGTAAACCGTTATCAAAGTGCCAAAGTGATTTATAGGATTTAGTGGTCTCAACAGAAATAGCCATACAAATATAATGATGGTCTGAGAGAAAAGTGGGCGAAATAGAATTCCTAAAAAACCTTCCCCTATTACATAATTCAGTATAAAAACGATCAAGTCTAGATCCAGACATGTTATTTGAGTTGACTTTCATCCAAGTGTACTGTCTAAGCCCAGGAAATGCATCTTTCCACAAATCGACAAAATTATAATAATCAATTACACTTTTCAGAATCTTGGCTGAAGGAGGATGTGGTTCATTATGATTCCGATCCAATTTCTGATTTAAATGCAATTAAAATCACCCCCCAGTATAACAATATTATCCTGGGGACAGTGCGATAATGCATCTGATAGTTTTTCAAAAAAAGTGATGCGCTCCCGGCCATCATTTGGAGCATACACATTAAACAGAGAAAAAACTGTGTCACCTAAAGTAACATCTACTCGTAATATTCTTCCTGGTATTATATCAAAACTCTTTAAAATACCACCAACCCGGGGTGAAAACAAAATTGCTACCCCTGCACTCACGTTTGTGCCATGGCTCAGAAGTACATTACCCTTCCAATCACTAGACCACTGTGACTGGTTCTGCAAATCTGTGTGCGTTTCCTGAAGTAAGATCACATCAGCCTTTTTAAGAATTAAATAATTGAAAAGATCATTTCTTTTTACAGAACTACGACAACCATTAATATTTAGAGACCCAATATTAAAAAAAGTCATGACAAGAATAATAAAGGGGTATAAAACAACCCACCACATCTGCCTTTTAACACTTTTCATAAAATCAATGTTTTTTCAGACGCGAATTTAGACTTTTTCTAACCGTGCTAACAAGTTTTTTAAGCCTGTAGCGTTTTGGTTGATCTAGTTCCTCCAAGGTCGCCTTTCGCTTGGCAATGGCACCAGACTCCACGAAAAGTTCTAAATCAGGAAAGTGTTTATCCAATTTGGGTTTTCTCTGATTTTTAGTAGCGTCTAGGAAATTGCTCAACTCTTGAACTGTGTAAAAAGGAGGTTTTAAATGGGGAATAAGAAAATTCATTTTATAGTATTTTGCATCACTAACTACCCCTGAAGCAATGAGCTCCTCAACAACAACAGCATTGTCATCTTCATGTGTACTAATGACGGGGGCTCCGTCTGTATCTACAGTGGGACAATCTTGTGCAAGCACACCAGAACCCTCTCCACTATTAGATAAAACTGCAGTTTGATCTAGTTGTACATTGTCAGTAGACGTACTTTCTGCAATGTTTTTATTATCCGCAGCGGTATTCACCTGTTCCGTTACAGAATTACTCTCCTTCTCAGCCTCCATATTTAAAGGACACGACTGTCTTACATGGCCCTGTTTCCCGCATGTAAAACATTTCATTGAATCAACAGAGATAAATATCGTATAATTTTTCCCATTCGATGTCAGTTTTACAGCAACTTCCAGATTTTGAAATTCAACATTTAAAATCATGAACGTGTGACGCCTAAATGACATGATGTGCTTTAATTCGGGTTTTTAAACCAAGCGGAATCATTTTGATCGGTCCCATTAATTTGCCGTAAGCGCCAGAATGCGCTCAAGCGTATCATTTGGAATGAACGGAGGTACATTTGAAAGGATAACTTTCTTCGCGGGGTTGGACAGCGGCAAAACCGGAATAAATGTATCTCTCACTGATAATCCACGTTCAACCAAATCATCAACCATAAACGTTTCCTTCAGAAAAATAACAACTGCCTTGTTCATTCGCGATGCAGATAAGATGTTCACCGCACCAACTGCATTACCAACAGCAACTAAACAATCTTCCACTGACACTGTCTCGTCTGATAAACATTTGCACCCGTGGCGTGCGGTCAAGGACGCAAATCCATCAGAATTCAACCCCATTGCTGCACTCTTTTGCTGACGAAGTCAGAAAAATAAAAAACTGCAGAACCAATATGTACCTTAATCTATAAAGAGAAAAAAGGAAAAAGTATGAAACTCACTCAAACACGCCGCTCAGTCACTCACACACTCCTCCCGAACACTCCGCACATGCGCACAGAGAGAGAGACAGTGAGGGGAGGGGATCTGTTAACTCTTGATTACACTGGTATAATCTCTTGTACAATCAAAACTGATCATTGTTTGTTTGTTTGTTTGTTTTTCAGTGGTATGCACAATATAGCCCTATTATTTTGATTCGCTATATATATATTAGATTTATTAATTTATTATAATCAGTTCAGAATCAGTTTTAGAGATTAATATCTTATATACATTTTGTTGTTGTTTTAAACTATTTTTACATTTTAATCTGGATTTCAGTATGAAACTAGTCATTTTTGACACTGGCATGGTGTTAAAAACAAACTTTTTTATTTATTATTTTTAAGTATTTAATGTTAGTTTTATTTTGTATTATTTTATATTAGATTTGTATATTCGTTTACTATTTGTGTGTTGCTCGTTACGTTAGACATTATTTCACAGCAGCTTTACAGAAAATGTTTTCAGTCCATGTTGTTATTTATTAAAATCTGATTTTAAACATCTTATTTGGGGTTTAAGTAGCTTGTGTCTATAATTAAACCTGGATTAGAAGCTTGTCATTAAAAAACAAACATGCTATTTCTTTATTTATTTATAAGATTTATTTTTATAATTTTTTCTCAAAATTCTGAATAATTTTCTGATTATTTTTCAATTGTTTATACAGTATCATTTTTAAAATGTTATATTACTGTATTAAATGTAAATGTATAAAAATACTGTATATAATACTGTATTTTTATTCTAGATTTACTATTGTTTTTAATAAGTCCGTTTTTGAGTTTTTATTAAAAATGGGTATTAAACATCTTATATAGGGTTTTAATTAATTAATTAATTTTTACTGTTTTTATATTTAAATCTGTATTTTACCATGAAAATAGCCATAGAAGCTGGCATAAAAAAAATATATATATATATATATAATATAAATATTAATTTATATGCATAATTGTTTTCTTAATATTTTTTTTCTTAAATTCAGAATAATTTTCATATTTTTTTCCTATGGTTTATTCTGTATATTATGTAAATTTTTTATATATTTATATATTTTAATTTTAGATTTACTATTTAAGTCAGTCATTTTCAGTAATTTTTTTTCAAGTCAAATCGTTTTTATTTGTAGTCTTTTTCACATTAGACAAAGTGTCTGTAATGTTTTCAGTCCACAATCAGAGTTTTTTATTCAAAATGGATCATAAACGTCTTATATCGGCCTGTTTTTATATTTTAACTTGGATTTTTCCATGAATATAGCCACATACTATATTACATTATATATATTATTTATTTATGCATATGCATTATTTTCTGCACCACTGTCTGGCTTTCATTGTTCATCAAAACTAGTCAGTCCCCTTATATATACATGATTACAGGAAGTCCCGCTCACCATTGGTTGAACCAGAAGTTGACATGTTCGTCCATTCAAACAAACAGAGACTTCAGAAAGTCAACTTACCGGTGGTTTCCTTATAGTGTCTCAACATTAAGCATTATGTTTTTGAACAAGCTCTCCATATTGTCTGGACAAGGTAAATGTACATATGTGTGTGTTTGCAGCGGAGGTACAGAGTGAGATCGAGAGAATATTTGAGCTGGCTCGGACATTACAACTGGTTGTTCTAGACGCGGACACAATAAACCATCCGGCTCAACTGGGAAAGACCTCTTTAGCTCCTCTTATTGTCTACGTCAAGATCACATCTCCAAAGGTGCACACACACACACACACACACACACACACACACACACACACACACACACACACACACACACACACACACACAAAGTCCAGTTCAAGGTCACATCTGCATTCACACACGCTCTTTTCCAAACCCTAGTGAGCTGACTTACTAGACAGCATGTTAAGCAATCATAAGTGTGCTATGAATGCAAAAGCTGTTCCAAAATGGTGCCTTGTATGGTGACTCAGTTTAGCCAAAATCTAAGGCAGTATCGCAAGTGCGCTTCAATCCATCTCAGAATGCATTGCGACAAACGTATTGAAAATTTCTATCCAAGATGGCAGATAGAGCTGAAATAACTCGAGGGAAAGTTGATTTTATCGACTACTATGTTGCATTGATCCAAAATAGATCTACTTTTATTTTGCTTATAAGAGAACTGAGTTGTTAGTTTAGCAACATGCTAATTCAATCTATACTGGAATCAGATGAGAGCATACGTTGGGTCTCTTGAGCGTCACGCATGAACGTGAGGTGCTGTATTTGTGTGGCACGCCTGAGTGACTGTTAACACAGTCGCTGTATATGTACAGCAATTTAACCCTTGTGCGACATTCGATACATTTTTGTAATTTTTGTTTTTTCGATCATTTTGGCTTGCAGAGAACATGTTGGCATAATGCCAATGGCAAACATTTTTGCAAAGGGGTGTATTTGTTCAGCCTCAGTCCCTATAATGTAGGGAATATGATATCCTGCTTTCATTCTGAGCCCTGGCTTCAAAATTGACATTTTTAATAAGTTCCACCAGATGGCGCCACTTTTCTCATGTTTAGCCTATGGAGCAAATACATGCTTTTCCCCTATTTTCTCTATTATAGAGCACAGCAGGCCAATTTAATAAATGATGCAGCTAAACGTGTGTGTGTGTGTGTGTGTGTGTGTGTAAAACAACAGTAGCATTATGTAAACAAACTGGCATTTGGAAAATGAATGAATATTTGGTAGTTATGATCAGGACTGATGTTGGTTAAAAAATTTTAACACATTGAAGTGGAAAATAATATTAATATATAATATTATTATGGCAGATTTTTGACTCTGTCGTGTTTTTCTCGAAGAAGCTTTTTTAAATTGACGCACAAGGGTTTAATCAATCACCAATGAGGTTCAATTTAAGTTACGATGCTGCCTAAGAAGGGTGCCTATTTAGTTAGTATACTACAAGGCAGCTCACTTGGGTTTGAAACAAAGTCAGTGTCCTCCACTGTGTCCCAGCTAAAATCCCACTGACTGGTATTTTGATGATGAAGTCACGTTGTTGTCATTGTTATGGTGTTGATAATCATTGTGACTCTGGATCTCTCAGGTTCTTCAGAGGTTAATCAAGTCTAGAGGGAAGTCTCAGGCCAAACATCTCAATGTTCAGATGGTGGCAGCAGACAAACTGGCACAGTGCCCATCTGTGAGTACACACTCTCGTTGGTTTTACAGTCATCCTGGAGACTTTCCACTGACTTCTATTGTTTAATATTGATTTAAACGTGAACACGCTAATGTTCCACCAACGTTTAAATATCCACATGATGCGTTGTCGCGAAAGCCTATCAGCATTGAGATTGTCCGGATGTCACTGACGTAGTAGAAAATGGTCGTAGCGGTGTGTGTGGTCACTCGGAATTGTACGACTCAACGTCAACGTATCTGGGACTTCCACAACAGATACAGAGCAGCAATCGTTGTGATATCAGCCTTAGTTGGTGGCGGAAACGTAAGTTGTCGTGGAAGCCCTGCCTCCTGTCCTTATCCGGAAGAGACGGGGGAATACTCGCGGGTTCGCGTTACTCGCGCGAAAGCGAATTTAAACACAAATTTAATCCAGCGGACGAACTCGTGCGAGCAATGCAAGGTGCAAGGTGAATCCGCGTTTTATGTGAACGCACCATAAGTGGGAGTTTGACTACTATGCATTGCAATGCACATTATGGGCTCTATTTTCATGAGTGTGCAAAGCGCAGTGCAACGTGTTACGACCACTCGCAACGTCTTGTCCGATTTTCGTGTGAGCGCTAATTCTAAATGTAATTTTCGTGCCAACGCAGAGCGCAAGTGGCTGTGGGTGAGAGTGTTTGCACTACTGTGGGTGTATTGTATGTAAACGAAGAGACGCAAAGTGCAATTTGCCGTTTTCCTGAGAAATACGTCATTTCAAATATGTCATTGCGTGAAGACGTTTCAATACCGTCTCTTAACTCTGCGCAAAGTCCAAATTCAGTTCCTGCATTTACACTGTGGAGATTTCACCAGCAGGTGGTAATAAAGCGGATGTCCCAATTCTGAAAGTAAAGAACATCATATTCATAATATTATATATTTACAATTGTATTTATGATTTAAATTGAATTAAACTGCACTTGATCCAGCCAATTTGTGCGTTGCGATGGTGATTTAGACTAAGCGCATGCTTGCACAAAATTACCACCCGACTTTGCGCTTATGACTTAAAGAATTGCGCTGCGCTTTATGCTTACACTCTTAAAATAAGGCCCTACATCTCTTAGACATTAATAGTGCTTATCCACTTTGCTACAGCAATCGTGAAGCTGCATTTACATGATTATCGCCGCTTTTAACTCCACATGAAAAGCGCTTGCAGCGAGCATCTTAGTTTTCTGCTTTTAGCGCTGGCACTGTTCATGTAATGAGAGTTCATCCAAATTATCCAGTTCAGAACTCGCACTAAGCTGAATAAAATATATGAATCTAATGCCATATTGGTAAATGCATTAATCGTGTTAAAAATAATTGCATGCATTAACGTGTTAATTTTGACTGTTTTAAGTATACTATTATATAAGGACTGGTGTTTTTATATTGAGCTAATTACATTAGCTAACCTTACCATCACACAAACCACAGTGTCACATTTCTGCATTTTTATATTGTCATTAATAGACAAAAAGCTGAAAAAACATCTGTGCCAAACACAGAGAAGTTTAAATATCCATGTTGCTTCAGTGCGTAGGCTCAAAAAATCTAATAAAGGAGAAATATCGCACACCATGGTAAATGGACTTATGTAGCGCCTTTTTAACTTTAACGGTGTTCAAAGCGCTTTACACTGCGACTCATTCACCCATACACACACACATTCACGCACCAATGATGGCAGAGTTGCTATGTAAGGTGCTAGCCTGCCATTGGGAGCAACTTGGGGTTCAGTGTCTTGCCCAAGGACACTTCGGCATGTGGAGTCATGTGGGCCAGGAATCGAACCGCCAACCCTGCGATTAGCAGCCGACACTTGACAGTGTGTCAACATGTTTGTGTGGATCATCTCGTAGTATTAAATAGCTCACCTTCCTTGTGGATTAGCCCAAGTTTGCAAAAAAAAGTTACTGAAGTTTAAATATCACACACTGTTCACTCTGTGTTTGTTCTGTATGCAGGAGCTGTTTGACATCATTCTGGATGAGAATCAGTTAGAAGACGCCTGTGAGCACATGGCTGATTATCTGGAAGCGTACTGGAAGTCCACTCATCCTCCCAGTGTCAGTCAGACCACAGAGACGGACGCTCCCGCTGTCTGTCCTGAACCGCCGTCTAATGCACAACTAAAGGTGCTTATGCAACTTCAGCTCTTCAGCACAAGGGTCAAAGGTCAATATCAATATCTAGTGAGCCGGGTGGCTGATGGGCCGTTATGATGCTGATAGATATAATACAATTTAAGTGACAGCAAATGAGAAATACACTAATTACTGAGTTAAAACAACAACTTATTTCATATAATAGATACTCAAAAATCCCGACAAATATTGGGAAAAAAAATGTGTAAACAAAAACAAACAGAATATAAGTTTATTATGAAACATATTATAAAATATAATAATAATTAATATGTAATAGTAGTGTTTATAATATATTATAATAATATAGTATGTAAATAATATTGTATTATTATTATTATTAAATAATTCAAACAATCAAAATATAAACGTATTCTAAAATATTATTAGTTTATAATAATATTTATAATATATCATAATAATGTGATTATTAATATAATATATATTTATATAATTAATTTAATATATTAATAATATTATATTAATAAAAAACAGTTTGTAAAATGTGTAAAAACTATCATAATATGAATAATTTATAAACATACTCTAAATTATTATTAATATTATTTTATAATAATGTTTATGTAATCCATCCATCCATCCATCCATCTTCAACCGCTTATCCGAAGTCGGGTCGCGGAGGCAGCTGCTCCAGCAGTGGGCCCCAAACTTCCCTATCCCGAGCCACATTAACCAGCTCTGACTGGGGGACCCCGAGGCGTTCCCAGGCCAGTGTGGAGATGTAATCTCTCCACCTAATCCTGGGTCTTCCCCGAGGCCTCCTCCCAGCAGGCCGTGCCTGAAACACCTCCCTAGGGAGGCGCCAAGGGGGCATCCTTACCAGATGCCCAAACCACCTCAACTGACTCCTTTCGACGCAAATGAGCAGCGGCTCTACTCCGAGCTCCTCACGGATGACTGAGCTCCTCACCCTATCTCTAAGGGAGAAGCCCGCCACCCTTTTGAGGAAGCCCATTTCGGCCGCTTGTACTCATGACCTAGTTCTTTCGGTCATGACCCAGCCTTCATGACCATAGGTGAGGGTAGGAACAAAAATTGACCGGTAGATCGAGAGCTTTGCCTTCCGGCTCAGCTCTCTTTTCGTGAAAACGGTGCGATAGAGCGAGTGCAATACCGCCCCCGCTGCCCCGATTCTCCAGCCAACCTCCCGCTCCATTGTCCCCTCACTCGTGAACAAGACCCCGAGGTACTTGAACTCCTTCACTTGGGGCAATACCTCCTCCCCTACCTGGAGTACGCACTCCATCGGTTTCCTGCTGAGAACCATGGCCTCAGATTTAGAGGTGCTGATCCTCATCCCAGCTGCTTCACACTCGACTGCCAAGCGATCCAGTGAAAGCTGAATGTCACGGACCGATGATGACATGAAGACAACATCATCTGCAAAAAGCAGCGATGAGATCCCCAGCCCACCGAACCGCACACCTTCCCCACCCCAACTACGCCTCGATATCCTGTCCATGAATATCACAAACAGGATTGGTGACAAAGCGCAGCCTTGGCGGAGACCAACCCCCACATGGAATGAACTCGACTTTGTGCCGAGGACCCGGACACAGCTCTCGCTTTGGACGTACAGGGATTGGATCGCCCTAAGAAGGGAACCCCCCCCACCCCGTACTCCCGCAGCACCTCCCACAGTCTTTCCTGGAGGACCCAGTCATACGCCTTCTCCAGATCCACAAAACACATGTAGACCGGATGGGCAAATCCCAGGCCCCCTCCATGATCCTTACGAGAGTAAAGATCTGCTCTGCCTCTAGCATAGAGGGCGTGTTGGGATTTAGGAGTTCTTCAAAGTGTTCCTTCCACCGCCCAATAACCTCCTCGGTTGAGGTCAACAGCGTCCCATCTTTGCTGTATACAGCTTGGATGGTTCCCCGTTTCCCCCTCCTAAGGTGGCGGACGGTTTTCCAGAAGCACTCTGGTGCGGACCGAAAGTCCTTCTCCATGGCTTCTCCGAACTTTTCCCACACCCACTGCTTTGCCTCCCTCACGGCCGAGGCCGCAGCCCTTCGGGCCTGTCGGTACCTTGCAACTGCCTCCGGAGACCTCCGGGACAACAAATCCTGGAAGGCCTCTTTCTTCAGTCGGACGGCTTCCCTGACCACCAGTGCCCACCATGGTGTTCGAGGGTTACCACCCCTTGCGGCACCTAAAACCTTGAGGCCACAGCTCTCCACCGCGGCTTCGGCAGTGGAAGCTTTGAACATTGCCCACTCCGGTTCAATGTCCCGAACCTCCGCAGGGATGCCTGAAAAGCTCCGCCGGAGGTGTGAGTTGAAGATCTCGTGGACAGGGACCTCCTCCAAACGTTCCCAGTTCACCCGCACTACTTGCTTGGGCTTCCTAGGTCTGTCCAGAGTCTTTCCCCACCCCCTGACCCAACTCACCACCAGATGGTGATCGGTTGACAGCTCTGCCCCTCTCTTCACCCAAGTGTCCAAAACATATGGCCTCAGATCCGATGACACGATTACAAAATCGATCATCGACCTTCGGCCTAGGGTGCTCTGGTACCACGTACACTTATGAGCATCCCTATGTTCGAACATGGTGTTTGTTATAGCTAATCCATGACTAGCACAGAAGTCTAATAACAAACATCCACTTGAGTTCAGATCGGGGAGGCCGTTCCTCTCAATCACGCCTTTCCAGGTGTCCCTGTCATTTCCCACGTGTGCGTTGAAGTCAGTTGTATTTATATAATAATAATATAATATATTAATAAGAAAAGAATAATAATATTATTATTATTACCATTATTATTAAATAATTCATACTTTAGAGGTTCAGCTGTTTGTTTAAACGCGCAATGAAGATATTTTGAAGAATGTTCACGTTGCTGTTTTCCATAAAATGGCAAATTGAAATAAGCAGGAATGCAAATGATTCAGTGACGGCAAAGGTTTTCAGTGAATAATGACTTAAATTTCAGTTTGTCTCCTTTGCAAAGCTAGCTATTATACGCCTTTAGAAGATTCAGATTATAGCCCACGAGTTGCAATTTTTGTCATTTTTGGAGCTTGACAGCCCCTGGTCACTACACTTTTGTGTGGAAATGAACAGCCCGAATAGTCTTCAAAATATCTCCTTTTCTATTCCACCAAAGAGAGAAAGCCGTATGGGTTTGGAACAACATGAGAGTGAATACATGATGTCAGAATTAGCTGGGAGGGTCTGGTTGATTTTTAAGCCATTTCAGATCCAATTTCTAGTTTAATCGCATTCTACGGATGTAACAGGAGATTAGAAGTTGACTTAATGTGTTTTTTGTAACGATTTGCCGTGTTGTGATGGTCATCTGTGCAATATAAATGGAGACTTGCATGTGTGTGTTTAGTTACAGTCGTGCATTGCATAATCCATTTGACAAATGTAGTTTTTAAGTCTAAATAACTGCGTTATTCCATGCGTGTTGCCAAACCAGGCTGCAGGGGGTGATCAGAAGACAGAGAGACCGGTGGGCGACCGGAGGGGAGTTCTTGAAGACCATCATCATCATCATCATCACCACCAATCTCAGAGGCAAACAAGTTTAGAACAACCACCAGATGACGATATGGACGAGAGGGAGACTAAAGCCAACAGAGATCAACAACAGCTCCAAACACATCACACACACCACCCATCTTCATCCACACGGACTGAACGCCACAATCACCATAACCATCAGCACAACAGACATCATCACCACCACCACAATCGGACAGCGCAGACACTTTCCCGACAAGAGACGCTGGAGAGCAGGGAGTCCACTTACAATGAGCATTCCCACGGACACTCGCAAACACACCGAACAGAAGAGGAAGAAGAGCAGATGCTTCGACCAAACCATCATCATCATCATCATCATCACCATCATCGTTGCAGAGAGAAAGAGAAGGAATACGACTACAACGAGAGGAACAGCAGGCAAAGAGGACCACTGAGATCTCAGCGAGAACATCAGCACGAGAGACAGGACAGGAAACGAGGAGAAACCGAGTGGACGAGAGACCATTACATAGAGCAGTGACACAAACACACATGAATAAAACCCTGCCATGCACACACTCTAATGTGGACCTCCTCCACGGTCCTTGATTTGCCTCATATCAACGTGTTTTTAAAGAACAATATGATCGTTACAAGTCAAAGGTTTGGACACATCTACTGATGCTTTATTAACTATAATTACTATTTTGATAGAGATGGGAATTGTAGTTTCATTACGAGTTCTTTTAGTACTTTTGAGGAGGAAATATTTGGAAATAATGAATGGAATTAATATTGGATTTGTGATGTGACTACTTCATGAAACCGACAGATATTTTATTTCAAACTTGTCCCAAAAGATCGGAGCGCATATAAAACTGGCCAAGTCACGTGATTTCTGCAAACGATGCGTCCATCGAGCTGTTTCGAAACGTTTCAAAGCGTCGCCGGTTTGGATGGAGCTAAAACAATGATTGAAGGATTTAAATCTGATATTTGTCCATTTGAATTCTTGACATGCGGCACTTAAAACTGAACTTTTTTTGTGGTGAATTTTCTACATTTGTATTTTTAAACATCATATTTTTGGTTTAGAATTTTTCTGAGGTGGATTTAGCTGTAAAAAATAATAACAATTTATTGTACAAATACAGGTTCATATTTAAAAAGTCAAATCTCACATTTAGACTGTACCGCCGCTCCCAATAAGCAGATTATGCAGTCTGCGTAGGGCACTAACTCCCTAGAAGGGCACCAGAAAGTCCACCGGCTGCCCTTACCGTGCGTTCGGACCAGAGGCGGCGAGAGCGTCAAAATTCGCTCTGGCTGTCCTGCTAACAACGCTATTGATGGTTAGTGGACGCTCTAACGTAGTTGAAATAGGCGGCAACGTTTGTTCAGAATGCTTTGTTTTGTGAACTATATTTAAAGGGGCCGCAATTTAAACATCCAGACATGTCGACCGGAATCATTATTGCCGGCATATCACAAGTAAAGAATATCCTCATGAAATCTTTTAAAATATTATTATATAAACCATAATATTTATTATAAATTTTTTTATTTAATGTTTATTTGACAGGGACAAATGCATAAAACATTGCTTTATAAAGAATACAAAGTAGATGCCATGCATACAGGTTTCTAGCCATGACTAATTTGCAACCCCTGTCCCTGGTTAGGCTTTTAAAATTAAAACAAAAATTACAGAGTATTGAGTTTAAAATTTATAACTATGAAAATACATACAATAAATACATCCCATACATGAAATAAGATATGGGCTTAAGTGGATGTAGAAATCACTATAAATCAAAGTCTAGACACATTTAACAATACAAGAAGACAAAAATGTGCATATGTCTGTGCGTGCTAACATATGCAGCATTATGTTTGTATGCATTGTGTTGTATCTTATACAGTCAGTGTTCACAGAGTTGTTTCAGTTTCAGCCATTGCTTTAAATGTGTATTAAAAACCTTGAGTTCTGTCAATGTTTTAATTTCGGACGGTAAATTTACATTTACATGTATGCATTTGGCAGACGCTTTTATCCAAAGCGACTTACAGAGCCCTTATTACAGGGACAATCTCCCCAGAGCAACATGGAGTTAAGTGTCATGCTCAAGGACACAATGGTGGTGGCTGTGGGGATCGAACCAGCGGCCGTGGGCGGCGCCTCTTGGGCGGTGTGGGCGTCAGAGGAAAGTTCAAGTGTGGGCAACATTATGGTAATGAGCTTTGACGCGGTTCGGCGGCAACCTATTGGAATAAGTGCTCCGCTCTAGCGAAGTCTAGAGAACACAACCGTGTTGACATATGATCTGTCCTGTTTGCTTACAGGGATAAAAATAAAAAAAAATAAAAAACGATGCATGGACAAAGGTGTCTGAAATGGTTGGTGTGCCAGGTGAGTTGATGAAGTGGATATTATGGTTTATATAATATTATATAATAATATATTAAAAGATTTCATGAGGATATTCGTTACTTGTGATATGTCGGCAATAATGATACCGGTCGACATGTCTGGATGTTTTGCGGCCCCTTTAAATATAGTTCACAAAACCAGCATTCTTAACGAACGTTGCCGCCTATTTCAACTACATCAGAGCGTCCACGAACCTTCGATAGCGTTGTTACCAGGGCAGCCAGAGGGAATTTTGACACTCTCGCCGCCACTGGTCTGAACGCACAGTTATACGTTATTCAAGGTCCCTGAAGCTTTGCGCTCAAATCACGCGGCGACTCACCCGTCCACCTGGAACTCTGCGTAGGGTATCAATTTGGCCAGTGGCGGCCCTGCATTTAGATCTCAGATGTTAAAATCATAAAAGCTAGGCCAAAGGTCAAGCAAAGCTTTGCACCACAATGGTCAACGTGGCGCTGACAAAACAGTCCCATGCAGCGCTTTTGTTAATGCAATAGTTAACATGAACTATAATTAGGGATGCACAGATATGAACATTTTTGGCCAATATTGATAAAAAAAAAAAACATTGGCCGATACCAGTATTTTGCCACTTACCTTATTTTGTCATCAGAACACTGTTTTACTAAGAAATTATGCTTTAAACGTACAAGAGGTACGAAAGCTTTTTTACTGTTGAACATGGATTGGATTTGTTGAACACGACAGCCCAAAATTATTAAAAGAGCCACAATGAAAGATAAATAGACTAGAAAATACTATTTTATACTTCTAAAACATTTTTCCACTTCTGTTTATGCAGTTCAAAACAACAGAATTCACATTTTACATGTATGTAGTTTATATGATAGAAATTACAAATTCATACTATGCATATGTTGGGCAATTCCCCCAAAATGTCAACCACATCATGGAAAAATAAAAAAGTTAACCAAAGGAACAAAACCTCTTTTAAATTCTGTATTATAGTGGTATAACAGATATTGGGTAATGCCGAGCAGACCACTAGAGGGCGCCACTTGCTCACACAGCACTGACTGAAGCACTGAATGCAGAAGGTTTAAAGTCTTTTTTAGGTTTTGTAATCATGCAAGGCCATGTTGCGCTTTCAGTCTTGATTCAATCAATCATGCAGCATTAATGGATATCACACCAATGTCTCAGAAGTCAAATCTGCTGGTTTCAAAGCATTTTGGATGGTTTCCCTCATCGTGTAGGCCTATAGGTAAGTGCTGCTTTCACAACTGTCATGTTGCTGTAACGCTGGTTTTTCCACATTAACATAAGAACGAGAAAGATTAAAAATGTAAGATTACATGTTCTTAGGAATGCCAACCCTTCTAAATATTGTGGCTATTATTATTTCTGCATTGTGGATTTAGAGTTTTTACAGTGTTTTACTAGTTAATTATAAATCAACCATCTGTTTTTGATATCAACGTTTCATGTCGATTGTTAATGTTAATTTCTTAATATATACGCTGCCCACCGAGTGGCGCAAGCAAATAACCCAGCTTTGCCTGACCTTTGGCCTATTTGTTTACTTGTTTGGCCTATTTTGTTGTTAGCTAAATGTGAGAGATTTGTATTTGGAGATCTGAATTTCTTCTTAATCTAAAAATTTGAAACTGTAATTCTATAATCTAATTTTGCATAATATTTCTGTTCTTTATTATCATTAATTTGACAGCTAATTTAACCTCTAAATAAATAAAATCAAACAAAAAATCTACTGTTTAACCATCCTGTGGTATTGAAATAAGGCACCTCCATTTGGTATTCATGGTCACTTTTGACCAGAAGGGTCAGATGTGTAACCTTTTTTTTTAATACCATTTCTTCTTCCATGAAGTAACAACAATACAATGATGAATTTCTTTTGGGATTTTATGCTTTTATACATGTCAGTTTCTAAAATGTTACATTAATTTGCATATACGAATAAGCTCATTTTTTGACAAAAATCTAAAACTAAAAAACCCATTTCAGAACCTACAGATCTATAAGTTGAAACTCACAATATGAGCGTGTGACATGAATTGGAGGCAGATTTCTGCCATCTATAGAACAAAATATAAATAACATGAAAATCATGTCATACCAGACTATAGACACCTACTGTGTTGTCTGATGACTTGTTGCATTTTATATTTTATCACAAGATATACATTTGATATATATTTAGACATTATCAAACTATTATGTGTCAAAGTTTAGCACTTTAATTTTTTTGCAGTTAATATATTTATGCTTGCAATCAAAACTGACCATGGTGTTACAAAGAGAAGACAAGGAATACGCATTTTAATAGCAACAATTTATTAAAAAAATATATAATTAAGTAACTCAAAGTAAATGCATAATATTGTCAAAAAATTATCATCAACAGAAATTAACTGCAAAATTCTGAAAATTCAATTAGAGTATAAAACAGAAGAATCACAGTAAACAATGCAATTTCAAACTTTCTATAGTAAAAATATATTTATTTTGCAAACTGTGTGTGTGTGTCAGATTGATGTCATCAGCAGGAAAACAACAGGTGACTTGTAATGCCAACAATGACCAAAAGATGGCTGTAGAGCTCAATTTATGTATGTGTGTGTGTGTTCCGCATTGTGAGTTCATGTTTTTGTTTTTTGACAAATGTAAAAAAAAAAAGAAGAAAAAAAAAGCATTGTGTTAAAGTTTCACCAGTTCATTTGTGTGTGTGTGAATGTGTGAGTATGTTTTGCACTGAGGATGTTTTAGAGTCTCACCCTGTAATTTCTGTCTGTTTTTTCTGCATTATGGCCGATTTGATTGTATTTGACAGATTTAAAAAAAAAATTGCTCTGTTTTTTGTTTTTTTGGTCTTTCCCATTCATTTTCAGTGGACGGTCAATTTTGAATTTTTTATTTTATTTTTATAACCAATTAGACTCATCAAATCAATCCCATTTAAAAAAAAAAAAATGGCAGATGGCAAATGGAGGAAAAGTCACCAAGTCTTGTACTGCTCAGACTAAGGAAACCAATTTTATTAAATGAGGAACATTTATTTCGGTCAAAAAATGACCGAATACCATAGGAGGGTTAAAAATACAAATGTATAAAATATGCCAGGAAAATCTTCAGTTTTGTTAAATGTCACCGAACACCGAACTAGGGGTGCTTGATGCCACAATTAAATCCTGAATCACTCTCAAAGTATGGTTGTAAGTGATCCCGAGTCAGTTTAACAAAAACTAGGTTAATAAAATCAAACTGATTAAAACATGATTTGCTGTGATTTAAAATGTTCTGATGATCACTTTAAGTCAAGTTCCCGAAGCATACAATACCAAAAAGCTGTTGTGTTCATTAGAAAGATACATATGAGAAAGACAGATATATATACTAGATAGATAGATATAAAGATAGATAGACAGACAGACAGATAGATAGGTTTAAAGATATTTTTTTGATGTATCTTGAACTTGGAACATCAAAAAAACTGTGTAAGTTATGGGAAAAAACACAAAAGTATTGGTTTAGTACAAAGACAGACATTATTTAATAAAGCAATAACTCACAAGCTAAATACACGATTGCAAGTGTGAGAGTTATTGCTTTTAAACAAAAATTCAATGAACAAGTAATTAAATAACTAAGGACTATCATAAAAACAAATGCACTTGCTTGTACAAAAGATGCCCCCAAGTTGCTAATTTGAATATGTAATGATGGCTTGGTAGTTTCTAACAAGTTATTGGCGGAACAAAACAAAGTTTGTTTGTGAGTGAGTGGGAGAGATAGAGAGTGACGGAGCATGTGTGATCACCTGCGTCTGTCGCAACTCCAAAGGAGTGATGAACAGTACTGCTGAAGCTGTTCATTTAACTCTATTCCTCAGCTGTAGTGTTGCAGAAATCCACTCCAAGCTATTGTGCAGTGATGTTGCCTTTACGTTCTATTGCAATAATCCTACAAGCTTTTCACTCACTTATGTTGTAAGAGAGAAAACAAGGAGGATGCCAGTTTAATTCTTGTATATTTCTTGGGGAACTCTTTCTTTTGACCCCTTCACAGACACTCTTTTCAGCCATGTTGAAAGTTTACGTCAAGGTCACAACATGTAAACTTGTATCAGGTAGGCACCCTGAGTGTGTTTGAATACTCTGTGTGTCACGACTCTCAGCTGTGATCGAAAGTAATGCTGAAGCTGTAAGTTTAACTATTACTCAGCTGTAGTGTAGCAGTGATCCGATCAATCATGGAGTACGAGACAAGCCAATGATGTCAATGAAAATTTAGCACTGCCTTGCAGCACAGACTCTCAACATCAGTTCAACTCACTCTTCGCACATAAAAGATGACCTATTGTCACCATCTGCTGGCTGAAATCTTTATTGTCACAGGGATGAATCTAGCCGCTCTTACACTTCAGAATGCCACGAACAAAAACGGAGTAATACAAACAGTAAAGCATCCCAGTGCTGATTTGACTAATCAGCACCCTTGGAACGCCTCTTGTCCAATCAGATTCGAGGACTTGTACAAATTGTTGTATAAAATCAATTAATAAATCAAAACACTAAAAAAATAAAAAGGGCTTTAAAATCGACATACCGTATATTCTGAAAAGATCAGAAAATGAATCATTTTGCGAAGCATTTGGTTATCGGTGCGATGAGGATGGGGCACACCACTGCTCCACCATTCAGCGGCACTGCAGTTGCTACACAAGTCTGTGTTTGTAGTTTGCTAGCCTACTTAGCATTGCTTATTCTTATACATTCATCATGTTATCCTTTGCCAAATTACTGCGTGCTTAGTTTTTTTTCCACTTTTCTACTGTTTCAACTGTGTGTATTTTACCGTGCACATGTTTCTCTTTCTTTTTCTTCGCTTGTCTACATCTCGCTTCTCGACTGTGTGCATTCATTTTCTACTCTGTGTTTTACACGGATTATTGCGTTAACCTCAAACGTCTGCTGATCAGGAACCACATCAATCTCAAACCCTCACCACTCAAGAACAACCATAATAACAACAACAACAAACAAGTGTGGTAAGTCATGGCATACACTCATGTTACTTCTTCCTGCATTGAATGCCTCGTGTTTATGATAGATTCTTCCATCAGCATTGAGGGGTTTACATGTGATAAATGTAAGGAATTAGTCAGGCTGACAGAAAAGGTTAATGAGTTAGAGACACGCATCCAAACTCTAGTGGAGGTCAGTGAGAAAGAGAAGATGGTAGATACTGTTTCAGATGAGGGTAGTACAGCGAGCAACACACACACTTCGGTTCTGGCTGTAGAGCCCCAGCAGCAGGGCATTAGGGTGACACCTGCTGAGAGCCTTAGTAATAGATGATTCTATTGTAAGGAACGAGGAAATAGAGACTCCAGCCATTGTTACTAAGACTATTGTTAAATGCATTTCTGGGGCATCTGACATCAGATCAAATTTGCATGTGCTGGCTAATGCTAAACGTAGATTTTCTAAAATTGTTATCCATGTTGGCACTAACAATGTCAGGCTTCGCCAGTCGGGGATCGCTAAAGATAATGGTAAAGTAGTGTGTGAACGTGCAAAAACGATGTCAGACACTGTAATATGCTCTGGCCCCCTCCCTGCTCATCGTGGTGACGAGGTTTATTGTAGATTAGTGTCTCTGGATGTCTGAGTGGTGTCTGGAGAATAATCCCAATGTGTAGCATAGGATCTATAAACAATTGGAAGAGTTTTTGGGGTAAACCTGACCTGCTAAAGAGAGACAGACTCAATCCCTCCAGGGAAGGTGCTGCTCTCTTCTCTAGTAATTTGGCTCACAGTCTTAATAATGATAGTATTTGACTAACTGAGGCCCAGGTCAGGAAGCAGACATACTGGTTAATCCGAACATCTGCTAGCTGCCTTGAGATGTCACACAGAACACATAAACTACAACAAATATGTAAAATAGTTAAAGGATGGGAAAGGAGGAGGCGAGAACCGGCTTGTCAACATAAATTATAATTTAATGAAAACTTAAACCAAAACACATAAACAAACACACACAACAGACATGCCCATAATTCTCTCTCTCTCGAACCATCGTCACCGGCCGCCTTTATCCCTCGCGCGCCTCATCAGGCCGATTGGGGATCGGGCGCGCGATATTCTGATCGGCCGCGCCCCCCCTCCGCTCCACACTCCTCCCGGCGTTATCTCAGGCCAGGGTGCCACCGGCATGACGTACACCCCCCCCCCCATCCCTGGGGCGGGGTGTATCTTGCGTCCCGCGTGGTCATCCCCGCCTTCCTCACCCCGGGAGGAGAGGAGGGAGAAAAAAAAACAAACAAACAACAAAATAGGCGAGGGAAAAGGCCAACACGGTGCGAAAGGGAGAGAGAGAGGAGAGAGAGAAAAAAAACTCACTCATCGGTTCTCCGATGTACCGTTGCGTGGTCCTCGAACACTCCTCAACACTCAGGCGGACGACAGCCGTTCCAACCCCGGGCAAACCGGTGACACCTTCGACCCCCAGCGGGCAGAACGCGCCTCCGCTTTTCTGGCGGCAAATGGGGACACTCCTCCGCCCCTGGCAGCGGCTCTACCGCTCCGGGCGGTCGGAGAGATTATTCCCTCCTCCCCTCGCGGACGGCGGTCTCCCTCGACCCCTCCGCGTCTCGGGGGACGGCAGGGCACTCCTCTGCCCCCGGCAGCGGCTCCCTCGCTCCAGGCAGTCGGGTTATCCAGTCCCCATTTGCCCCGCGGACGACGGCCGTTCCCCGCATCCGGGCGGTCGGGCTACTCCGTCACCCGGAAGATGGCAGCGGCGCTCCCCAGGGTGGACGGCAGTGTCGAGGACTCTGCGACGGGCATCCCTCCTCCTTCCCGGCTTTCGGCACCAATGTAAAATAGCTCAAGAATGGGCAAGGAGGAGGCGAGAACCGGCTTGTCAACATAAATGATAATTTAATGAAAACTTAAACCAAAACACATAAACAAACACACACAACGGACATGCCCATAATTCTCTCTCTCTCGAACCATCGTCACCGGCCGCCTTTATCCCTCGCGCGCCTCATCAGGCCGATTGGGGACCGGGCGCGCGATATTCTGATCGGCCGCGCCCCCCCTCCGCTCCACAACATAGTGACTGTATCACCTAGATATCATATAGAGACTGTCTGTTCCCGTACTACCAATTTTCTGATGTATTCTGATTTCCTTGGTGAATTTGAACTTGGTGAAATCAGATCTAGTAATTACTGTAGATAGAGTTTTAATTGTTAGTGATTTCAACATTCACACAGATAATGAAAATGACACATTGAGATTAGCACTTTTCGATATTCTCAACTCACTTGTAGTCAGACAAATTGTGATGGGATCAACTCATCACCATAATCATATGCTAGATTTAATTCTGTCATTTGGAGTTGATGTTGATACTATAGAAATTCTACCGAAGAGCGAAGACATCTCGGATCATTACCTCGTCTCTTGTTTGCTGTGATCAGCTAATGTTACTCAATCTACACCATGCTATCATTTAGGTAGAACTATTCTTTCAACCACTAAAGACTCTCATACTCAGTAAGCCAAAAAGTCTAGTAGAACTTGATGTAATAACATAAAATATAAATAGTCTTTTCTAGCATTTTTTTCTTGATATTGCCGCCCATCTACGATTAAAGAAAAAATGAATAGCCACAAAATGTTTGTTAGATCCATTACAAACTAACCTCTTAAAAGAGGTATTTCTTGTAATTTCAGAACCTCTTCTTAATATTATTAACTCCTTGCTATCCTTAGGACATGTCCCAAGACACTTTAAAATGCCAGTTATCAAACCGCTTATTAAGAAGCCACAACTTGATCCTGGAGAACTGGCTAATTATAGACCGATTTTAAATTTCCCATTTATGTCAAAAAAAACTAGAAAGGGTAGTGTCCTACCAAATATGTTCATTTCTACAGAGAAATAGTATATATGAACAATTTCAGTCAGGATTTAGGCCTCATCACAGTACAGAGACTGCACTTATCAAAGTTACAAATGACTTGCTCTTATCATCTGATCGTGGCTGCATTTGACTTCTAGTGTTTTTAGATCTTAGTGTTGCATTCAACACGATAGATCACGACATTCTCTTGAATAGACTTGAGAATTATGTTGGCATTTGTGGAGTTAAATTAGCATGATTTAGGTCCTATTTAGCAGACCGCTACCACTTTGTCTATGTAAATGAGGAATTGTCAAACCAAAACAAAAGTATGGAGTGCCACAGGGATCAGATTTAGGGCCTCTGCTTTTCTCCATGTATATGCTTCCCCATGGAGATATTATCAGGAATTTCCAATGTTATGCCGAAGATACCCAACTATATATTTCTTCTAAACCCAACAATTCCCCAAATTAGAGTGTATTAATGTAATCAAAGACTGGATGGCCAGAAATTTCCTTCTACTCAATTCTGACAAAACAGAGGTACCAAAAACCTAAAAAAATAAGCAGCTAAATTAAATTTGACTCTCGATGGATGTACAGTTACATCGTCTTCTACAGCAAACAACTTGGAGTAGGTGTTATATTTGATACTAAATTTCCTCAGAAATATTAAGACACAAGCTCTGTTGCTGAAAAATTAATTAATGCGTTCATGACCTCAAGACTAGATTACTGTAATGCATTACTGGGAGGATATCCAGCAAGATCAATAAATAACTTAAATTGGTTCAAAATGCAGCAGTCAGATTGCTGACTAGAACCAAGAAATATGATCATATTAGCCCCATTTTATCATCGTTACATTTGCTGCCTGTTAAATTTCATATTAATATTAAAATTCAGTTAACTACATACAAAGCTTTGAATGGTCTCTTAAGTGACCTTCTGACACACTATATTCCATCATTACGTCCTTCACTGGTAATTTTTTTTTTTAAGTAAAAAAAGAAGATAAAGTCAGTTTTAGAAAACTAGTCAAATCATCAAAACTATTAAATAAATGTATGGGAATTATGTAGTTATCAAACATGTGAAATAAATCAAAACTATCTTATACAGTTTAGGCTTTTTTAAAGTCTTCTTGCTTTCCTCTTGCTTGCTATCCACACATAGTTGAATTTTCTTTTCAGGTGGGGACACAAATTAATAATAAAGACATTTATAACCTAATTTCATATGGCATGAATTAAAAAAATGTCTTCCTATTTTAAAGTTAACATAAATTTACTCTATTTACTAAAAGTGATATTTCACCCCAAAATAAGAATTCTGCTTATCCTCATGTTGTTAAAAACCTGTATTTCTTTATTTTTTCAAATGGCATGTTAGATGTTAGGCACAATGTTAGCCTCAGTAACCATGCATTTATTTATTCAAAAAATGAAAGCAAATGATGAATTGGAGATTATAAAAACTTACTTTTCTCTCAATGGACATTTATATCTCTGGGTGTTTTTTTGTTTTGTTCCCAATCACGCCATCTGTATTTGAGAAACATTTAATGTTGATCCGACAAGGTAATCAAAAGTTATAGCATTACAAAAACAATTTACCATTGTGTCCAAAAATGTCTCAATGTCTCTAAAAGCCTTATCAAACAAATAAAGCATAAAATTGTACAGAAGAACTAATTACACATGCAAACACAACAATGACTAAAAAGTTTGTGAGTTTCAATCTGTGCCATTTGAGTCATCATTGAGTTTGTGTTATTTACTTGTCATTTACAAAAAGTGTTCTGGGTTGTTTCTCTTGCACTGCCTCATGTTTTAGAACTAAAGTCATATAGGTTTGGAACAACACGAGGGTGACAGAATTTTCATTTTAAGGTGCACTATCACTTTAAGTGCATTACAATGTGTCGAATCACCGTCTATGCTGTGCAAATCATCATAAACCATAATATCACAGTAATTCTTCTATTGCATGTGGGAAAAGAATCATTCTTGAGGCTCCCAGAATATTATCTACCTTTATTTTTTTTGTGCATGTTAAAATTGATAATTCGTCTAATTTACAGTGTCAAAGTTTAATGCGCATACAAAACATCGCACGTTAAAACTCTTCCTTCCGTGTGTGTGTGAGGCAGCTGACTGTAAATACTGTTGTATTCTCAAACACTTCCTGCTTTCAAGCCAATCAACCATGCACATTTATGGTCGCCATGGCAGCTGTCGTCTCTGTTGTCATGGTAATGGAAGACGGCATGCATAAGGCGCCAGCGTCGCTCTCTGTCTCCAGCTATATTTCTTTCCTCCACACATGCAGCAAACACGTTTGTTTGAGAAGACTGTAAGTAAGGAGTGTGTGTGTGTTTATTATCGTTTGATGAACTTGGCGATGAAGAAGCCGATGGTGTCGTTGTTGGCGAGCTGGTCGTGTGTCTCAGGGGAATTTGACTGACTAGCTCGTCCCCATACTAATTCTGGACGAAACCTCTGCAACAGCCGCCGTCGGTCATGTGACAGACCGGCACCGGGCAGGCCCTCCGATCCTAAATGGGGCACCTGAAGAGGGTGAAAATGAAAGATTGGAGGTTTCATTAACACTGAAGTGTTTCTGCGACGCCAGCGAACAGAATTGCAAAAATGAACAATGTTTTCAAAACAGCCCCTCGCCTGCAGTTGTTCAAACAGTCAGATAGCTCCGCCCCCAACTCACGCTATTGGTTGAGTAATGTTGTTGGGCTTTTTTTTTTACAGTGCCACAGAGACACCGTGTTTACAGTTTAAGAAAATGAACCAATGAATGGCTTATTAATAGTTGTCTCTGCATATTAAGTTGGATAGAAGAAAGTACTTTAACACTAAAAAAGTTACACACCTCAACTTTAAAACTGAATTGGAAACGTTTTATCCAGCCTTTATTTTGAGTACTATTCAAATGCCTTTTATGTATAGACTTTACTCTTTTATCCTTGTCCCAGACACAGACTTTCAATATTAAACTATGAAAATCCATTATAAATATACAAATTATTACATATTTAAAACTATGATAATATAGGAAGAGAGTAAAATAAACAAACCCTATAAAACACTGATAGTCGTCAAATTGATAGAAATCATTTTCACAGTCAATAAAAATGTGACACAATTTTGCCCCAAATCAGGTTTTTTCAAAAGTTAGTGTACAGTGAAGTTTATGAAATATGACATTAGCGATGTTTGAAGAAAACAAAGATTAAAAGTAAGATTCAAATTAAATATCACTTGTTTGCAGAATCTATTCAAGGGGGCGTAATTTCCAATTGTCAAATTATGCAAAATAAATAAAGTTTAATATTAATTCATTGTGTTTAAGGTACATACAATTTTATTTCCAGCACAGAAATTAAACATCTCCTGTGTTGCATATACATAAATGAACCCTTCAATGGGACTCATAAATTAGCCCTACCTTTGGTCCTCCCGGTCATTTTTGACCAGAATGAGCAAAGGTGTAACTTTTTTTTTTTTTGATGATGATGATGATACCATTCTTCCATGAGTAATGAAATGATGCACTTTGTTTAGGGATTTTATGCTATTTTGATCTTATTTACATGTAATTTGTATATGCAAATAAGCTAATTCATGGAACTTTAGTACAGTAAAAACCTACACTCAAATATGAGAATGTGACATATATTGATGGCAGAATGCAGTCATCTGCTGAACAAAACATAATTAGCATGACTTGAAAATCATGTAGTGACAATAATAGCCAGTAGATGGCAGCAGGGACTCCTGAAGCAAACATGGTGCTGCTACAGAATAAACAGAGCTCGACAAGCCCACATTTATAACTTAGAGCTGTGGGAAAATGTATTTTGTTTCCATAACAGAAAGATGAAAAGTGAAGCACATGCATCCAAGCATAAACTTTCCCACAGTGGAAAGGGTATACTTTCGTACATTGGGGTCACTCAGAATTTGTGAGTGGGTGTGTATGTTTTATAGGCCCACCCTTTAATTTCTGTGTGTGTTTTTTTCCTGCATTGTGGCTGATTTATTGATCGTATTTGACAGATAAAAAAAAATTGCTCTGTGTTATGGTCTTTCCCACTCATTTTCAATGGTCGGTCAATTTTGACCGCAATGACAAAATGTTTTGATTTTTTTTATTTACGACCACTTAGACTTATCTAATCATGCCCAATTTAGTTTTTATGTTAAGTTGGCAAATGGAGGAAAAGTCACCAAGTCTTATAATGCTCAGGCAAAGGAAACAACTTCTATTAAATCAGCAAAAGTGATTCCGGTCAAAAATGACCAAAGACCATCGGCGGGTTAAATAAACGATTCAGAGTGAGGCAAATGTTTTGCACTACTTTCTAGACATCCACAGTGCTAAAACTGCCTGACATGGAAGCAACACCCACAAATATAGTTATTATATATGTTGGTCATTTCAATCTTTAAAAATGCATGATGTTCATGAAATGATCTGTACTTATGGCTTAATTACAAATGGAAATTCTGACCACAAACATTTCTTAATTATAATATTTTGTCCGTGTAGCCTCTCCCTGAGACAGCCACACCATTATTTGAACCAATTAGTTGCATTGTGGTATGACTGATTTCACATATTTCAAATAAAAATAACGACAATGTCAAAACAAAGCAAATGTGCAAACATTTTGGCATCCCATCAGTCAGTACTACGTTTGGTAGAAAGCCTCTGAATGTGTCTTTAAGCTAGTTCACACTCCGAATGTTCTTGTTGTTGTATGTTTACCTGTGGTTGGAGAGTTAAACAGGGGAACGTCTTGAGAGCCCAGGAGACCTGCTCTTCATTCTCCGCCAGTGTCACAGTGCAGGTGCTGTACACCAACACACCTCCCTTCTTTAACAAACGCACAGCCTACAACATTACAAACAAATGGGTGAACAGCTCCACCTTCTGTTTACGGACTCAACGAAACAAAGGTTGACTGTTTTTGTGTTGCATTACCGTAGTGAAGAGTTTTCTCTGTAGAGGTTGATATGAACACACTTCTTTCAGACTCCAGCTGTAGGTCATGTTTGGCCTTTGACCCAGACCACTGCAGGGAGCGTCTAACAATATCCGGTCAAAGCTCTCCTCAGGGTAAGGGGGACCGTCAACAAATACACACACATGTACAATTAGTTAGCTATAGACAAAATAAGCTATAAGCTACATATGAACGAAATGAAAAATAATACAATTCGATTTAAACGTTAGGTTTGTCAAATTGTTTTCAGGGCGAGTTTTGAGACTTACCTGCACCGTTTCCCTGAGCAGGGTCAGAGGTCACAGCATGTACACTGTTACAGCAGTATGCTTGAATACAATCTAACTTCAGAGACTTTGCGTTCTGAATGATCTTTTCCATTTTGGATCGGATCTTTTCCAACGCCACTACGGTTCCCTGCAGCGACACAGGAAAGAATATTAACCGTCAACATTGTAACAAGTGCATTAAGCTTAGACCCTCCGGGATTGCTTAGGCACATTAAAATCGTCACCTGGTTCTTCATAAGAGCGGCGATGTGTGTGGTCTTTCCTCCAGGAGCTGCACACATGTCCAGGATCCGTTCACCAGGATGAGCTCCTAAAACATGTCCCACAACCACTGACGGCAGATTCTGTATCATCAAACACACGAACGCAAATATATTCAGTTGCAAACAGAAACATTCATGTGTGTATTTCTGCTATGGGTAACTAACTGCATATACAGTGGCTATAAAAACTATTTAATGTATGAATGTTTTTGCATTAGATGCGTCATCTGTGCTCAAATGCTGCTAAACTTTTCTAAAAACTAGCTTTACTTTTCTGCGTCATTTTTGAACAATTGGTGTTTAAGTGTGCTCAAAGCCAAACTCCGCTGTGGTCAGCGCCATGTTGTTTTATCACATGAAATTCTTGCTAAAATATTCATGTTTCAAGGTCATTTTTGAGTCACGAATATCAAGAAGTTTTCTAAAGGTTACTCCATATGACCTGAACAAAATGTGCCTCTTTAAATAAACATAAAAAAACTATATATGATTATTTAAAGTCATTAGGGTCTAAAGGGGTCCTCTCTGTTTATTGAAAACTGTTGTATTTGTGAAAAATGCAATAGATCGTCACAACATTGACCCGTAAACACGAAGGGTACCTGGAGGAACAGTTCATCCGTAAGAACTCCGTCAAAGGAAAGACTTTGATAAAGTGGCTCCGTCATTCGAATCGCAAGACCCCTGCATGAGAGACACAGAGATCCATGTGTTAATATGAACGGACTTCGACAGGGTCAAAACAAGGCTTTGCGTGGAGAACTGGACTCACTTGACTGGTCCATCTGAGCAGAAGATCTCCGAGCGATCCACCTGAGAAACCCCATTACCCACAAACACCTTCTTGCAATGAAACTCTTTGGCTCCTCGTGTGCATTTCCCCTCAATGTCCGACCAAACAGACACCACGTCACCAGATTTCAGAACTGACAAACACACACAGACAGAAACAACAGGGTCAAAAAACACACTTTAAACATTAAATGTTATAATTTGCATTCAGCATTGTTTTCCCCTGCTGTCCGTGACACGATCAGAACAGACCTGAGACCACTTCCACCCCCCCTCTTCAGAGGACAACTTTATTTTTATTTTAAATCAGACAGATTGGAGGTACATGTAGTGGAAAGACGGGCATATGTTAGAACATACAGGACAATAACATGTTTCAAAACAGACAATCTTTAGGGAAAAGATGAAAAATAAAATAAACAAACAAAAAAATACATATGTATGTATGTGTATATATGTATGTATGCATGCGTGTATGCATGTATATGACTAGCCTTCATAGGTGCTCGCTAACAGCACTTGCCCCTACAGTCTGTTAAGGCTAAATGGGGGATCTTTATCTTTGTTTATGTATGCATGCATGTATGTGTGTATGCACGTGTGTATGCGTGTATGTATGTGTGTATGCACGTGTGTATGCGTGTATGTATGTGTGTATGCGTGTATGTATGCGTGTATGTATGTGTGTATGCACGTGTGTATGCGTGTATGTATGTGTGTATGCACGTGTGTATGCGTGTATGTATGTGTGTATGCACGTGTGTATGTGTGTATGTATGTGTGTATGCATGTATGTATGTATGTGTGTATGCACGTGTGTATGTGTGTATGTATGTGTGTATGCACGTGTGTATGCGTGTATGTATGTGTGTATGCACGTGTGTATGCACGTGTGTATGTGTGTATGTATGTGTGTATGCATGTATGTATGTATGTGTGTATGCACGTATGTATGTGTGTATGCACGTGTGTATGCGTGTATGTATGTATGTATGTATGTGTGTATGCACGTGTGTATGCGTGTATGTATGTATGTATGTATGTGTGTATGCACGTGTGTATGTATGTGTGTATGCACGTGTGTATGCGTGTATGTATGTATGTATGTATGTATGTATGTGTGTATGCGTGTATGTATGTGTGTATGCATGTATGTATGTATGTGTGTATGCACGTATGTATGTGTGTATGCACGTGTGTATGTGTGTATGTATGTATGTATGTATGTATGTATGTGTGTATGCACGTGTGTATGCATGTATGTATGTATGTGTGTATGCATGTATGTATGTGTGTATGCACGTGTGTATGCGTGTATGTATGTATGTATGTATGTGTGTATGCACGTGTGTATGCGTGTATGTATGTGTGTATGCACGTGTGTATGCGTGTATGTATGTATGTATGTGTGTATGCGTGTATGTATGTGTGTATGCATGTATGTATGTATGTGTGTATGCACGTATGTATGTGTGTATGCACGTGTGTATGTGTGTATGTATGTATGTATGTATGTATGTATGTATGTGTGTATGCACGTGTGTATGCACGTGTGTATGCATGTATGTATGTATGTGTGTATGCATGTATGTATGTGTGTATGCACGTATGTATGTGTGTATGCACGTGTGTATGCGTGTATGCACGTGTGTATGCGTGTATGTACGTGTGTATGCGATGTATGTATGCGTGTATGTATGTATGTATGTGTGTATGCACGTGTGTATGCGTGTATGTATGTATGTATGTGTGTATGCATGTATGTATGTGTGTATGTATGTATGTATGTATGTATGTGTGTATGTATGTATGTATGTGTGTATGCATGTATGTATGTGTGTATGCGTATGTGTGTATGTATGCGTGTATGCATGTATGTATGCGTGTATGCGTGTATGTATGTGTGTATGCACGTGTGTATGCATGTATGTATGTATGTGTGTATGCACGTATGTATGTGTGTATGCACGTATGTATGTGTGTATGCACGTATGTATGCGTGTATGCACGTGTGTATGCGTGTATGCACGTGTGTATGCGTGTATGTATGTGTGTATGCACGTGTGTATGCGTGTATGTATGTATGTATGTGTGTATGCACGTGTGTATGCACGTATGTATGTGTGTATGCACGTGTGTATGCGTGTATGTATGTATGTATGTATGTGTGTATGCACGTATGTATGTGTGTATGCACGTGTATGTATGTATGTATGTGTGTATGCACGTGTGTATGCGTGTATGTATGTATGTATGTGTGTATGCACGTGTGTATGCGTGTATGTATGTATGTGTGTATGCACGTATGTATGTGTGTATGCACGTGTGTATGCGTGTATGTATGTATGTATGTATGTGTGTATGCACGTATGTATGTGTGTATGCACGTGTATGTATGTATGTATGTGTGTATGCACGTGTGTATGCGTGTATGTATGTATGTGTGTATGTATGTATGCGTGTGTGTATGTGTACGTTAACAATTTAAAGAGAAAGAAAGAAAAAAAGTGGGGGGGTGAACTAAAATAACAAATGTATGAGTTGTATGAGTTGCAAGTTTGTGTTGGTGGTCATTGAGAAAGCATTATTGCAGATTTGTGTCCAGATCTCAGAGTTGGGAGAAACAGCTACATCATTTTCCCATTTTGTAGTTGGAGTGTTATGGAAGTATCTATGTTAAATATGAGCTGGTCTTTCCCAAACTCATACCTCTGGATTAGTGCATTAAATGATATGAGTTGGTTGTTTTCGAATATGTTGTGTTGGGGATGGTGATACCGCAGTGCTGCCATGCTGGAAAATAGACAGGGTGTCCCGAGCACACCGTGCAGTTTGAAATCCGGATTGTGCCAGATTGGGGTGTATTTACACGGTTCTAGTGATGACTTAGTGATTTTATTAACTTTCCACCAGGCTGTGAGAGTTGAGGAGATTATAATATTCTTACAGTAATTTAATTTCTTGATTGATGCTGGTAAGAAGGGAAGATCTGCAAGTGATGTTGGTGTACATCGATATTGTTCTAGTTCTTGTCATGGGTTATTGAAGTTGTGCTTTCGGGTCCATTGATTTGCCAAGTAGTAGTAAAGAAAATTTGGGTGCTTCTAAGCCTCCTTGTGATTTCCTATTTTGTAATGAGCGAAATTCTAGGTTTTTTATTTTTCCAGTAATATTGAGTGGTTAGTGAATCTAATGTTTTGAACTGTTTGTCAGTAGGAGTGATGGGAAGCATTGAGAACAGGTAGTTTTGTCCATCGTTTAAAGTCATCTTCTATTTTATTTAACAGAGGGGTGTAGTTGAGGTGGAAGAGATCTGACATCTTTTGTGAAATGTTAATGCCTAAATATTTTATGTTACCTCCAGTGAGGGAAGGAGTCGTCATGGGCTGCAGAATCCCAAGCAGCTACAGATAGTGGCAGTATAGTATAGAGACCACTTTTTTTAATGCTTTAACCCTCCCAGTTAAGAACCCTGACATCCATTGTATTGAGAAAAGTGACATGTGTGTGTTACTCACACTTCGGTGTGCTCAGGACACCCGGGCTGAAGACATGAGCTCCTCTGAGGACAGCATTACCACACTGAGCACCAACAATCACCTCAGAACCCAACAAATCCACACACCTGCAGGACAGAGTTCACAATGACACACATAAATGTTCAGACACTACAGATGGATGCACGGACTGGAGTATGGATTGGCGGATGGATGGATGGGTGGACGGGTGTACAAATAGATGGATAGATGGATGGAAGGATGGATGGACAGATGGATGGGTGGATGTGCGGAGGGACAGTTGGACGGACGAGAGGATGGATGGACAGATGGATAGATGGACTGATGGGCGGAAGATGGATGAACAGACGGATGAATGGTTGGATGGACGGACGGATGGGCTGGATGGATTGACGGACAGATCGATAGATGGATGTGCAGAGGGACAGGTGGAAGGACGGATGGATGGATTGATGGACGGATCGATATATGGATGGATGAACAGACGGGTGGATAGATGGATGGGTGGATGGATGTGCAGAGGGAGAGGTGGACGGTCGGGTGGATGGATGGATGGATCGATAGATGGATGGACTGGCGGACAGACAAACAGATGGGTGGGTGGACATGTGGACGGACGGGTGGATGAACGGATGGATGAACGGATGGATGATACCTCGGGCCATGGACTGGTAGCAGCAGAACATCTGGGAGTTGTGGATGTGTGTGAATGGCTACAGGAAATCCACTGCCTTCATGAGCACTGATCTGATACAAGGAAAGGAGATGATGAGGTCACAGATAAACCAAAGTCCTTTAATTCAATACAGAATGTATTTAACAGTATATTCTAGTCACACATGGATATATCGGCCAGGCTGATGAACTGGCCAATTACCCTGCATGCTTATCTGATTAACAGAAATTGCAGCTTCCCCTTGTGTTTCAAAATCTACTGACAGCATTAAGAATGAACAATGCTCATTTTCAATGCACATCAAAAAAAAAAATATTCTGTAAAGTAAATGATCATTTAATATCAGCAGTTTTGTGAATGTTTTTAAACAAATATTGTTGTGTAAACTGTTGCATTTATATATTTATCAATGACGTGCAGCTTATTTATTTATCCAGAATGCACAGAAACACACACACACCTGAGTAACATGTTGTTGGAGTCTGTGCTGAATGTCTTGTAGTGTGTGCAGGTGTGTGCTGGCCCTCACACAGGTGAACAAGGGTGGATGAGAGAGACAGGACAGCAGAGCTTCAAACGCCCGTTCTGCTTCATCCATACCAACCTCACACACCACCTAAAACACACACGAGAACACTATGAGGAACATATCGCTGCACTTTAAATGGCGTTTTGTAAACCTTGCTCGTATCATTTTCCATACAGCCACGTAAAACAAACAAATCGCTTTATTCTTGAACTCAAAAAACATGTTATTAAATGAAACCGCAAACCTCATTGTTGGTGTAAACGTGCCGAAGATGTTCTCGCACCTCGGGTTTCATGGCAATCTGATGAAAAACAGGGACTTCCCTGGCACAGATAAACGATAAACAAACAGAAATATGAAATAATGATAGTATGAGGAGTTTTCTCACCATTCCCTGTGAACCCTAAAGTCGTCATTACTCAAACAAATCAAGTTGTCTTAAATAAACATTAGTTTGGGCTCATAACTCAAACATCCATGTTCCTTTAACTTATTTTAATAACCTACTCAATATTTCAAGTTAAGAGTAATTAACATGCATGTGTTTTACATTTTAATTAACTCAATTTTTTGGAGTTCTGCTAACTTATTAGGGTTTATTCTCTGTGGCAGGGCGGAGGGCGGGGCCGGGACGTGATCCTACACACCCGGTCCCGTATTAGGCTAATCAAGCCTCCCGAGAGGGATAAACGTCGACTGCAGAGGGTCGTGCAGGGGAGAGAGATCAGGGCCACCGCCAGGGGCGGAGGAGTCCCCTACCAGCCGCTGAAACACGGCGGGGTTTGAGACCGCTGACAACCGCCTGGAGCTGGAGAACCGCTGCCAGGGGAGGGGGGAGACCCCTTCTCCCCTCGCGGTCGGCGGCCATCGTCCTCTTTCAGCCGGCTGGGCTCCTCGTCCCCCGGCAGATGGCCGCGACTGCTCTGTTTTTTAATTAACAACTTAAAACAAGGACACAAACACACACACATGACGGACATGTCCGTAAACGATCTCTCTCTCCCGCACCACCCTCTGCAGTCGACCTTTATCCCTCTCGTGAGGCTTGATTATCCTAATACGGGACAGGGTGTGTAGGATCAGACCCGGCCCCGCCCTCCACCCTGCCACATTCTCCTTGTGCAACTGAAGATGTGTCTATTCATTTCTGAGGAGAAATAAATATAATTAACGATTTCCGTAGAATCAGTCACAATCTTCTTGATTTGAGCTGTTTTTGTATGACCTAAATTTGAGTCTGTTCAATTAAACTTATTAAGTAGAATAAACAGCATTTATATAGTAAATCTGAGTTCAGTCTACTTGCATCTTGTCACCTTAACTTAAATAGTTAAGTTAATTCGATATGATCCCAAAGTTAAGTTAACTTAATTAGACAAGTTTTGGAGACTCCATTACTCAATTCAACTGAGGGAACGAGTTTACTTAATTAGTTGAGTAAAGCCAACTTATTAGGGTTTTCAGTGTATTCAGATTTCACATGATTTTCCAAGATACTTTAAAGAATAACATGGTACCAGCTTAGGACATTAGCACCCGCCACCTGCCAAATGTGGGTGAAACATGCGCAGTTGCGGGTATTTTGGCTCTATCACCCCCACCCACCCACCACCCACCCACCCAGCCACCCACTGTGGCAGGTGATATGTAAACATCTCAAGAGTCACATATGACAAGAAATGCCATTTTACACACAGATTTTTTGGGAGTTCATTGGGTTGTAGAATGCGGATGTCACTCCCGTATTTGATCAAACTGTGTGTTTACAGAACAGGATTAAGCACTAAAATGCAAACGGACAACCGTATTTAGTTGCCATATGAACGTGGCCTATCAGGACACTGTAAATTATTTAATTTGACTGTAATCGGTCCTGGTTACACATACAACACAGCACGTACCAGCTGGCTACAGTTACATCAGGATGCATCAACATTGGGAGCACAGGTGAATTGGGATGTGTGTCATTATACAGTAAAACCTCAGAAAAGGTTCTTGAACAAGAAGTTTGTCTTCTATACATGCTCCTATCATTATAATAATTATAGCTTGGTATTATGTTATATTTTATATTCTAAAACAACTGTTAAAATTATATATATATATATATTACATCAATTTTATTATAATTTATATATATACAGTTGAAGACAGAAGTTTACATACAGCTTAGCCAAATACATTTAAACTCAGTTTTTCACAATTCCTGACATTTAATCGTAGAAAGTATTGCTCGTCTATAGGACTCGTTTTACTGTGGATATAGATACTCGTCTACCCGTTTCCTCCAGCATCTTCAAAAGGTCCTTTGCTGTTGTTCTGGCATTTATTTGCACTTTTCGCAAATCTCAAAGGAGACAGAATGCGTCTCCTTCCTGAGCGGTATGATGGCGTGTGGTCACATGGTGTTTATACTTGTGTACTATTGTTTGTACAGATGTACGTGGTACCTTCAGGTGTTTGGAAATTGCTCCCAAGGATGAACCAGATTAGTGGAGGTCTTCCTACTATAAGCTAATTGGCTAACTGTCCAAAGGCTTGACATAATTTTCTGGAATTTTCCAAGCTGTTTAAAGACACAGTTAACTTAGTGTATGTAAACTTCTGACCCACTGGATTTGTGATATAGTCAATTAAAAGTGAAACAATCGGTCTGTAAACAATTGTTTTTTACAATTACTCATGTCATGCACAAAACAACTTGTCAAAACTATAGTTTGCTAATATAAAATCTGTGGAAAAAAATGTGTCTTAATGATTTCAACCTAAGTGTAAGTAAACTTCTGACGTCAACTGTACATACATACGCCGATATATATATATATATATATATATATATATATATATATATATATATATATATATATATATATATTAGTACGCAGGTGTCTCGAGACGCGTTTTTAACAGTTGAAGTTCTTTTTAACTTGACATTGCGTCTATAAAACGTCCATATTTACATAAGAAAACCATTAAAAAAAAACAAATTAGACGGATGCAAAACGCGTTCGGTTTGAACTGCACCTTAAAGACGCAACGCTCATGGTGCTGGCGCGAGATGTGACGCGACGGCCAAAGACGCCCGTTTGATGTATGTATGTATAAATAGACCAACAATGAAAAACTAGCGCAAACGGAACACAATTAAACGTCCTGTATGAACGACCCCTTTCTAAAAGGAAAGAAACGCTACTTACATCGTGTCTGAAAGAATGACAGCTATAAACACGGAACATGTGCGAGACGTTTAAACCGAATGATCAGTTCTTCCGCGTTCTGAAGTGACTACGCCCACTACACGTGACGTAAATTGGTTAGCTACGACTATATTTTTTTTCTACAATATATATATATTATATTTTAATTGTTATATATTATAAATGGCATACTTATATTTATTTTGTATTATCATATTTTTCTTTTGTTTTATCCATGTGTTTCATTCAATGCAGTGCTTAATTTATTTACATAATTATAGTTTAAAAAATGTATTTAAACTAGGCCCATTGCAAGCTCTTTACTGACACTATGTTGTCTACTTGGTAAACAAGTACAGTTCAAAAAAGGTATATGTAAATAAAAACTTTATTGGCTGTGATGGAATGGAAATGACGGCAAAACCGAAGGACGTTTCTGATTTATGTAAAAAAAAATCATATAAATCCTTTTCACAGAATAAATGTTTAAAATTGCATATGGTAAGATTTTTCATATTTTAAAATTTTTATATTTTGTTATGGTGGTTTGTCATATTTTAAAATTGAAGGTCTGGGTCTGTGAGAAAAAAATAAATAATAATAATTAAAAGAAAAACTGAAAAGTATCAAAAATAGATGAGGAAGCCACAGTGAGAAGTTTCCAAGACCTTTTTAATGTGACCTTCATTTAGCAATAAGGGGAATACAAGTTGCAATCTGTTTATTTTAATAAAAGTCAACACCTGGGATTTAATGTGTGCAAGAAACACCCATTTATGTATTGAAGGGGTCAAACATTTTGCATCAGAAGTGGCCATACAAATATCCTGCAAGACATTTAGATCTGCTGGGTAACAGTCGGTCAGGCCTTAAAATATAATGGGACACCTGTTACACACACACACACACACACACACACACACACACACACACACACACACACACACACACACACACACACACACACACACACACACACACACACACACATACACTGGACTGACCATGACAAGTTTAGCTGATGTCTATTTATGCACTCAGCAGCATTACAGTTATGTTGTTAAAGGCAATGCTCATTTGAGTCCCTGTCTGCTTTTGAGTCCTAAACATTGCATCAAAACTGGATTCACAACTTTATGGACTATGTGAGTTTCCTTTTTCTCTCTCTTTGCTGTTTTCTACTAACAGTTCAAATACTGACGGTCATCAGGCCTGACTGGACGAGGCTGCTGATCATAATGGAGTGTGCGTGAGATGATGCATTTGAGAAGTGCGTTTAAACAGGCGGGGACATGAAGTCACGGTCTTTCCAAATCAAAAGAGAATGCATGCTTTTCCTTTAAACAGTACACATATGTCTTATTTTATTCATTATAGACATTGAGAGTCATGACAAATTCATATAAGACTGTCACATATCAACCATTAACATTCTGATCAATCTAACAGAGTCTTTGCTCTTCTTTTGGAGCCATTATATTCCTCTATCACAATATCACCCTCATCAACAAGCTTTAAAAGAAGCAAGAATCACTCTTTGGAGTTGTTGTATATGCACAAATGATGACAAAGAACCCTTGATTAAATGAACAGTTGTTTTGATATCAAAGAATTAGCAATGACTCTAATATCAGAGGAGACAATGACATAATTACATGCGAAGTTTTGCATAATCAGCGAGTCTGTATTAATCTGTTCTTATTACAAACTATACTTAGTCCTGTCTGACTGTGTAGCGACATCAAGGACAAAACTTTGTGTTCGAAGACGCGCACCGTTTTACACTGAGAAAAAAAAAAGTATTTAAAAAAAGTAAAAATCGAGGTTACAATGGAAGTCAATGCAGCTTCTGGAGGGTTTAAAGCAAGTGTGCCGCACAAGCCCTCAAAAGTGAAGCCAAAAGGTCTCGATCGCCCCCCGGTGACTGGTCCTAGTATAGGTCATAAACCCCGCCTCCCCATGTTATTCAACGGGACGTGAGACCAACTAAACAATTAAATTACACTTCACATATCTTTTTTCCAAAGATAGTTTCTGTCATTTACTGTCGTTTCTATCACGTTGATGTCATTTCAAGTGTTTGTTTTCAAAATAAGTTTGTTTTTAGTTATTTGATGCTATAAAAACGGTGCTGTGACATCATGATTGACAGCTGTGATTGACAGGTTCTCTGAGCGAAGTAGTCACTGAAGCACCAACTGACTTTTTTCGGGATCTTCGGAGGACTGAGGAGATTGGAGCTTTAAATTTAATATCTACATTTCTATAATTAATTATTTCACACCGTCATAAGTCAAAAGTGCAGGGGCGTGTGCTTGCGATTGATTCAGCGAGAGTGAGGGCGGGGCCTTGATTTCGCGGCTTTACTTACTGCGCAGATCTGTTCCCGAAATCGCAACTGCGCAGACTCAAGTCCCAAGATGTCAGCGCCATATCGGGACACTGGCGGCTTCACTTCTCACCAATGGAAAAGAGCGAAGGGGCGTCGTCCATCTTTTTGTACAGTCTATGGTTCAAACAGACAAAGTCTACGGTAACTCGGATAACAGCTCTGTACAATTGTGGTGAGAAGAATATCATCGCAGATGCGGGTTGGCGCTGTTTTGGCGGCACGAGGGGGACCTGCACAATATCAGGCAGGGTGTTTTAATGTTGTGGCTGATCGGTGTTATTACCGAGATAATTGTTCCTTGTGCTTGAATATGTCATATACTTGGGTTACGAGATGATGCCAACGTCCCGGGATGAAGTGCGTCTGAAATCTATTCATACAACTCGCATGCATACCTAAAATAACGCACTGTTTTGCCGACAGATAAGTGCATCTGTCATCAGATACCGTATAGACGGTGACTGTAAGTGGTTTGGACACAGTGCGGTTCAGGGCTTCTGTACATTCATGATATCCTTCAACAATATGTGACAACTTGCCCCAAACACACCCTTGTCCCGAGAACATACAGTTTTTCAGTTAAGATCTACCTTCATTATACTGTTGAGTCTTACCCATATAGTGTGTTTCGATTGTGTTTATCCAACAGCTGTAACATATACAACATATTATGATAATTAAATAAGTCTAATTTGAGAGGGGTTTAATCTAGGTGTCACTGCTAGAGTAAACCCATTTATTTTGGACTTTTGACTCATAATTATATTGTTTCTGAGATATAGTCCTTGTGACAACTAGTCCCTTCCCCCTATAATACATTTACAATAATAATATTAAGTGAATAGTAAGCGATAATGTACTGTCAGCTGGTCATTGTTGCCAAAATAACCATAATTCTCATAGTAATGAAGCGGCAGTGAATTACTGAGGCTTAATGCCATTTCTATGCCATGTTGTTCATAACAGTTGCCAGTTGAGGGCGCTGCATGACGTCGGCCTCAATAAAGCTCATTTGGTATCTTTGGAGGGCGGTGTTTTGGTGGATAAGGGGCGTGGCTAATCCAACGGCTCAGTCTCGTTGAAGTAGAACGGCTAAAATTTTGTCTCGGCTTACTTTCCATCTATGAATAATATTTGTTACGACAATGTATTGCTGAAACAGGGCAGGGGGGGTTCCAGTTTTCAGCATGCTTTGAACGGGACTGGATTGGGACAGTCAATTTTAAAATTAAGTGTTATTTGAATGTATTTCTATGGAGCCTTTTTAGTGTTTAGAAATGTAAGTTAGTTTAAAGGAACGTTCCGGGTTCAATGCAAGTTAAACTCATTGATTACCACAAATACTATTTATGACTCGTTCTTCCTTTTCTTCAATAAAGCAAAAACGGAGGTTCTAAGTACAGCAGTGACGCATTTACAATGGAAGTGAATGGGGGCCAATTTTTAAACATTAAAACACTCACTTTTTCAAAAGTACAGTCAACATGATTTCAGTGTGATAAAATCGCTTACTAATCGCATCTGTGTAAAGTTAAAGCCAATTTTAAAACTTAGTTACCATGACAACGTAATGTCAACAAACCCTAAAACCATAAAATGACAAAAAATGATTATACAGAGTTGATATGAGTGCTTTTGTAAATTATAAGCTTCACATTTCTGCCTTTAAACCATAGACTGTAAAAAAAGATGGACGACGCCCCTTCGCTCTTTTCCATTGGTGAGAACTGAAGCCGCCAGTGTCCCGATATGGCGCTGGCATCTTGGGACTTGAGTCTGTGCAGTTGCGATTTCGGGACCAGACCTGCGCAGTAGTGAGCAGGAAGTAAAGCCATGAAATCAAGGCTCCGCCCTCACTCTCGCTGAATCAATCGCAAGCACACGCCCCTGCACTTTTGACTTTTGACTTATGACGGTGTGAAATAATTAATTATAGAAATTCAGATATTAAATTTAAAGCTCCAATCTCCTCAGTCCTCCGAAGATCCCGAAAAAAAGTCAGTTGGTGCTTCAGTGACTACTTCGCTCAGAGAACCTGTCAATCACAGCTGTCAATCATGATGTCTCAGCACCGTTTTTATAGCATCAAATAACTAAAAACAAACTTATTTTGAAAAGAAACACTTGAAATGACATCAACGTGATAGAAACTACAGTACATGACAGAAACTATCTTTGGAAAAAAGATATGTGAAGTGTAATTTAATTGTTTAGTTGGTCTCACGTCCCGATGAATAACATGGGGAGGCGGGGTTTATGACCTATACTAGGACCAGTCACCGGGGGGCGATCGAGACGTTTTGGCTTCACTTTTGAGGGCTTGTGGGGCACACTTGGTTCGAACCAGTCTGGCCATTCTCCGTTGACCTCTCTCATCAACAAGGTGTTTCCGTTCGAATTCATGCCACGGTCCAGATCACTGAGATCACATCCTTTCCCCTTTCTGATGGTTGATGTGAACATTAACTGAAGCTCCTGACCCGTATTTGAATGATTTTATGCACTGCACTGCTGCCACATGATTGGCTGATTAGATAATCGCATGGATGATTGTTGGTGCCAGACGGGCTGGTTTGAGTATTTCTGGGATTTTCATGCACAACAGTCTCTAGAATTTACTCCGAATGTTGCCAAAAACATCCAGTGTGGGACGTCTTGTTTATGAGAGAGGTCAAGACTGGTTTGAACTAGCAAAGTCTGCTGTAACTCGGATAACCACTCTGTACAATTGTAGTGAGAATAATGGCGCGTCTGAGTGCTGTTCTGAGATGCGAGTTGGTGCTATTTTGGGACAAGGGGGACCTACACAATATTAGGCAGGTGGTTTTAATGTTGTGGCGGTTCGGTGTATATCACTTACAGTTGAGAAGTGGCGTCCCCCTCTTGATTTACCGGCGTACCTTTAAATCAAGTGTTTTGAACGTGATGTCGCCTCAGCTCTCGAGAGATTATGGGATTGTTGAGTGTCCAGTCCAAAATCTCAGCACTTCAAAATCTCGCCGGAAATAGTCGGTCATCCGGGTATTTCGGCAAATTGGTCTCCTCTGCAAAGTAATGTAATCTCAAACACTTTATTGCTGAAAATGATTTCAGGATATCCAGCTGACCACATCTCACGATCATTATTATAACATCTCAAACATGTCTGCTTTTCTCTCTTTCGAGCAGGGTTTGGAGATGATGGAGGACAGGGGTCCACGTGTTGCCGACTACTTTGTAGTGTCTGGCCTGAGCAGTAACTCCACCCCTTTGGGTCAAGAGGTCATTTTTGATGATGCGTGTCATAAAGCAGCTCAGGCCAAACAGCCAATCACAGATGTGACTGTGGTGATGCGATCAATAGGTGAAGATGTTCCAGTAGGGTACACATGTGTAGAGACAACGCCCACAGGCTTCTCTGCCAATCTGAACAACGGGAGCTTGATGGCCCCAGAGTTTTACATATGCTACAGACGCGGACAAGATAAACCCCCTCTCACAGACCTGGGGTAAGTGTGTATGAAATATGAATTCAGTATTCAAACTACTTAAGGCCTTTATAAGCTTAAAACTTGAAATCTCTCTTTAAACCTCTTATTAAGTATTGACGCTTACTTTGTCCGGACACAGTACAGGTGCAGCTTTGTTTTGTTAACCCTCCTATGGTGTTCGTTTTTGACCGAAAAATAGTTTCCTTTATCTGAGCAGTACAAGACTTGGGGACTTTTCCTCCATTTGCAATTTGAACATACAAGGAAAAAAAAAACTTTTGGAAAATTGGTCCCGATTCGATGTCAAAGTGGTCGTAAAAAAGAAAGAGCAACATCTTTGCTATTTGCGGTCATCAAGGGGTCCACTTGATATTTACTCCTAGATTTCTGACCATTTTGGAAGGCGTTACTGTAGTTGAACCCAGCTGAACGGTGATGTGTTCAAAAACAGGGTTGGCTAGAAGGACAAAGAGCTCATTTTTCGTTGGGTGAAGCTGCAGGTGGCGTTCCTTCATCCAGGTCGAGATGTCTGTCAAACAGGCTGAGCAGTCCGAGCAGGGCTGGACTGGTAATCTGGCATACCGGGTTTTGCATTTTCCCGGTGGGCCGACGCGCTTTTGTGCCGAACAGGGGCGGAATGGCCATCGGGAGAACCGAGCGGGCCGTCTGTTCGGGACGCGAAACGTGCCTAATGGGCCGTGATGAGCCAAATAAACAATGAGAACGGACCACAAAATGGCACGCGATATGCAAAAAAGGACAGTGAACACAACCCCTGGGTTGGAAAGGCAAATAGAGCTGTGTGTCATCGACATAGCAGTGGTAAGAGAAACCATGTCCTTGAACGATGGGTCCCTGTGATGTTGTGTATATAGAGAAGAGAAGTGGCCCAAGCACTGAGCCCTGAGGTACCCCAGTAAGTAACTGATGTGACTTAAAAAAGACTTTAGAATGCAATATATTGTTTATTTCCATATATTTAATAGAAGCCTATTACTGGCCTACAGTTCACAGCAATCCATTTTGCAATGGAATTCATCAATTAGTCCAAGATTTATTATAAAGGCTTGTTTAAGGATTTTGCAGCATCTCGGTTGCTTCGCAGTATAAAAGTACCATTTAAACGAAGTTTAACATGACATGTTGACACGTCTTGAGATCCCTGCATTTGGATTTGTGCTACATTAAGCTGTGTTTTTGGACACAAGAAATATTCTCATCTTGTGTTGTCTGCTTTCGGTAAGTGTGGTCAGGGGTGCTTTAAGGCACCTCTGGGCCCATGGGATCCCTGGTACGCGAGTGTAGGCAACTGGGCTTCAGCCTGTTTATCCTGTGCATTAATGCGCCTCTGAATGTAGTTTGTTCTCTGTCCGTTTGAGCTATGCGTTGCCTAAGCAGCTGGAGTTTCGCTTACTGCCCCCTGGAGATAACAGGTGGTACTACAAGCTTGGAAGGAAAATTCCTTATTATGGGCCAGGGACATGATTAATTGCATTAATTTTTTTAATGCATTATTTTTTATATAATTAATCGCACTGAATTAACACGTCAAAGTTTAGCATTTGTTTGTTTTTTCTGTTTTGAAGTGTCAGCTTTTGCAATAATGTCACATTATGATTACAGTCAAACCTCACCTGGAGCGTGATAGTGTGTTGACATGCGTTTGTGTATGTTGTGTTCTGCATGCTGCCTTCAGGCTGTGTTAATCTCACCCATTGATTTATGTGTGTGTGTGCTGCATTATGTCTGTCACTAAGTCTTGTACTGCTCGGATAAATCAAACCATTTTTATTTCATCTGAAAAATACATTTCGGTCAAAAATGACAGAACAGAATAGGAGCGTTAATCTGTCAACTGAAACTACATTTTACTGTCAAATCTCTCTGCAAATTGTCCAAGTATTCAAACTATAAATATAAATAAGGCCCATAACCTTTTCTTTCTCTCTCACAGAGTTATTTATGAATGGAAAGAGAGAATTAAGCAAGGATATCATGTTATCCAGAGAACACCATACGGTCGCCCTGCCAACCTGAGTGGCACGTCTTCTCAATGCATCTACATCACCTACCAGCGAGCGACCAGCAGCCGTAACTCACGAGCCGTCACAGGCATCTGTATCATTACACCAGGAAAAGGAGAAACACCACCACATACATTCTGCAAAGTAAACAGGAACCTCAGCAGCAGCATGGTAACATGCCTTACCATGAATTATAATCATGCTCTATTGAAGTAACACACAATTTCATGTGTGTCTGTGAAGGTCTATAAATCAGTTAAAAGGGTAATTCTGCCAAAAATGAAAACAATGTCACCATTTACTGCATTCTCAGTCGCCATACACTTGCATACAATGAAAGTGAATGGTGACTGAGGCCTAACGTCTGCTTCAGTGTTCCAGGGAAGAAAGTAACTATAGCAACTGTAGAATTCAGAGTTCAGGCAGATTTAAAATATATATAATATAGTTTTGCTCTTATACAGTAATTGGTTTTTTAAATGTTTTTTACACGTTGTCTGTCTTTCGGTAGTGGGGTCCAGCTGTATATCTGTGTGTCAAGAAGTCTGTGATTAAAACCAACTCCATTGCTTATAAAGCAGGTTTGTGCACTGGCATGATATTTTCTATTCATAGACAAACCAACAACAAAAACAAATACAAAATTTACGTATATAAATCAACATTTTATTAAAGGGACAGTTCACCCAAAAATGAAAACAAGTGAATGGTGACTAAAACTTTGAAGCTCCAAAAAGCACATAAATGCAGCATAAAGTAATTCATATGACTCCAGTGGTTTAATCCATGACTTCTGAAGTGATATGATAGGTGTGGGTGAGAAACACATCAATATTTTAGTCATTTTTTACCATAAATCTCTTCTTTTAAACAAGCGCTTTTCAAAAGTTCTTTTGTTTTTGTCGATTAATGTTGTTCATGCATAATGCCACCTACTGGGCAGCAGGGCTTGTCTGGTAATCTGGCATACCAGGCATTTTCCCGGTGGGGCGACACACTTTGGGGCCGATCAGGGGCGGAATAGCCATCGGGGGAACTAAGCGGGCCGGTGGGTTGCCCACGAAATGTGCTGAATGGGCCGCGGCTAAAATGAGCCATCGCGTTATGCCGAACGGACCACAAAACAGTCATACACAGATGTTTCTTTCTTCTGCTGACTACAAATGAAGATTTTAGAAGAGCATTTCCGCTCTGTAGGTCCATACAATGCAAGTGAATGGTGACCAGAACCTTTAAAGTCCAAAAAGCACATAAATGCAGCATAAATGTAGTCCATAAGACTCCAGTGGTTAAAGCCATACATCTTCAGAAACTATATGATAAGTGTGGGTGAGAAACAGAAGTCCTATCAATCTCCACTTTCACTTTCACTTTAAAATTCTTCTTCTTTTGTTTTTGGCGATTCACATTGTGAATATGTAGGTGCATATCGCCACCTACTGGGCAGAGAGGACAATTTATAGTAAAAAGGACTTGCATATTGACATATCCACACCTATCATATCACTTCTGAAGACATAGATTAAACCACTGGAGTCTTATGAATTACTTTTATGCTGCATTTATGTGCTTTTTGGACCTTCAAATTTCTGGCCACCATCCACTTTTGTGTCATCTTTGATTGTGTTCCACAGAAGAAAGACATGCACATCTGGGATGGCATGAGGGTGAGTAAATGATGAGGGAATTTTCATTTTTTGGGTGAACTGTCCCTTTAATGAATAAATACATATATAAAAAGAAAACCACCATCTCTATGTAATAGATTATCTTATAATCAGTTATAACGGTTCATTCTTGCAGGCCTAACACTCATTTATTTACCTGTCACCAAACACAAGGCTTAGTGTATATATGTTTATAGAGTTGCTCAGTCGCTATCCTGAAGATGACTACACGTCATTTCCCCTGCCTGAGTCTGTCCCGATGTTCTGTCTGCCGATGGGCGTCACTGTTGAGCGCTGGTCGCCGCATGTCAAGTACTCCCTCCCCACCTTCTCAACGTTCGTTCTGACCGGAGCATCCGGAGACAAGGTGAGTTCAGATGTCCCCGGGTTTGATATAAAGGCAATTTCAGGACGTCACGAGTCTTGAAGGCAACATGAAATCAATATGATCTCTATTTACTTTCCTAATGCAGGTTCCTGGAATTATTGTGCTTGATTGCACATTATTCTAAACAAATATTACTTTACAGATGACATCATCAAGCCCTCTTTACACCATACAATCAATTCCATATTGAAAAATGTAAGTCCCGTCATGTTTTTTAGTGACCCGGGACCTCATTCCACCTCCTTTACCTCGTCCATTTTTTTGGAGTTGTTCCCACACTTCTTTAGCATTCAGTGTGAACGCCCCTTATATTGTGTTTTGTGTATGTGTGGTCATGCAGGTATATGGTGCAGCATTGCAGTTTTTTGAGGCTTATCCAGAAGAACATTTAACAGACATGCAAAGAAAACAGCTTCAAACGATGGAGTCCAAAGTCACGCAAACGACTAAATCGTCCTGCACTATCAGCACATGCGCCACAGGGACCTCAGAAGTCATGCACACTAATAAGTGCATCTGTGTCCTCTCGCACTGGCCTTTCTTTGATGTCTTTAAGAAGTTTCTCACCTTCCTTTACCGCTATTCCATATCTGGCCCTCATGCTCTGCCTATAGAAAAGTGAGTATGATTAGACGATTTATTCAGATGTACCTGTGGCATTTCAAATGTGACATTTAGAGGACAGCGATTTCACATGTAAGGACAAATGTGGTATTCAAGTGTTTTGAGTAGTCCAAAACATTTAAAGGTACAGTTCACCCAAAAATGGAAATTCTGCACTTCTTTACTCAGCCTCATGTTGACCCAAACCTATATGACTTTCTCTCTTGTATGTAATGACCACATTTTCCCATGCAATTAAAACATGCTTTGTGTGTGTGTGTGTGCCTAAAAGTGACCTTATATCTTCTGCTCTATTTCTTAAAGACACATTTCCCACTTTTTGCACAAAGTTCCTTTCCCTACCGCCCAAAGACCTCGGATTCTAATTCAGGTATGTGGTTATACAGTATATGGGGCATATTTGCAGTTTGTCAATTCTCTTGTAATGATTTTGCAATGTGTCATTATGTTTGTATTTCTCAGCTTTCCCCTCATGATAGTTTGCTTCTGAGTCAGCCAATGTCGTCTCCTCTTCCTCTAAGGTACTCAAGAGTGATTATTATCGGTGATTATTGTGGCATTAGAACACATCTTCACTGTTGAACATTAAAAATGGATGCAATTGTATAATATAGTTATTGATTGGGCATACAAATACAATAAGGCAGAAACAAACTCTACACAAGTACGTGAAAGCATCGCTTGATTTTGTGCGCTGCTGCGTTTCCTCAACTTTGCCACAAGTGGCGCTATAGTGTACATTAGCTATGGTAAATGTTGTCTTTCAAGTCAACTACTGTCATGACGGTGCAAGAGAAGATAATATTGCTAAAGAAGTCAATTAAAGTCAATATATTTATAGCAACTCACCAGAATAACAACAACTCCATGTTAATGGCGCAGACGTTTGAAGGTAACTCTATCGCCCCCTTGAGTACTAAGGTTTTTTACCGCCACAGTAATGCAAGAATGCACGTCATGTATGTTCAACCAACGTGTCACCAACGTGTTGGCCAAGCACTCGCATCTGTGAACGCATACATTTCTGTCCTTAGTAAATGGTTGCGTATGTCAGCATGCTGTATTTCAGCACAAACTGCTGTTTCATTCTCAAAGCACCCGCAATCCAGTAGTTTGGTCATTTTTTACCGAAATACATTTTCCTGATTTAATAATAATGGTTTTGTTTATCTGAGCAGTACAAGACCGTCGTAAAAGACAAACAAAATTGGGCTTGATTAGATAAGTCGAAGTGGTCGTAAAAAAAAAAAGCAACACCTTTGGTATTCGCGGTCAAAATTGAGGGGGGAAAGATATAAAAACAGAGGAATTTTCTTTTTATCTGTCAACTACAATCAATAAATCAATGCAGAGACAAAACAGAGAGGGTGAGAACTCATCCTCATCCTAAAAAACACACACACTCACACACACACACACACACACACACAAATGGACTGGTGAGATTATAACACAGAGCTTTTCTTTTTTACATTTGTCCAAAAAAATAAAAAAATCAGTCACAATGCTAAACACACACACTTAAAAATGAAGGGGTGAGACGATAACACCCTCTCAATGCAGAACACACACACACACACACACACACACACACACACACACACAAACGCAAAATAAAGTTTTACTATAGAATGTTTTAAAGTGCAAAATATTTACTTAAATTCATCCGTTTGATTCTATAGTTGTATTTTCAGAATTTTGCAGTTCATTTCTGTTCCTTGATGTTCATTTTCTTGACATTATTATGCATTTACATTGAATTAATAAATGTTTTGATGTGAAATTATTGATGTAAAAATGCTTATTCTCTTTGTAACACCATGGTCAGGTTTGATTGCGAGCATAATGGCATTAACTGCAAAAACTGACACTTCAAATAAATTTTAAAGTGCTACATTTTGACAAATAATATAGTTTGACAGTGTCTAAATATATATACAAATGCAAATCTTGTGATAAAATATAAAATGATGTTATAACAAGGCATCAGACTGCACAGCAGGTGTCTACAGTCGTCTGCTGGCCGTTACTGGCATGACATGGTATTAAAGTCAAGTTATTTATATTTTGTTCAGCAGATCAGCGGCAATCTGCCTCCAATTTATGCCACATTCTCATATTGTCTTCATGTTTAAACTTAAAAAAAAAAAAACATTTTTATTTTTTCAAAAATGTACTTATTTGTATATGCAAATTATTGGTAAAATTGATAAATGTACATGTAAATAAGATTTTAAAAAATGCATAAAATAACCAAATAAATGTATAATGTTATTGTGGTAATAAAATGGATTCTTCATCATCATCATCATCACCATAAACAAAACAATCGGTCAAAAATGACCGTAAATACCAAAGGGAGGTGCCATTTTTCAATACAAACACGCCTTCTTTCTATTTATATTAGACTTATTATAAATACAGCCTTACCTAAAAAAACCAAAAAAAAAACCCAACGCTGTTCAGACTGAACTCTCGTTTCTGAAATCGGAAACAGTAGGTTGACTTTTCTTTGGCTCAAATCGGTCTGTGCTTATCGAAATTCAAAACACTGCCCCCAGTGGCCAAAGCTGGAACTCTCGATACTGGAGCTCTCGGAAACAACATGCCGACTTCCCGTGTGATCAAGTTTCACTAAGCATTTGAAATATTGCATAAAACCTTTAGGGCTTCAGATGCTAAAACAACACAAACAAATAAACCATGCTATCATTATAATGTGTGTGTGTGTGTGTGTGTGTGTGTAGTGGCGGCCGGTTCTTGACTCTCCTGAAACACTTGGGTCCTGAGAATGCCGTGACTCTGCTGGTGTTGGCGGTGACCGAACACAAGCTAGTGATGCACTCTTCACAGGCAGCTGTACTAACGAGTGTCGCAGAGGCGCTGTTGTCCGTGAGTTTAGGCATGATTAAATCATTAGGCATGATTTAGGGCAATGCCAACATAAAACTGAAGGTAAAAGTTTCATTGAAACACGCGCATGAATGTCAGAATGTCGTTGCATTTGGTAGGCCTCTTTCATGCCAGCATGCACTAGAGCGGGCATGAACAAAACCCTGCAAAGGAGTTCACATGATCAATGTGTCTAATTCTTCTTTATCTCTTGAGCGATCTTTCTGACCCTCTTTAACTTCTCCATCGTCTCTCTGTCTCTTCTTGATAAGATGATTTTCCCGCTCCACTGGCAGTGCCCGTATATCCCTCTGTGCCCGCTGCCACTGGCTGGTGTACTCAGTGCGCCCTGCCCATTCATTGTGGGTGTTGACTCCCAATATTTTGATATCTATGAACCTCCAGCAGATGTCATTTGTGTGGACTTGGACTCAAACAATATCTTCCGGTGAGTTTACTGAACATATTTCCCCACTGTGGATCTCAACTGGTGTAATAATACAACGGTTTAAAGGCCAGTGGTGTGGTTTCATGCCATCTGTTTGTTTGTTTTCAGTACAGATGACACGAGAGCTCTGACATGGAAGATCCTTCCAAAGAAGTCCTGCAAAAACCTGCTGAATGCCCTCAAAGACCTTCATGCGGAGGTATCTGAAGGTATATGTAATGAAACATTTCGGTGTACTTGGATATGGATGTATTCTAGCTTCTAAAATATACAAATGTGCTCTTTATTTTATACAAATCAAAACATTATTATGATTGAATCTCACAGGAACATGTCAAGGTCTTATTGGACCCCCCCAAAAACTATATATATATATTATCATTATTATTATTTTAATTTTTTTTAAAGGGGCAGTACACCCAAAAAAGAAAATTCTGTCATCGTTTACTCACCCTCGTGTATGACTTTCTTTCTTCTGCAGAACACATTTGAAGATTTTTAGAAGAATGTCTCAGCTCCGTAGGTCCTTACAATGCAACTGAATGGTGACTAAATCTTTGAAGCCCCAAAAAGCACATGAAGGCAGCATAAAAGTTACCCATTTCTGAAGCGATCCAATCGGCTATTAACCTCGACATCTGCTCTCTCCTTGGCGATCATGATTTTAAGGTCAATTGCACTTCCTATTGTGCCATCTATCACTCAAGCACTAGGAAATGTAATCAAACTTGCAATCATGATTGTGCCTAGAGACCGCAAAGGCAAGATTGAGTTACAGTTTGGTCTGTTCTCACCCAAAACGGATCATATCACTTCTGAAGATATGACTTTAATCACTGGCGTTGTATGTGTTGCCGGTCCTTCTCACCCCCGCTCTGAACGGGACTTGAACCGACATCTCTGGCGTGGGAGGCGTGTGTGCTAACAAGGAGGCTAAATGCTACAGCGTCAATAGCTAGTGCGCCTCTTGAGGTCAGGAGAGGGAGGTTTACACACTGCGCAGCTATCTACCAGCTGGCTCCCATTACATATGGATTACTTTTATGCTGCCTTTATGTGCTTTTAGGTGCTTCAAAGTTCTGGTCACCATTCACTTGTATTGTATGGACCAACAGACCTGACACATTCTTCTAAATATCTTAATTTGTGTTCTGCAGAAGACAGAAAGTCACACACATCTGGGATGGCATGAGGGGGAGTAAATGAAGAGTTAACTCTCATTTTTGGGTGAACTGTCCCTTTAAAAATCTAAAAACGTCTTAATGGTCCTCAAATATTCTTATTATATGACCTGCACTTGTTCTGGCAAAGGTTGTGTGAGATTCACCATAGGAGTGGTGGTGGCGTAGTGGGCTAAAGCACATAACTGGTACTCAGAAGGTTGCTGGTTTGAGCCCCACAGCCACCACCATTGTGTCCTTGAGTAAGACACTTAACTCCAGGTTGCTCCGGGGGGGATTGTCCCTGTAATAAGTGCACTGTAAGTCACATTGGATAAAAGCGTCTGCCAAATGCATACATTTAAATGTATATACTGTATATACACACTCACCTAAAGGATTATTAGGAACACCATACTAATACTGTGTTTGACCCCCTTTCGCCTTCAGAACTGCCTTAATTCTACGTGGCATTGATTCAACAAGGTGCTGAAAGCATTCTTTAGAAATGTTGGCCCATATTGATAGGATAGCATCTTGCAGTTGATGGAGATTTGTGGGATGCACATCCAGGGCACGAAGCTCCCGTTCCACCACATCCCAAAGATGCTCTATTGGATTGAGATCTGGTGACTGTGGGGGCCATTTTAGTACAGTGAACTCATTGTCATGTTCAAGAAACCAATTTGAAATGATTCGAGCTTTGTGACATGGTGCATTATCCTGCTGGAAGTAGCCATCAGAGGATGGGTACATGGTGGCCATAAAGGGATGGACATGGTCAGAAACAATGCTCAGGTAGGCCGTGGCATTTAAACGATGCCCAATTGGCACTAAGGGGCCTAAAGTGTGCCAAGAAAACATCCACACACCATTACACCACCACCACCAGCCTGCACAGTGGTAACAAGGCATGATGGATCCATGTTCTCATTCTGTTTACGCCAAATTCTGACTCTACCATCTGAATGTCTCAACAGAAATCGAGACTCATCAGACCAGGCAACATTTTTCCAGTCTTCAACTGTCCAATTTTGGTGAGCTCTTGCAAATTGTAGCCTCTTTTTCCTATTTGTAGTGGAGATGAGTGGTACCCGGTGGGGTCTTCTGCTGTTGTAGCCCATCCGCCTCAAGGTTGTGCGTGTTGTGGCTTCACAAATGCTTTGCTGCATACCTCGGTTGAAACGAGTGGTTATTTCAGTCAAAGTTGCTCTTCTGTCAGCTTGAATCAGTCGGCCCATTCTCCTCTGACCTCTAGCATCAACAAGGCATTTTCAGCCCACAGGACTGCCGCATACTGGATGTTTTTCCTTTTCACACCATTCTTTGTAAACCCTAGAAATGGTTGTGCGTGAAAATCCCAGTAACTGAGCAGATTGTGAAATACTCAGACCGGCCCGTCTGGCACCAACAACCATGCCACGCTCAAAATTGCTTAAATCACCTTTCTTTCCCATTCTGACATTCAGTTTGGAGTTCAGGAGATTGTCTTGACCAGGACCACACCCCTAAATGCATTGAAGCAACTGCCATGTGATTGGTTGATTAGATAATTGCATTAATGAGAAATTGAACAGGTGTTCCTAATAATCCTTTAGGTGAGTGTATGTATATATATATATATTATTTATGTTTTTGTAATCCAATTATGTATCCGTTCGCATAATTTCTGTACATAGAGGCTTACAGACACATGACAAAAATACACTGAGATTGTTAACCTTGTGTGTGTTTGTGTGTTTGTGTGTTTAGGGCCCAGAGATGACGCTGTGGTGGATTTATCCATGTTGGATTTTGAACTCAGCAGTGGACGGAGTGTGCTGACAGTGGAACTAGCGATTCAGGAGGCGTTTCTGCGCTTCATGGCTGATATTTTAAAGGGTTATCGAAACTATCTCCAGCCCATCACCAAAATCCCTTCAGCTAAAACCACAGATGCCCGATCACTGTTTGACCTACAGGGTGAGGGACTGAGTAGAAAGCATCCTTTGTGTTAAAATCCAGTATTTGACTACTTTAACACGCTGTATTTCAGTGCAACACTTTAACTACTTTCCTTTGTCCTTCCGTAGGGTTTGTGAGGCATCGGGACTCCTCTAATCAAACATTTTACTCTCTAATGACAGAAACGCAGATGTTTATGCAGTTCATCGAGGAACGCTCATTTGTCAGTGATAAAGATGCCAGTCTGGCTTTCTTTGATGAGTGTGTTGAGAAGGTTTGTTAATTCACTTCTGACCTGAACACACACAGCGGTGTAGTCTCTGTTTGATACAGTTGTGTTTGTGTGTGTTTAGATGGAAGGAAGCCAGAATGACGAAAGCAGACTGATTGAACCGAACACATCTCATTGCAGTGAACACACAGTATTTGTCACCCCACCTGAATTACCTGCATTACCTGAGGGGGAGGAGCATCCGCTGTGCTACAGGTACTAAAGGTTATTGTGGCCGCACTTATTGCATATTTTTAAATACTCAAGGGACAAGTCATTATGCCACAAACGCTGCTGTTTGAGTTTTAAAGGGACAGTTCACCTAAAAATGAAAGTTCGCTCATCATTTACTCCCCCTCACAGGGCCGGATCTAGACATTTGGAGGCCCTAGGCAAAATGTATGTTGGAGGCCCCCACCATGCCCTCCTCCCCTCCACCTTTCAGAATTCATGAGTTCACACTTACATCAAATTAAATAGAGTAAAGTTTATGCGGATTTGGCATGCTGTCCAGGGGAGGGCTCCAGGCTCTGAATTTTGGCTAGATTTACACAGTATTACATTGGATTGCATTGTATTTTGGATTGTGTTGTTTACATCCAATAAGAGATTATTAAAAATCAAAGTGAGGAGATGGGGGTGGTGGAGGGATGCTGATAAACTGTCATTGAACAGAGGTAAGTCTGCAGTATATATACCTCTTATCTCATTGATTATCTGAATGTGCTCCTCCCCAACTTTGTTAATAAAACATCATTTAATAAAAAAGACTTGAAAACAAATATGATTCTTAACCATTTTATTTATACAAAACCTGTTATAAGTATTTTTATATTTTACTTAAATGTGCATATTAATGTAACTTTAATTAAGGTAAACAAAATAAAAATAATCTGAAAAGTCATCTGGACCAGTACTTATTATTCTTATTCCATGGCCACCTACAGAGGCACTCTTCTGCTTTTTTTTTTAAGCAAACTCATCAATAACTACTTCATAAGAAATCTGCTGTGCGAGTTCTCTGTTAATACTGATTAAAGCAAGTCCACTAAGCCTTGCTCTGTTCCTGAGTCATTGTGGCGCGCAGGTCATTTTTTACAAGCTTCAGTTTTGAGAAACTTCTCTCGGCAGCTGCTACGGTTACTGGCAGGGTAACTGCAATTCTGAGAGCAATCCAGAGGTTTGGAAATATCTCCTGCAGTTGCTTCTGGTGAAGAAATTTCAGAAGCTCCAGGGCTGTGTTTTTTGATGGTAATAGTGGAAGGTTGAGGATCTCTTCTGCCATTTCAATTCCAGAGATATCTGCATGTCCTTCCTTACTGAGTGCCTTCTCAATGCCTTCACAGTGTTTCTTCACTGTACCTCTTGACATGGTTGCAACATCATTAAAATTCAAAAGGATACCAAAAGTGTCCCTAACGTTTTCCATGGTCTGAAATCTCTCCTCAAGAGAATGAAGTGCTACATCCACAACTGTGTTAAAAAATGTCACTTCCAGGTTTCGCAGTGCGTCGGTCAGAGGCTCATCAGCAGCCTCATAAGAGAACTGCTTCCTGGTGTTACGTAGTCTCTTCTGTTTGAGAACTGCCTCTAGGTTCATTTCTTCACATAGATCCTTTGCAGTTGCTTGTGCTGCAGCAAAGCCAGAGGCCCTATACTGTGAGAGTGCTGCTTTGGTGGACGTAATCAAGTTTGAAGCAACATCCAGTTGCATAGAGGATGACTGGAAAAGCTTATTGACCTGGTTGACAAGTGTCAGAATGTCACACCACACAACTGAACAAATCAAAAAGCGATAAGACCCCAATTCGTCAGCAAGAGCTTGGGCCTCCACTTTAGAAACGGGGTCAGACAAACTCTGCCGTACTTCTACAAGTGCTTCCCTGATTTGGGCAACCTGGAACCTGACAGCCTGAACACTTTGCAATCGGCTCTCCCACCTTGTGTCACTCCATGATTTAAGAGTGAGATCCACATATTTTTTCAAAATAGACCATCTCTGAGTGGATCCTGAAAACAAGCTGAATAGTTTCTGCAGGTGTCCAAAGAATCCAATGGCGTCCTTTGAAGCTCTTGCAGCATCTGCCAGAACCAGGTTCAACGTGTGTGCCCCGCATGGGACAAACAGGGCTCTTGGGTTTTTTTCCCAGCAGCCTGGCTTGTACACCTTGCTTCTGCACTTCATATTCGAACCATTGTCATATGACTGACCTCGACAATCCATGAAGTCAATCTGAAGGTCCTTCAGCCTGTTTAGGATTACCGAAGACAGATTCTTTCCAGTTGTCTCTTCCACAACCAAGAATCCCAGAAAATATTCTTTTATTTCTGGCTCTGGCTGTAGTTCCACAATGCGTAGAATGATAGACATCTGTTCCAGGTGGCTAATGTCTGGTGTACAATCAAGGATGATAGAAAAGTACTTTGCAGTGTGGATTTTTGCAACAATTTCTTTGGTCAGTTGACTACTCATCAGATTCAGCAGCTCATTTTGTATGTCTTTCCCCAAGTAGTGTGTGTGTGTGTACTTCCATTTTTGATTTTAGCCAAGTGCTCCTGCATGACTCGATCAAACTTTGCCAGGAGCTCCACTTCCTTTAGAAAATGACCATTATCAGAAACATTGAGTTTGTCTGTGGATCCCCTAAATCCAAGATTCCTCTCAGCAAGAGACCGTATAATTGTTAACAGTCTTGTGAGAACATTCCGCCTCCTCTGTCTTTCTTCCTCCAAAAGGGTCATCTGTCTCTGGTCTATGGGTTTGACCTGTTGTAGACCGCAATTCTAATTCCCTCCACTTCTGCATGGTGCTAATATGCTCAGAACTGTTCTCATGACTGCGCAGGATGGTGTGGATGTTCTTCCAGTCTTTCAATCCTCCTTTAATGAGCTTAATTACTTGGGTAGAGAAAAGTTTGCAGCTGTAGCAAAAGACTGCATCATTCACTTCTGAATATGACAACCATGATCGTTTGACTCTTTCACCATTAGGTATTTTTCTATAACACAGACTGTGTGAAAAGGCTCGTCCATCTGTATTTTTGGGAAAAACATAACTTTCTCTGACTTGAAATGGTCCTCTTCGCACTGCTTCTGCTCTGTAACTTTGCGAAATTGTGTCAGGCCACAAGGCTGGATCAACAGGTTGAGCTTTGGGTACTGTGCTTCCTATTTCACTTTTTGTTGATGTTCCAGGTCTGACATTGCCTCCTCCAGACTCAATGACTTCCATTCTCTCATTACTATTGCGTTCAACCTCATGGCTCCTCTCTGGCCCTTCACTCTCTTTGCTGACTTGATGTTCTACCTCAGAAAAAACACTCTCTGGACCTACACTCTTTTTGCCCTGTAGTTGCCCTGCCTCAAAATCACTCTCAACTGCCTAGTTTGCCTAAAGGTAGCGCCGGCCCTACCCCTCATGCCATCTTAGATGTGTATGACTTTCTGAAATCTGCTGAACACAAACGAAGATTTTTAGAAGAATTTTTCAGCTCTGTTGGTCCATACAGTGCAAGTGGATTGTGGCCAGAACTTTGAAGCTCAAAAAAGCACATAAAAGCAGCATAAAAGTAATCCATACAACTCCAGTGGTTTAATCCATGACTTCAGAAGTGATATGACAGGTGTGGGTGAGAAACAGATTAATATTTAAGTCCTTTTTACGATAAATTGTCCTGGACTGGGAATAGAAATTGGCCCGGAATTTTACATGGCAACTGGCCCAAAATCGTTCTGTTAGGTCCGTTCGGCATAACGCGACGGCTCATTTTAGTTTATCGCGGCCCATTCAGCACATTTTGCGGGCAACCCACCATCCCGCTTAGTTCCCCCGATGGCTATTCCGCCCCTGAGCGGCCACAGTCATACACTTCTGGAACGGCATGAGGGTGAATAAATTATGATTTTTGGGTGAGCTGTCCCTTTAAATTGTACTGATCATGAAACATTACTCTAAGGAGAAGTAAAGAGAGGACCTGAGTACCTTTGCTTTTTTGTCTGTTTCAGGTACAGTGTGTTTCCTCTGTTAACAAACGAACTGTTTGATCATGTGGTCAAGTTTCCAACCAGCACTAAACAACCAGCCATCCCACAGAGCGGCACATCTAACCCCGATCCCACATTCAGACGGACAAAACAGGTAGGGCAAAAACATTGACATATCCCGTCATTCATAATAAAGTATTTCTTATTTAACCGTTGTGATAATCATCTTTCATCTGTAGGAGATCAAGTCAGCACAGAAGATCGCTCAGAAACATTGGTCTGTTCCTCAGCTCTGGTCCAGGTGTCTTCTGAGATGCTCTTATGGTCTCTGGTTTATTTGTCTGCCAGCGTACGTCAAAGGGTGCCATTCAAAATCACGAGCGCTGCACGCTGCATATGATGTACTGAGAAAGATGCGGAGAAAAACACGGCAGGAGCCAGATGAGGTCAGATGATGATGATGATGATGATGATGATGGTGTTTTCTTAAAGGAGTGTTATAGGTTCAACACAAGTTAAACTCGAGCAACAGCATTTGTGGCTTAATGTTGATTACCACAAAAAATTATCTTCACTCGACCCTCGTTTATTAATAAAAAAACAAAACCAACAGCGGTTACAGTACACTGTAAAAAATGGCCATAATTTTATTGTCAAATATTGTAAAAATGTTAATTGATTAACGAGTAGATAACGTATACAGTTCAAAATTATAATATATTTAACAAGACAATACATTAAATTGTACGATTAAATATTGTAAACATTTTGGGGTTTTTAGATGTAAAAATTACAATTTTACTGTATAATTAATGGTAAAAATGTCCACAACCGGTCAAAAGTTGAGGGTCACTTACTCATTATATATATATATATATATATATATATATATATATATATATATATATATATATATATATATATATATTTTTTTTTATTATTATTTTTTTATTTTTTTTTTATTATTATTATTATTATTTTTTTTTTCACATTTTAGTATAATAGTAAAGTCATTAAAACTATGGAATAACTGAAATGAAACTAATAATTTATTAATTTAAAAAAATGTTATATTTTGGCATCTTCAAAGTTTGCCAGAATTTGGAATTTTCTCGAGGAATCACGCTGGGATGCTTTTTAAACAGTACTGACAGAGTTCCCATCTATGTTGGGCACTTATTGGCTGCTTTTCTTTATTATTTAGTCCAAGTCATCCATTTCAAAAACATGTTTTTTTTAAATAACATTTTGGTTTTGTAAGTGTAGAGCGGTGGAGGGCGGGGCCGGAACAACGCACGCCTGGTCCCCAATCAGCCTGATGGGGCGCGCGAGGGATAAAGGCGGCCGGTGATGACGGTTCGAGAGAGAGAGAGAGAGCGGCAGCTGCTCTGTGTGTTTACGTTCGTGTGTTTTTCGTTTATTTCTTTATTAAACTATTATTTATAGTGTCAAGCCGGTTCTCGCCGCCTCATTTTCCCGTAACCCCCTTACCGTAATGAAATAAATGAATATGTTCGTACGATTATATTTATATAGTTTCAAATTTTTAAGCCTTCAGATCAAAAGATTTTTAACATCATGAAAAACATTTCAGTCAAGTGTTTCAAAACTTTACACGTACTTTTTACGGTAAATTATCGTTAAAATTACGGTGAAAAACTATAATCGTGAGTTCTCAGAAGTCCCTGCGTGACCCATCACATTTCATTCTATTTTACCAATTAACAATATATTTTAAAGAGAAAACCAGACTTTTATAGTTCCAGAAGGTTATTATATCAAGTTAATATCGTTTTACAATATAAACGGTAGTGAACCGTAAAATTTACAGGGTTCAAAATGACATCCGTAAAGCCTGAAACATGGTCACATGTTTTTTACGGTAAATTTCTGGCAACTACAGTTGCCTCTATATATATATATATATATATATATATATATATATATATATATATATATATATAATTATTTTTCACAGTAAAAGGCACTTACATTGGAAGTGAAAGGGGCCAGTTCATAAATATTATTATTATTATTCTTATTAAATAAACAAGGGATGAGTTGGAATTATTATCTATGTAATAGACATTATGCCACAAATGTTGTCGATTGAGCTGAACTTGTGCTGAACCTGGAACATATCTTTACTAATACAAAAATACATATTTTCTACACAATAGTTCTGTAATATGTCATATATATATATATATATATATATATATATATTAATAAAGTATAAAACATGGGAAACAATGAAAATGGTGTAAAACTGATAATAAGTAAAAATGGGAAAAATACAGATATAAAAAATATATTAATGAAAAACCTAAAGATGTGTATAAACACTGGGGCATTTTTGGACTGCCGCTCACAATTTTTCACACTCAAATTTGAAAAGCTCACCATTCAAACATACTGTGGACTAAATGCAAAAAAATATTTAAAATTTTTCAGAGAACCCCCCAAATAAAAATAAAAAGACTCCAATTATTTATTAATCATATTAAAATGTTTTCTTTTGTACTTTTTTTATTGTTGTTTTAACTTTGTATACATGTAATTCTGGTTCTGTTCACTCAACCTCACTTTGAAAAGTCTAATTTTAATCCACTAGATGGCAGCAAGTACTAGAAAATGTCACATAACATTCCATCACAATATACTGATCTAAATGTAGGTGGCGCTCTAACGCATTTTATCCCTCACAGATGTGCTCGTCCATAGACATTCAGTCTAATTTTCAGTTCAAGCACCACCCTTGTTGTTTTATTGAATATCTCGGCCTCTGAGTGGACTACAAGCTCAATCTAGGTGTCATTAGAAAGCTGAGATCCTCCAATGATATATACAATTTTATCATCAAAAGTCGAAAACATATTTTCAGATTTTTGCATGCTTTTCCTTATGTCTGGATAACATATTTTGTACTTGACATCTAAGATATAATAAAGAGCCAAGCAAGCTCATATAGATTATCAGGGGCTGAATGACATCGCGGTGAAGAATTGTTATCCTTTGCCGTTGATGTCCTCAGCCTTCAAACTCTTGCAGGGAGTGTCCATCTTTACGAAGTTGGACTTGCGCAATGCTTATCACCTTGTCCGGATTAGTAAGGGGGATGTGTGGAAGACAGCTTTTAACACCCATAGGGGGCACTTCGAATATTTGGTTATGCCCTTCTGATTGGTCAGCGGCCCAGCTGTCTTCCAAGGGCTCATGAATTACATGCTTGGAGACACAGTTGACCGATTTGTGTTTGTCTATTTAGATGATATACTGGTCTTCTCCCAGAATATCCAGGACCGTGTTCAGCATGTCAGGCAGGTGCTTCAGCGACTGCTAGAGAATCGGCTGTTCATCAAGTTGGAGAAGTGCGCTTGTCATGCGCAGTCGGTTCCGTTCCTGGGGTTCGTCGTTTCATCCGAGGGAGTGCGCATGCCATCTCCGATTGGCCAACCCCAGATTCTCGCAAGGCTTTGCAGAGGTTTCTGGGGTTCGCTTATTTCTATCGTAGGTTTATTCGTAATTACAAGCTACTCGCCACGCCTCTGATGGATCTCATCTCCACCCACACTGACTTTTGTAGGTCCCAGTAAATTAAAGAAGCAGTTATCTACCATGCCAATTTTGATAACTCCCGACCCTGCATGTCAGTTTGTGGTGGAGGTGGATGCATCGTAGGTTGGTGTCAGAGCGGTCCTACTGCAGCGCTCCTCCTCGGACGGAAAGATGCATCCATGTGAAATTTTTAGCACTGCTTAACGCTAGCTGAACGGAACTACGACTGTCTTTGGGCAAGTGGCATCATTGGTTAGATGGTTCAGGTGTACCTTTTGGGATCTGGACTGGCCGTAAGAACCTAGAGTACATTCGTAGCGCTAAATGTCTTAACTCTAGAGAGGCTCGCTGGGCACTATTTTTCACCGGTTTCAACTTCGTCCTTTTGTGTCACCCGGACTCTAAAAACATCAAGCCAGATTAAATGTCTTGGTTTTTCGAAATCGAGACATCTACCATTCTATCTGCCACTTGGGTGGTTGGCATGGTATCCTGGGATTTGGAGGCTAAAGCCTGTGCTGTGCTACAAAACACCGCATCTCCTGCCACGTGTCCAGCGAATCAATTGTTTGTTCTGCGATCAGTTTGGATGCACGTCCTACAGTGGGGCCACTCATTGAGCGTGTGGGTGGCTCGCACCCACACGCTCATCATTCTGGTGGCCATCGCTACTGCAGGACATACGCCGGGTCGTAGCAGCTTGTCCCATTTGCACGACTAATAAGACCCTCCGGCCAGGCTCCACCAACCGCTGTCAGTCCCTTCAAGACCCTGGTCGCACATAGCTATGGATTTTGTTTCCATGGGAACACTGATCATGCCACTAATTAGCGTGATAGCAGCACCCATCTCTCCACTAATTCACTGCCCATTTAAGCCCTTCGTGGTGTCATGTTCTTCGCCAGATTTTTATTTGGAGTTGAAGTAACTCACCTCGCTCTCTCTGCCTAGTTGGTCCTGTCTAGCGTATCTGTTTTGGTTGCCCGTCTCTGCCCGTGTGTCGGGAGTTTGGTTGCCTTCCAGTTTGCTGTACTCCTGTTCTCTTGAACAGAGGATTCCTCATGAATCTGATCCTTACTACACACAACACATACGCTCGCCTATGAACACACTCTTCACGTAGGAATCCTTATAGGATCTACTCACTGCGTGGTCTCCGCGCACTCATCGACAAACACCCATCAACTGCAGTTGGTGCCGGGATCTCCACACTTCACCAGGATCTGCTGAAGTTATATAGTATTGTTAATAAATCCTTTGAACTGTTCCTCTTCTCTTGGGTCTCTTTGTCTCGCCTTTGTGACAGATTCAAACTTTCAAATGATACCACATATGCCCGAGACTTTACCGTTTTATGCGTAAACGTTTTTCACCATATACCTTTAAAAATATGAATGCTTGAAGCTTCTCTAAGGTTCGAAATGTTGGGGGCATAATAGCTAAAGGCAGGTTCTTTGATCTCACTAGAGGTTTTGCACACAGATTACTTGAGTCAATTTCACAGGTATGAAAGTAATTAAATATAATGTATGTTGTAGGTGTGTTACCGTATTGTAATGCAGTTATGTGGGGAGTACGGTCAGCCAGTTTTAGCAGTCAGGGTGCTGTCTGAGATGAGAAAGGCTGGAGTTCAGCCAAATGCCATCACGTATGGATATTACAACAAGGTAACTTACAAACAGAACTTATTCATTGAATGTATATATATATATATATATATATATATATATATATATATATATATATATATATATATATATATATATAACCTTTACTTGTAGAATACCTAAATTGGAATATCTATATGTAACAGAATATTTAAGTATATTTGTCTATTTTTCTAGGCAGTGTTGGAGAATTCCTGGCCATCCAGCACAAGAGGAGGATATTTCCTTTGGATAAAGCTGAGAAACGTTATAATGGCAATTGCTCAGTTTAAAAGGGCCCTGAAGAAACAGCAAACCTTTGTGACACACACCCCTTCATCAGGTAGAGCACAGATTATAGTGATCTTAAAAAAGGTTGTCTTTTTGTTTATTTGATGTATTATTTGTATGATTTGCTGCTATTTATTAGAGTTGGGAAATCCAATCAGTTTTAGCAAATTGTTTGGTTTCATTAAATTGGTTTATAATATGATAATTTTTTTAAAGGGGAACAAATGGGTTCCCTTTGTTTGCAAATGTAATCATCAGAATGTCTTAAACATTACTTAAAATGGTACAACGGGGCTAAAGACGCACTGGTGTAAAAGGCACTTTTGATATGATTTTCACCCAAAACAGTTGTGAGTTTGAATCCAGGGCGTGCTGAGTGAATCTAGTCAGGTCTCCAAGCAACCAAATTGGCCCGGTTGCTAGGCATGGTAGAGTCACATGGGGTAACCTCCTCGTGGATGCTATAATGTGGTTCTCGCGCTCGGTGGGGCGCGTGGTGAGTTGTGCGTGGATGCTGCGGAGAATAGCGTGAAGACTCCACACGCACTAGGTCTCCGCGGTAACGTGCTCAACGAGCCATGTGATAAGATGCGCAGATAGACGGTCTCAGACGCGGAGGCAACTGAGATTTGTCCTCACCACCCAGATTGAGGCGAGTCACTACGCCACCACGAGGACTTTGGGAGCGCATTGGGACTTGGGCATTCCAAATTGGGGTGAAAAAGGGTGAATTGTGCTGATATTATTTGTTTTTAATTTATTTGTAATAAGTTTCAAGTAATAGAAAGTTTGTTTGTAATTGTAAACGTACGATTTGGAATGATTGTGTTTTACAAAAACATCTAAAAGTCAGATCTGTAACCATCAGTAAATTAGAAGTCAGTAAATTCTTCTTGCCTTCTTTGGTACTCATAATGGTAATATTGGTTTTGTGTTTTTCATTCTTATTTCAGAGACTGACGACATCAACAGCAGCAGTGATTTTAGGCTCTCCACAGCCGACACCATTTCCTCCTCACCTCACCTTGGAATTTTCCGTAGCAACTGTTCCCATGAGAGTCGAGGTTGTGAGTCCTCATCACTCTCTTGTTTACATATTTAAACTAGTTTTCATTTACAGACTAATTTTACAGACTTTTCTACTTTAGGGTTTATACATGATGACGCATTATAAAGATAAACAACCGTGAATAATATTTACTTTTTAGCTAGAGCTTTCATTTTTACATGCTTGAATAGAGTACAACTGTAGAATTTACTAAATACTTTCAAGGTCACGCTTAAACTAACTTATTCAACGTAGAAAGTACTTAATTTTTTCGGCTATATTTACTTCACCACAAAATCTCTTTTTCAGTGCAAGAATACGTTTTCGAAAACACCATTTTCTGTTTTCTAACCTCATTGTTTTCCAAACTATTCATTATTAAAGAGCGTTTTTAAAACTCTCAAATTTGACTGTAGGACAATTTTGTTCCGTTGTGGTTGAGGACAATCCCGGTTTTCAACCAAACATGTATTTATGTGAAGGTGAGCCCTGCCTTCACTAGATAACAGTTTGTCCCTTCACAGATCGTTTCAGCAACCAATGTTGAACCAATCGCCAATGCTGTGAAAGTGCAATTGTTTTTATCATCTTGGACAAAATTGTAGCATTGTCTTAGTTTACCTAATCCAGGGAAGTATTTCCAAATTTCCTTTTTATTTAAGACATTCTTTTCTATTCTCTCTCACAGTAGATCATGAAGCAGGACTGTTGTTCTCTTCCTCATTGGAAGAGATTGGTGTGGTACAAAGAAATAGCAGCTCTCATAGATGCCACAAGTCACGAGATGGTTCTGTAGGCTGGCCCGGTGGTCAACGTGATTGTTATGGCACATCTGAGCTGGATTTGGGCTCACAAATTTGTATTGGGAGACCCAAGACACAAGACATAAACACACTTGGCAAGTTTTCACCTTCCTGGAGTCAAGACATGACCTCAGGCAACAAGGAAACGAGAGTGTCTGGTCCTGACACAATGCCCATCTTTGCTTTTGAGGACTTGGAATTGGAGGCAGAGAACACAGATGATAAAAATGCACCAATTATGTCAAATGACAACAGAAGTGTTGGAGCCAGTCGTCTGTCCAGAAGAATGGGAGTTAAAATAGGTTTTGATCCCCTTTCTCTGCTGGTTTCAGAGTTTGAGGAAGAAGAATCCTTGGATCAGGACACCAACTGCACTCCCACTGCTAGTCGCCATCTGGCAGAAGAAATCGAGATGTATATGAAGTACTCTTGCAGTCCACGTAGCAGTCGAGCCCCAAGCATGGACCTTGCAATGTCTTCAAACTATTTCCCTGCTGGCCTTGTCTCTGGTGTACCTGAAAGTTCTGCATCAATGGCTGGTGCCTTACCTTCTCAAACCACACATTACCAATCTTCATCCATCCCATGGGAGATGGCAAAAGAGACTTCCAGTTTGTTCCTGGTTTCAACCTCTCCCTACTCGTCCTTTGGAATAGATTCTCTTCTTCCACCATCACTGGATGTTCTCAAGACTAGTGTGATGTCTGCTGGAAAAGGTGTGGCTGAGAAAGCCAGTCGCTTGTACTCACACTTTGCCACTCCGTCCAAAGTAAGTTACATAGCACAGTACATATGAAGTAAAAATCTGAAGTGAAATGTTTAAGAACATTCCAGAATACACCCTCCATCTGTCATTGGTCAAACAAATTAATATTCCTGCCCCTAACGTATGCCATTGGTTGAGCCAATGTTGCTGTGTCAGGCTGTTTGGAGTGCTCAAAACAACCAGAGGAATTTTTAGAGTGTTTATACTTTTCTGGGAAATCATCCTACCAATGTTTCTTACACTGATGAGCCAAAACATAATGACAACTCACAGTTGAAGCAAATAACATTGATCATCTCCAAACAAGGCTACATGTCAAGGTCTGGGTAGATTAGATGGTAAGCAAACAATCAGTTCTCATAGTCAACATGTTGAATGCAGTAGAAATGGACAGGAGGAAAGACCTGAGCGACTTTGACAAGGGACAAAAACGACTGGGTCGGAGCATCTCTGAAAAGGCAAGGCTTGTGTGGTGCGCCTGGTCAACAGTGGCGAGTACCTACCAACATTGGTCCGAGGAGGAACAAACCACAAACCCAACAGGGTGTTTGGGTGCTCAAGACTCATCGATGTGCGAGGACAACGAAGGCTATTCCGTCTGGTCTGAACTGACAGAAGGTTTGTTGTGGCACAAGTCACAGAAAATTGTAATGATGGTTATGGGAGGAATGTGTCATAACACATAGTGCATCGCACCCTGCTGCGTATGGGCCTGCGTAGCCGAGACTGTTCAGAATGCACACGATGAACCCTGTCCAACTTCAAAAGCATCTTCAATGGGCACGCGAGCATCAGACCTGGACCTTGGAGCGGTGGAAGAAGGTCGCCTGGTCCAATGAGTCCTGTGGACGGCCGTGTACGCATGCGCCATTTCATCTCAGTCAGCAGGATAGTGCGCCCTGCCACACTGCACACATTGTTTGGGAACAGTTTGAAGAACACGATAAAGAGTTCAATGTATTGCCCTGGGCTTAAAAATCCCCAGACCTCAATCCGATTGAGCATCTGTGGGATGTGCTGGACCAACAAGCCCGGTCCACGGTGGCTCCACCTCACAACTTACAGGACTTGAAGGATCTCCTGCTAATGTCTTGGTGCCAGATACCACAGAACCCCATCAGTAGTCTTGTAGTGTCCATGCCTTGGCAGATCGGCAGAGGACCAACAGTATTTTAGGCATAATGTTTTTGCTCATCAGTGTATAGTTGACTCTGCAGTTGGGGAAACCAACACACCAGCATTGCAAGCTGGACACCATCTTAAAAACACAATATATGCTGGTCTTTTCAGCAAGGGTAGCTCATTACACCAACTGGACCATTTTTTGCTAGCAGTAATTATTTTCCATATTATGTTTCATTGTGCCAACAAAATAAAAAAACATAATTTTGTGTACTTTGTTTCTAGGATAGCCATTCAGACAAACTGTTTTCAACTGAGAAAGACAATTATGCATCTCTACAAGGGGAAGGGGTGTTTTCATTCAATGAAGGACATTGTACGATTCCACCAACCACTGAATGTGAGCAGTACTTTGATAAATCAATGAAACAGCTCAACTCAACACAACAATCGGCATTCTCATGTAAGCAATCATAACTAAAGGTCGACCGATAGTGGCTTTTTACTGATAACTAAAATTGTGGGATAAGGTTGATAAACGATTAATCGGACGATAGTTTTTAGAGAATGTTAAAAAAAATGTCTTAGCCTTTTCTTGCTATGAGAGGCACAGACACAAAGACTGCAAGAGTCCAACCCTTGCGAAAATCGAGAGTTTATGGCAAATTTGCTGCAAATCCGCAACTGATAATGTTCACATGAAAATGAGCTTTGCTGCAATCTTGCACACTTATTTTGGGACTCTTATTTTGAATTGACTGAGACTTCACACATTTAGAATGCCCTAAATCAATTTCAGCATTTACTAAATTAAGCTTTTAACAGCCTATATTCACCAGATTAAGAATTAATCTGTGCTGACGGGGCACGTTTCCATTTAGTTTCCACATTTCCATTCCTTTGCATGCACTCTCTTCAATTTAGAACACTTGATTTATCTAAGCAAAATAACAAACTATGTGTAACGGTGGCCAGCTGATAGATAGCTGTGCAATGTGTATAAACCTCACTCTCCTGACCTCAAGAGGTGCACTAGCGACTGACGCTAGATTCTGTAGCCTTTAGCCTCCTTATTAGTGCACCTGGCTCCCATACCGGAGACGGTGGATCAAGTCCTGTGCGGAGCCAAGTCAAGTCAATTTTAGTCAAGTCTATTTTATTTGTATAGCGCCTTTCACAACACACATCGTTTCAAAGAAGCTTTACAGAATATCAGCATTAACAGACGATAAAACTGTAATGTCTATGAAGTCAATTAATCATCATTGTGTAATTTAGATAAAATACTATTTTTAATAGTGTTTAAAAATAATTAAATAATAATTGTATTAATAACCCCAGTGAGCAGCTGTAGGCGACTGTGGCAAGGAACACAAAACTCCATAAGATGTAGATTAATGGAGAAAAATAACCTTGGGAGAAACCAGACTCACTGTGGGGGCCAGTTCCCCTCTGGCTAACATTATGAGTGTAATGTAAATATTAATTATGTATAGGTAAAATCATGGTTTAAAATTATTAAACTAAGTGTTAAGGGTCAGTGATTAAACATCGATTGTGTTTGAAATGTAAGATTAATGACCAAAGTCTTTGAAGTCCATCTTGATTAATTGCAGAAGTTCACACAGATGCAATTGTCCTTGTTAATTGGCTGATGAAGGCTTTTGTTGGCAATAGTTAGTCTAAGCATTTCATTTTCAAGATCGTAGTCCATAAATAGACCGAGGAGCGGGTAGAACAGGAGTGTCACAATGGTGCCGTGACCCGGATGGGAGTGAGATTTAGGAGGGTGAGTGTAACGGGAGTCAGCTGATAGATAGCTGTGCAATGTTTATAAACCTCACTCTCCTGACCTCAACTGGTGCACTAGTGACTGATGCTAGAGGCTGTAGCCTTTAGTTTCCTTGTTAGCTCACTTGCCTCCTATGCCGAAGATTTCGGTTCGAGTCCTGTCCTGTCATATATGCATTGAAGTGAGAATATGGATAACGATTTACAGTGATTAAAGCAAATCTAAAGGCAGCTGTAATACTAAAAATCAAACTGCTTAGGTTTTTGTCGATAACCAAAAGTTCCAAAAAACTAATCGTAAAACCGATATATCGTCTGCATCTTGTCATAACAACTCTACAAACAGGCTACTGTAATATGCTCATTTAATCTTGTAATTTTCATATTTAACCCATATTTTCCTCTTTAGGCTGTATTTATGCACCTCAGGACTGCTCCTTCACAGGCAAATCTGGAACAGATTCCTCTCAGTATGCAAACAAAGACACAGTCCAGAACTATGCAATGGAGGTGATGCATGGTGATATTCTGCATACATTTGTATTTTATTTTGCTGGTTCTTATCCATCTTCCTTAACAACCGATTAAACCTTTAAAAAGATAATTATGCCCAAATTTTACAAATATTTACCACACCTCTAATCAAACGCCTGCTTTTTGACTTGCTTGTCAACAACATTTGTTGTTCTGTATGTGTCAGATCCTGATATCGAGCTGCTCACGGTGTAAGACATGTGAATGTGTTGTATATGATGAGGAGATCATGGCGGGCTGGACAGCAGATGATTCTAATCTGAACTCGACCTGTCCGTTCTGCGGAAACCCATTCCTACCATTCCTGAACGTGGAGATAAGGGACCTCCGGGAGCCCGGAAGGTTCCGATCCTTATTTATTGTACATGTAAATAGATGGTTTTAAACCGGTTTTGCTTCATGACCCATATTATACATTGGACATCCATTGGTTCTTTCTGTCCTTTCACAGTTTATTTCTGAAAAGTAGTCCATCAGAGAATTTGATGTCAACCTCATCGGACCAGTCAATACCCTGTTCAGCATCATCACTTCATGACAAATACAGGTGCCAAGACAACAAACATGTAAAGACAAAGTAGGGCTATCATGTTGACTTAAATATGTTTAACACCATTAAATGTATAAACAAGCCCATCATCAGCCAGGCTCTTAGTCAGGATCAGTAAATTACAGAGATCTTCTTAGCAATGTGTTAAAATTGAATGCACTGCACTCTATATAGTATTTAGACACAGTTCAGCAAACATTTGAGATTGTGATTTTAATTGTGTATTTTAACCCTACATGAAGGTAATGAAACGACATTGTAATCTGGACAAATGAACTCTTTTTTCCACAGAAGTTCTTACTCACAGTCACCAGGTGTGAAGATTCCTTCAAAACAGGTCACTTTGTGTTCGGAGGAAACACTGGTACACAGCATCCAGTCCTTTGGGTCTTTGGAGGAATCTTCTAGATCTGTCCAGTGCGCTAGTTCTTCGATCCCATCGTCAAGATGCCCCAAAGATGCTCTGGTAATTCACAAAATCCCAAACATATCATTGTTGTTAATGAACTGTTGAACTAATGTATTAGTAACAGTAGTTCAACAGTTTTTAAAATAATGTAACTTTTTCCAAGAAATTATCTACATTTTCTCCAGCAATTAGCCTGTTCAACTCACAATACACACATGCGTATTATTGGCGTAGTGGGCTAAAGCACTGAACTGGTATTTAGAAGGTTGCTGGTTCGATCCCCACTGCCACCACCATTGTGTCCTTGAGCAAGGCACTTAACTCCAGGTTGCTCCGGGGGGATTGTCATTCCACTAGATGGCAGCAAGTAGTAGGAAAACGTTTTTTTTCACATTCCATCACAATATACAGATCTGAAATGTAGGTGCGCTCTAACGCAGCTAAGCACTAACACCACTGACATCCAGTCTATTTTGGATCACATGCATGTTCCCCACTATTTCGCCAAATATCTCAGCCTCTGAATGGACTAGACGCTCATTCTCGATGCTGTTGAATAGCTGTGATCCTAAGCTTTGGGGTGATGTACTGTAGCATATTTTTTCATCAATAGTTGCTAACATATTTTGCAGATGATTTATTGATTGGGCAATTTTTTCTGGACATCTGAGATAACTTGTACTGTATATATTATATTTCACTTTATGATTAATTTGGTAATCATTTGAACTGTGGTATTAGGGCAACAAAATAAACTATGCAGTCACATTCCAGAAGAGCGAGAGCTTTTATTTGATATATTACTTGTATATGTAAGTGCTATGTAAAAAAAACTTTACGTTCATAATCATATTTCCACATTATCATCTCTAGGTGGCGCTCATTTGCAACGCAGAGGATTTGAGGCTTTATTTAGTTGCTTATTTAAAATTAATACAAAGTTATAGTATTCTATGACTAACAATTTAAGGGTGAACATATCGCATCACTTCTCATCATTGGAAAGTAGGAGTCATTCTAGTGAATCTGTTCATCCTGAATGGTCCTGTTACTCATATGTAGCGGTGGATAGTACAAGTAATTCGAGTGAATCGGTTCGTCCGGAACGGTGCCCTCTATTATATGTTGCGTTGAAAAGTACAAGTCACTATAGTGAATCAGTTCATCCTGTATGGTGCACTCTCTTATATGATCTCAGGAACATAGGCTTGAAAATGTTGGCTTATTAGGCATCTGGTAAGGATGCCCCCTTGACGCCTCCTTTTGGGAGATGTTTCAGGCATGTCCAGCTGGGAGGAGGCTTCGGGGAAGTCCCAGGACTAGGTGGAGTGATTCAATCTCCACACTGGCCTGGGAACGCCTTGGGGTCCCCCAGTCAGAGCTGGATAATGTGGCTCGGGATAGGGAAGTTTGGGGCTCCCTGCTGGAGCTGCTGCCCCCGCGACCCGACTTCGGATAAGCGGTTGAAGATGGATGGATGTTGGCTTATTAGGGCAGTATTGTACATCTCTTGTAAAATTAGATCTGAAATGAGTCTTGATGTCGATCTTTTTTTGGAAAATTGTATCCAAGACCATGCAGATCTAGATCTGTTTTAAGTATAATACCTACAGTATATAAAAACAGTGACTGTGTTTTGCAGAATGCTCTGAGCATGTCCTGGCGCTTGCATCATCCAGAGCCAGTAACGGTGCCATACCTGAGTCCGATGGTGTTGTGGAAGGAACTGGAGAGCCTGCTAGAGAATGAAGGCAATGGCATCATCTGTCACTCCACTGTGGTGGACAATCACCCAATCATCTTCTGGAACCTTCTGTGGTACTTCACGCGAATCGGCCTGCCAAGCAATCTGCCTGGTCTCATTCTTACGTCAGAACACTGCAACAGAGGATCACAGGTATCTCCATCCATCCATTCAATATCCATGATAATGTTCTGAACTTCACATGTGGTTTCTCGGCCTAGAAACCTGTGCGTGAGGGAATCTGACTTCATACATCCACTAAAACTCTCCAAGCAAACCAGTTGCAAAAATGACTCATAAAATTGAAGTTAGTTTTGAGAAAGCGCTTGATAATCAGTTATCCAATTGAGCACTTCTAATGTACAGCTCTGTTGTCATTTTCTGCAAATCAATGCTCTAAATGACAATATTTTTATTTGGAATTTGGGAGAAGTGTTGTCAGTACTTTATAGAATAAAACAAAAATGTTCATTTTACTCAAACATACTCCTATAAATAGTAAATCCAGAGAAACTGATCATTTTGCAGTGGTCTCTTCATTTTTTCCAAATCTTAAGATATTGTTGAGGTGTATTGCAAACAAAGCTGATGAGTTTTGTCATACCAACAAATGGATGATGCTCTTACTGTAGGTTCCACGCCATTGGATGTCTGAGGACAGCAAATATATTCGAGTGCAGCTTCTATGGGACAACCTTAAACTGCACAAAGACCAAGCCCAACCTTTATATATTCTCTGGAATACACACAGTGAGTACACCAAGACACATTTAATACACAGGGGATTCACCAAGAATGTATTGCGCTTGCTGATAGCAGGATTGTCGGATTTAAGAAATTGGTCACTGAATATAGGAAAATGTTGAAATTTGGCACACCGACAGGGGTGGGTATTAATAGCCCACTGACAAAGTTTGGGGTCCCTTGGCCAAACTCTATAGCACCACAACCAGTTACAATAAAATAACTTTTTTTATGCTTCTAACTTTTGAACCGTTTACCCAAAAAACAAAATTTTTATAAAATTTTTTGTCTATTTTTTCTGTTCAATGATTGTAATGGACCCCTTACATTTAATCTCCACCCATTACAGTGGCCGCCATCTTGGATTGTGACATTTATAGTTTTTGCGCTACTCTTCCTACAAACTTTGTCCAATTTGCCAAAATATTGGCTCAGAAGATCTCTAGATTAAGCTGCACAGAAATGATAGTACAGAATTTAGATTTTCACTTTTGTTCAAATGTTACAGCAAAGCAAATTTAAAAGTGTCGACGTAAAACAGGAAGTTAGGGTGTATATTTGCAATGCTTTGGTTTATCGAAACAGACTTGGTATTTGTTTCAATGGGTCAATGATCTGAGGGTGCATGCAAGTTTGGTGACAGTGCCACCTGAGTCAAGAAATCTGAAAAATGCCCATTACTTCTGAACTGTTTTGCTTAAAATCATGATTCCTTGGGTTTTAAGAATTTCTAAAAAAAAAAAAATGTCTGACATTGAGCCACAAGACCAAAATTGATCTGCATTCCCAACATTGGGCCAATAGCCCCAAAGCGTTGCCCTAAAACCCACCCTTAATAATCTGCCCTGTTGCCAACGCCACACACCCTGCCCATTTCTAAAGCAAGAGTGAAGCTGAAGCTGATGTATTAGACTCAGGAGGCTAGTTAGCCCTCAAAATAAACATGATGGAGATTGAAGCTGCCATTTGTTTGTTTGTTTATTTTGGTCATTGCTTGGAAAGCAAGAACTGACTCTATGATCCTGCCTCAATCCCCAGTTGGCCTTCTTAACCAAAGGGTAATCGGCGGGCCTCAAAGAGGCACGGTGAAGCCCAAGAATTGTCATTGGGAACGCAACTGGCCCTGGCACACACCAGCACGCCCCTCATTTGGCCTGACAGTAGAAATGCGGCTAATTACTTAATTACTGAATTGTGGGTGGTTAGTTAATAAGACGTTTTTTTCCAACTCTCTAAAATAACCCCACAGTATTTAAAAGTGTTTGATTGTTTTACTGCACCTCCAGGTCTTAGTTACCCAGTTTCTCGAGGTGTGTATAGACGAGACGGTGTGTTCAATGAGGATCTGCTGCAGACAGTGATCGAAAGCATTGAGAAGGATGATGTTTATACCCCTGTTTGCCAGCTGCTACAGCTGTTATCATACTCATCCGGAGCTCACAGAAAGAGGTGAATTGATATACAACACACAACAGACTCTTCACATGCACAGACGTTCTTATAAGAAAATATCCTGCAAGCATTTGGATGATTTAATATGAAACCTAACAAATGTCTTTCTCTTATTTTCATCTTTGACAGAAGTTTATACAGAGATATTCTCTTTCTGTGTAGAGTTGCACTCGGTGAAGAAAACATAGATATTGGTGAGTTATTGTTCTGTATGTTTGCAACAGTTAGGTGAACTTCTTTTGAGTGAACCATTCCTTTAACTGTACCGTTGATATCTTTTATGCCTTATTCTGACAATCCTCCTTACTGTCCTCATCTCAGATGTCTTTGATCGAGAGTATCAATCAGCATACGACCGCCTGAATCCTTCACAAATCAAACTCACTCAGAATTGTGACCGGCCGCCGAGCACTGCTATTAAAGAGTGCAGGAAGACTTTTGGAGAGCCTTACCTAAGACTATAAACTTTATCTGCTACTTTTTCTCAATGATTTTGATTATAAAGGGTTTTTAGAACTTATGAGAAATATAAGATCTGTGGTAAACATTACTTGACGATATGTGGATGTTTACACAGTCATACCTCAAACATGAATTTTGAAGCTGTATTGAATTACATAGTTAAAAAAAAACATTTGAGGGACAGTGGCAAGAAAAAGTATGTGAACCCTCTGGAATCAGCTGGTTTTCTGCATGAATTGGTCATGAAATGCGATCGCATCTTAAATAAAGTCACAAGGATAGACAAACACAATGCGCTTAAGCTAACAACACACAAACAATTTTAATCTTTCATGTCTTTATTGAACACATCCCGTTAAACATTCACAGTGCTGTGGAAAAAGTAAGTGAACCCCTATGATAAAGTAGAATTAGAGTCAGGAGTTGACAAACCTGGCATTCAATTAATGAAACGAGATCGGAGGTGCAGACTAAAGCTACTTTGACTTATAAAAAGCACTGAAACATTTTTTGTTTGCTATTCAGAAGAAGCATCTGCTGGTGTGGACCATTCCGCGCTGAGATATTCATCTGTCCACAGTTAGACAAACTGTCTATAAATGGAGATGATTTAGTACTATAGGTACTCTCTCTAGAAGTGGCCGTCCAGCCAAGATGACTCAAAGGACACACCACAGAATGCTCAATGAGGTGAAAAAGAACCCTAGAGTGACAGATAAAGACTTGAAGGAATCATATGAACTGGTTAACTATTCTGTTCATGGGTAGACTATATGGAAATCATTAAACTAGCATGGTGTGCATGGCAGGACACCATGAAGGAAGCCGCTGCTTTCCAACAAAAACATTGCTGCTGCCTAAAGTTTGCCAAAGACCACCTTGACACTCCACAATGCTACTGGGAAAATGTTCTATGAACTGATGAATTACGTTGAATTGTTTGGGAAGAACACGCAGTACTATGTATGACATCAAAAGGACACCACATAACAATATAAAAACATCATCTCAACAGTGAAGTATGGTGGTGGGAGCATCATGATTTGAGTCTAAACCGCTTGTCATCATCAAGGGAAAAATGAATTCCCAAGTCATATCAAGATGTCATACAGGATATTTCCAGGGTGTCTATGCACCAGCTGAAGCTCAGAAGTTGGGTGATGTAGCAGGACAATGAGCCTAAACTATAAGGTAAATCATTTACATTTACCCAACGCTTTTATCCAAAGTGACTTACAGTGCAATTATTACAGGGACAAACCCCCCGGAGCAACCTGGAGTTAAGTGTTTTACTCAAGGACACAATGGTGGTGGCTGTGGGGTTTGAACCAGCAACCTTGCTGATTAACCTTGCTGATTAACAGACCTGTGCTTTGGCCACTACACCACCACCACTCAGGCGTTCACACCAGACATGCTAAGTATATGGCTGAGCTGAAGCAGTTTTGTAAGGAATGGTCCAGAATTGCTTCTGAACTTTGTGCAAGTCTGATCCGCATCTTCCAGAAATAATTATAATAATAATAATTCCTTACATTTATATAGCGCTTTTCTAGGCACTCAAAGCGCTTTACATAGCATAGGGATGATGCGACGGCAGCCATAGTGCGTCCGAATGCCCACAACACACCAGCTATTGGTGGAGAGGAGAGAGTAGAGTGATGTAGCCAATTCAGGGATGGAGATTACTATGAGGTCATGATAGATAGGGGAATTAATATGAGGCCAATGGGGGGAATTTGGCCAGGACACAGGGGTTACACCCCGGTGGGATTTTTAATGACCACAGAGAGTCAGGACCTCAGTTTAACATCCCATCCGAAGGACAGTGCCTTTTTACAGTATAGTGTCCCTGTCACTATACTGGGGCATTAGGACCCACACAGACTATAGGGTGAGCATCCCCTGCTGGCCTCCCTAATACCACTTCCAGCAGCAACCTTGGTTTCCCCCAGGAGCTCTCCCATCCAGGTACTGGCCAAGCTCAACCCTGCTTAGCTTTAGTGGGCAACCAGGCAAGAGCTGCAGGGTGATATGGCTGCCTAAAATGCTTGATTGAGGTTATTGCTGTCAAAGGCGGATCGACCAGTTATTTAATCCAAGGGTTCACTTACTTTTTACACAGCACTGTGAATTTGTAATGGGATGTGTTCAATAAAGACATGAAAGATTATAATTGTTTGTGTGTTGTTATCTTAAGCACATTCTGTTTGTCTATCCTTGTGACTGATGAAGATGGGATCACATGTAATGACCAATTACTGCAGAAAACAGCTCATTCCAAAGGGTTCACATACTTTTTCTTGCCACATGTCATCAAGTAATGTTTACCACAGACATTATCTTACACATAAGTTCAAAAACCCCTTTATAAACACCCATAGGAAAATCCTGAGGGAACCCAAGTCGAATTACACTTCGGGTTCGCCTACAAATTGAAGTCACGGCTGAACACCTCTATTGTTAAATGTTTCTAGCTAACTGATCTTTTTTCCTCTCTATTATACTTCTTTTGTTACATGTTGATGTGTGATGTTAATAATTGTGATTTTTTTCTTCTCCAGAAATGAGGCAGTTAATAGTCTTTGTTTATTTAATGAAACATAAAAATGAGGCTATAAGTACAAAGTATCACAAATGGGAAAATAAAGTCAGCAAAACATGTCGATGGACAATTTGAGTTAAATGCATTCAAATATTTGAGTTGGATACACCCCAAAAAAAATCTGATTTTGTTTGCCTTAGAATTCGTCTGTCTTGCTTTTCAGGCATAGACTGAAATAGATCAGTAAACGAGCTCACACTAAACTCATTCACACTAGCAGCACACTGAGAAACAGGAAGAGAAGGTACAACATGAGCATAATGAGACCGAACGTTTTGTTGATTCTCCACTTGAAAGCAGCAATGGAGGCGACGCCAGTCAGCAGTATGAGGAAGAGCACTGCAGTGACACAGAAGAGGCCAGTACTGCTGACTGACACGGCACGACCACCAGTGAACATTGAATACAGCAAACACGGCACTGACAGCCTGGAGACACAGAGACAGAGCCAAGACATTAAAATAATAGTATTAAGGGTTCATTAGTGCACAATTATGAACATGAGAAAATACGTAAATCTCACCCGACAGTAATGTCGAACACATTGGTGCCCACGGATCTGGACACAGCCGTGCCACCCAATCCTCTCCGTCCCACTATAGCACTGGTGATGGCGTTAGGTAGAGAGATGCCCGCTGATAGGATGGTCAGACCCATTGCCTCCTCAGATACATCAACTGTTTCACTCACCTAAATAAACAGATAATAATGAGGACAGGGCAGCTGCAGTTAGACTGCAGGGTTGCCAACTCTCACGCATCTGGCGTGACACTCACGCATTCAGCCTCATTCAGCCTTGAGGCTGAATGCGTGAGTGTCACGCCAGATGCGTGAGAGTTGGCAACCCTGAGACTGAGGTGTATGAGGAAGTTATTGAGGATACATACCCGATGAGCCAACCACACCATGAAATAGGAGAACACCCCGATCCATAGGATGGAACCAAGAAACGTTCCCACAAAATGTTTTTTGGAGGCCTGGTAAATAATAGCATGCACACTGAGTGGTGGGAGTATGATTGTTATATTTTACTTTTAAACCATTGAAATGTTTATGTTTGATGTTTTAATAAATACAGAATATGGTCAAACTCAATTATGTAAAAAAAAGATATATTTGTTAGCATTAGCTAATGCATTCCTTATCATGAACTAACAATGAACACAATATGTTTTACAGCTTTTGTTAATTTTGGTTAATTTTAATTCATTAATATACTAGTTCATAGTTCATAATGCATTAAATAATGTTAACATATACACATTTGTCTTTTAAAATGAGTACAGTAAATGTAGTATTTAAAAAAAATATTTTAAGATTTACACATTTCAATTTCATAAAATTCCATCAAACTAAATTGGGTAATAATAATTACAATAAAATTAAATATCCTACATATTTAAAGATAATTACAGTAACAAAAAATAAACATTGCACAATAACATTTTATGGAAATTAAAATGGGTAAATCTTCCAAAAAAAAAATGGCTAAAATATTTTTTGGAGTGTAAACGTATTGTTTATTGTTAGTTCATGTTAATTAGAAAGCTGACCGCGCGTTCACACCAGAGCGTCAAAATCCGCTCTGGCTGCCCTGCCTTCAACGCTCGATGACGCTCGTGGACACTCTGACGTAGTTGAAATAGGCGGCAACGTTTGTTCAGAATGCTTTGTTTTGTGAACTATATTTAAAGGGGCCGCAATTTAAACATCCAGACATGTCGACCATTTACCTTTTGCCGACCTATCACAAGTAGCGTATATCCTCATGAACTCTTTAAAATGTGAAAATAAGAAATCGAACGATGGCTGAAAGTCATTAAATTTATAGTTGTTTGTTATCAAAATAAAATACATTTGTAATAATAACTGGTCTTGGTTGTTTTATATCCCTGTAAGCAAACAGGGACAGATCATATATTACCGGGAAACCCGCCACGGCAATATGTGATTGAAAATGAATGACTTCCGGTCGATTTGACTCTCTCGCCGCCTCTGGTGTGAATGCACGGTAAGGCTCTATTTTCTTGAGTGTGCAAAGCGCAGAGTTTCACGCAAAGATTGCATGTTGCGTCTAATCCGGTTTTCGTGAGTGCGCCAATTCTAACGGCAATTTTCGTGCCAGCGCAAAATGCAAGTGGGCATAGGGTGGAGTGTTTGCGCTATCTATGGGTATATGCGCACAAACTGTGGGTGTATTGTATGTTAATGAAGTGGCGCAAAGTGAAATTTGCTATTTTCCTGAGAAATAGGTATATGCTGAAGTCTTTAAAAAAACGTTTGGTTTTCAGTGCAAAGTCTAAAAGTAATAAAGTTCATGTTCAAACTCTGAAAATAAAATTGAACATCAAATAATGTCCCAGACATACACTGAAAGACGTTTTATGAACAAATCTTCATGAGATTTGTGTTAAACTATCTTTAGGTCATGGTTTATTTTTCAATTATTATTATTATTACTACGTTTGTATTTACAATTGCATACATTTAATTTGAATTGGTATTTTTCCACCTGTTGTCGAAGAAGTTAGAAAATGTTAAATGTTTGGATTTGGTATAATATTTTTATTTATAAAAAATCTTTGACCACTTTGTTATTTCAATGATATTATCATTTAGTTTCAAGTTTAATTTGAATTAAAAAATATATTTTTCTTTTAGCAAAATCGACCGGTAGATGTGAAGTGCATTCTGATTCAATCACTGTTAATACTAGCCATGATTTGTGTGTCAGTAGATTGAAAATGATTAATAAAACGTATCTATAATTTATGCCTGACATACAAAAAGGATGCAGTTAATGAACAAAAGAACGCAAGTCCATATTTCTATTCTTCTAATTCATTGTATATAGTCTATTTACACTACCAACATCTTATAAGTGTGCTGTCTTCGTTTATATCACTGATGCTTGAGGGAATGGACTACAGTATACGATAGGAGGCAAACACTGCAATAACCGGAAAAGAACCACAGTATGCAAAATTTCGCTAAACATACTTGCACCTAGACTTAGTGCATGCTTGCATGATAACACCAAAACGTCCTGGCCATGCCCATTGACGTTGCACTTATGACTTAAAGCATTGCGCAAGCGCTCTTAAAATAGGACCCCTAACGTTAACAAAAACAACCTTATTTAAAATGTTTCGCTTCTGTCAAACTGACCTGTTTGCGGACATCAGGGAGAGTAAAGCACAGCGAGACGGTGATGGGCAACAACAGAACATATGGAACATGAATGTGTTCCCGTTCCGGCCATTTAAGAGACAGCGGCTCATTAACATTCTCATCGTCTTCATCTTCATCTTCATCATAAGAGGCATCACTGTCATCCCCCTGAATGCTGCTGCTGCTGCTGTCATCATCCTCATCATCCTCATCTTCCTCGCTCTCAGAGCCCCCAGACGCCTCAGAATCTGAACTCTTTATATCATTCAAGTAGGAATTATCATTCACTGCTCTTTTTCAATCGATGTCTGTCGAACACTGTGAAGCCTGAATCAGACACTGTACCTGTTGTTCTTCATCGCTCATTTTGGAGGGTTCTGCTGGGTTTGACACCTGCACAGATTTCACTTCTGCTTTCCTCTTGAACAAACCTGCAGTCAGCAGTCACACATGAGATAATGTACAGTCATGTAATGTAATTGTTGCATATGCTGTGTGTTCATGTGTGCATATCTCTATATTAGTGTTTGAGTGAGTGTTTGTGTGGATATACCTTCTCTGAAGGGGTTGGTGGCGTGAATTATAAGCTGATAGATGGTGTTTCGTGACGTGCAGTTACGCAGATTATCTGAACCGCCTCCTCTGAACACATCAGGCCTTAACTAGACAACCAGATAAATGAATAAATGCACATCTATCCTTTTAGCTTGCACTGCACATACAGTACATGTTGCATATATGGACACTTTAGTGATTAACGTCCTCATTTACTTTCATTACATGGCAAAGAGTGGCGAAATTAACAAATTAACCTTTTGTGTTGCATGGAAACAACACGGGCGAGAGTGAATAATGGCAGAATCTTCATTTTTGGGTGAACTATTCCTTTAAAGCTAAATTATTATCTACCCAGCAAACACAGAACGTTCAAGGAACGTTCTCTTTAGGTTTTATTTTTATAGCCATAAACTAAAAATACATTATCAGAACCTCGCAGACATGTTTTTGTCTGACAACCTTATAGAAACGTATATAAAACGTTCTCTAATGGTTTATTTTTTCCATTCACATAACTATATTTCAATATTGTTCAAAAGTTGCAGAGGGGTTATTGATAGAATACAATGGCTGTATTCTGGTACAAGATGTTCCAGGAAATCTTACATTTTGAATCCATATTATGTGTGATGACTTATTTTAATGATTAATTTAACACTATAGTGCTGTGTGCATCAGATATGACACTTGTGAAGCATTTGACGGTTCCTGTTTCACTCTCTGTCTAAGCTGAAAAGCCAAACAATCTATGGTATGTAATTTTCACATGTTTACGGCACCATCTAGTGGTTATTTGTGGAATAAAAGTGGTTTCAATGTTTATATCGATCTATTTAAAATGATGGCAGACTTATGTGAAAAGTGACTCTTATCTTGTGCTTGGTTAAAAGTTTGTATATTATTTTATTGAAACCCACCCTTTGAAATCCATGTATCAAATATGATACAACAGGCTTTTGAGGAATATCTCTCAATCATTATTTCATTACATTCATGCCCACCACAATATAAAATCACAGGCCTTAGACAATTCTGACATATACATTATATAAGATATATTAAAGTGTGAACTAATATTTCTGTGTATTTTATTGAGGGATTGTATGTATAATGACTGATTGGGGATCTGTTAACTCTCAGCTGCACCATACTTGTCATACAGTACTATATATATATATATACACACTCACCTAAAGGATTATTAGGAACACCATACTAATACTGTGTTTGACCCCCTTTCGCCTTCAGAACTGCCTTAATTCTACGTGGCATTGATTCAACAAGGTGCTGAAAGCATTCTTTAGAAATGTTGGCCCATATTGATAGGATAGCATCTTGCAGTTGATGGAGATTTGTGGGATGCACATCCAGGGCACGAAGCTCCCTTTCCACCACATCCCAAAGATGCTCTATTGGGTTGAGATCTGGTGACTATGGGGGCCATTTTAGTACAGTGAACTCATTGTCATGTTCAAGAAACCAATTTGAAATGATTCGAGCTTTGTGACATGGTGCATTATCCTGCTGGAAGTAGCCATCAGAGGATGGGTACATGGTGGCCATAAAGGGATGGACATGGTCAGAAACAATGCTCAGGTAGGCCGTGGCATTTAAACGATGCCCAATTGGCACTAAGGGGCCTAAAGTGTGCCAGGAAAACATCCCCCACACCATTACACCACCACCACCAGCCTGCACAGTGGTAACAAGGCATGTTCTCATTCTGTTTACGCCAAATTCTGACTCTGCCATCTGAATGTCTCAACAGAAATCGAGACTCATCAGACCAGGCAACATTTTTCCGGTCTTCAACTGTCCAATTTTGGTGAGCTCTTGCAAATTGTAGCCTCTTTTTCCTATTTGTAGTGGAGATGAGTGGTACCCGGTGGGGTCTTCTGCTGTTGTAGCCCATCCGCCTCAAGGTTGTGCGTGTTGTGGCTTCACAAATGCTTTGCTGCATACCTCGGTTGTAACGAGTGGTTATTTCAGTCAAAGTTGCTCTTCTATCAGCTTGAATCAGTCGGCCCATTCTCCTCTGATCTCTAGCATCAACAAGGCATTTTCAGCCCACAGGACTGCCGCATACTGGATGTTTTTCCCTTTTCACACCATTCTTTGTAAACCCTAGAAATGGTTGTGCGTGAAAATCCCAGTAACTGAGCAGATTGTGAAATACTCAGACCGGCCCGTCTGGCACCAACAACCATGCCACGCTCAAAATTGCTTAAATCACCTTTCTTTCCCATTCTGACATTCAGTTTGGAGTTCAGGAGATTGTCTTGACCAGGACCACACCCCTAAATGCATTGAAGCAACTGCCATGTGATTGGTTGTTTAGATAATTGCATTAATGAGAAATTTAACAGGTGTTCCTAATAATCCTTTAGGTGAGTGTATATGCTAAAGTGTTTGTTGCTAGCTAGCAATAAGCTGCAAGTTTTGAACAGATCAACTTTAAATTAGGTTAACTCAATTAATTTAGGTTTTCGTTACACAAAATATTTCAGTTTTATTTTGATATCACAGAAGCTAATTTTCATCGTGTGGAACCACAATTTAAATGGACAAATGTATTTTCAGTGTAAATGGAACATTCTATATCCATACAAAATGGCTAACCTTAAGAGAATGTTAGAAAGTCTGATTTGGAAACCAAAAACTAACATTACCGGAACGTTCTGGGAACCAAATAATTGTTTGCTAGGTAAACAAAGCTCCCCCTTACCTCTTCAGGGTCATCAATGGCGAGAACTTTAGCAATGTTGTCGTGTTTTTGAAGGTACAATTTAACTGTTCCTTCTAGAAGCCCATCATACTTCATGACGACCACGTATGCCAAACATCCCAGCAGTAGCAGTACACTTTCCCACCAGGTGATGATGTCATCCAGGAAAAACACAATGAGCATTAGCAGGTCAAATGTGTAGTAGGTGACATCCCTAAGTAGTGGCCACCAAGCCAGACTAAGCATCTCCTCTGAGAACAAAGCACACATGCCAATAACAACGAGAATGTTGAAAAATCCTGACCCCACAATGGCTCCAAAACCCACATTACTATGGGAGAGAAAGATACCGATGAGCGAGGTGAAGAACTCCGGAGCAAAGCCCCCTGAGATCAGGAAGTTGGCTCCTGCGAGTTCTTCTGGGATGTGGAGCTTTTCCGTAACGATTCCAAGAGCTGGAACAAAGAATTCCTCACATACGATGGCTAAGGCAAAAAACATATAAACCATGCCAGAAATATGAAGAAGAACCCAACCGTGCCTCCGTTGTTCCAATGTAAAGAGGTCTTCAGGATAGAATCCTTTCCTGTGAGGGGCTTCGCCAGGAGGTGGTGGACTACTGTTCAATTTTGGAGTGACTGTGGTGAAGACTGTCACTTGAGAACTGTTGGCAGTAGGTTTGGGTAACTGGCCTATATAAATACATCGTGAATAATCTCGTGTTTTGATAGCAGAACTCATGGCCAAGTCCGTCCTTGCTTCATAAGATGCCTTTAGATTCCGTGCTTCATCAGCCTCCTCTTTTTGAACTTTTCTCTTCCATAGCTCCTCGTTTCTGCCTGTTGAAACCCAGTAGATCCAACAAACCAGCATTATCAAGATAAAACTGAGTATTTGGCAGAACTTCAGCCATTTCCTTTGGAACCGATTCATTGATACAGTAACTGGAATACAGTCCTATATACAGCTTAAATACTGATGTCAAAATCTGGAGAAATGCAAGTATGAATATTCAGTCATCAGTTGAACCTAGAAGAACAACTCCAATTATTTGTTGAGTGGATGAAGGTGAAATTAAGCATGCACATGCCAAGTAATATTACCCTGAAGAAAGAGAGGTGATCTAATAGAAATGTTGATGTAAATGTGCAGCGTTGTAGTAGTCACACAAGCCGGATCATAGCCTGAGAAAAAAAACACAATAGATATTGAAAACAATTGCACATCCCTGATGAAAAATCTATTGGTTTCCATAACAAATACCATTACAAGTGTTGTGGGTGTTGGGCCATATTCCATTAGGATTTAATGGTTTGCATTGGTTTCCATTACATTTATGTATTGGTCCAGAGGGGAACTGGCTCCCCCAGCAGAGACAGATTTATTTTTTGCTTGCTACAGTCACTTTTGGGCTTAAAGAAAAAAACATTAAGGTGTGATTTTTTAGTGAAACTGTTCATGACATTTATTAGATTACAGACTTTACAATATGATTTTCTGTAAAGCTGCTTTGAAGCAACTTGAACTCCACTCAAAATCCGCGTATTGAAATTCTTCGCCACCAGAAGTCCATTGCGCGAAATTCACGACAGCATGGATTCCCATTGAGATGACTGTATTTCACCTACGGAATTTAAGGCACGGTCACACATACAGTGAGGGCAAAAAGTATTTGATCCCCTGCTGATTTTGTACGTTTTCCCACTGACAGAGAAATGATCAGTCTATAATTGTAATGGTAGGTTAATTTAACAGTGAGAGACAGAATAACAACCAAAAAATCCAGAAAAACGCATGTCAAAAATTTTATAAATTGAATTGCATTTTCATGAGGAAAATTGCATATTCGATCCCCTCTCAATCAGAGATTTCTGGCTCCCAGGTGTCTTTTATACAGGTAGCGAGCTGAGATTAGGAGCACACTCTTAAAGGGAGTGCTCCTAATCTCAGCTTGTTACCTGTATAAAAGACACCTGTTCACAGAAGCAATCAATCAGTTCCAAACTCTCCACCATGGCCAAGACCAAGGAGCTGTCCAAGGATGTCAGGGACAAGATTGTAGATCTACACAAGGCTGGAATGGGCTACAAGACCATCGCCAAGCAGCTTGGTGAGAAGGTGACAACAGTTGGTGTGAGTATTCGCAAATGGAAGGAACACAAAAGAACTGTCAATCTCCCTCGGTCTGGGGCTCCATGCAAGAGCTCTACACGTGGAGTTGCAATGATCATGAGATCGGTGAGGAATCAGCCCAGAACTACACGGGAGGATCTTGTCAATGATCTCAAGGCAGCTGGGACCATAGTCACCAAGAAAACAATTGGGAACACACTACGCCGTGAAGGACTGAAATCCTGCAGTGCCTGCAAGGTCCCCCTGCTCAAGAAAGCACATGTACAGGCCCGTCTGAAGTTTGCCAATGAAAATCTGAATGATTCAGAGGAGAACTGGGTGAAAGGGTTGTGGTCAGATGAGACCAAAATCGAGCTTTTGGCATCAACTCAACTCACCGTGTTTGGAGGAGGAGGAATGCTGCCTATGACCCCAAGAACACCATCCCCACCCTCAAACATGGAGGTGGAAACATTATGCTTTGGGGGTGTTTTTTCTGCTAAGGGGACAGGACAACTTCACCGCATCAAAGGGACGATGGACGGGGCCATGTACCATAAAATCTTGGCTGAGAACCTCCTTTCAGCCAGGGCATTGAAAATGGGTCTTGGATGGGTATTCCAGCATGACAATGACCCAAAACACACGGCCAAGGCAACAAAGGAGTGGCTCAAGAAGAAGCACATTAAGGTCCTGGAGTGGCCCAGCCAGTCTCCAGGCCTTAATCCCATAGAAAATCTGTGGAGGGAGCTGAAGGTTCGAGTCGCCAAACGTCAGCCTTGAAACCTTAATGACTTGGAGAAGATCTGCAAAGAGGAGTGGGACAAAATCCCTCCTGAGATATGTGCAAACCTAGTGGCCAACTACAAGAAAATTCTGACCTCTGTGATTGCCAACACGGGTTTTGCCACCAAGTACAGCTTTCTATTTGTCAAGCGGTGAAAGGTCATCAACAAAGTTCACCAAAATTGAACTCCAAGCGAAATCCGCGAGAGGAAATTCCACGCCACCGGAAGTCCATCGTGTGAATTTCAGGATTGCGCGGATTCCCATTGAGATGACTGTATTTCACCGGGCAAAAGTTGTCTTTATTAAACATGACTTGAAATGTGAAGTTATGGGCTTTTTACTCTAATATCCATGTTCAATGAACATAGTTATCTTGAAAATCTATAGACTTAAGAATTTAAATGTTATATGACTGAATACAAAATGAAGAGCACAAGGAATAATCCCCTGAGCTTGAATAATTTAATTAGGTTTCCTTGGTCGAAGGGAACTTACGGGGGCATTTAAATAGATTTAGAGGTTTTAGCTCTTTTGTAGTATTATCAACTGATCAAGACCTAAAACAAAAAGTGTGTTGCACGTTTGTTCTGATTGGGTGTATGGGGGGTATGGGGGTTTTTCTGATTGGGTGTATGGGGGGTATTCTGATTGGGTGTATGGGGGTATGGGGTTGTTCTGATTGGGTGTATGGGGGGTATTCTGATTGGGTGTATGGGGGTATGGGGGTTGTTCTGATTGGGTGTATGGGGGTATTCTGATTGGGTGTATGGGGGGTATTCTGATTGGGTGTATGGGGGTATGGGGTTGTTCTGATTGGGTGTATGGGGGGTATTCTGATTGGGTGTATGGGGGTATGGGGGTTGTTCTGATTGGGTGTATGGGGGTATTCTGATTGGGGGTATGGGGGTTGATTCTGATTGGGTGTATGGGGGGTATGTTCTGATTGGGTGTATAGGGGTGTATGGGGGTTGTTCTGATTGGGTGTATGGGGGTTGTTCTGACTGTGTGTATGGGGGTATTCTGATTGGGTGTATGGGGGGTATGGGGGTTGTTCTGATTGGGTGTATGGGGGTATGGGGGTTGTTCTGATTGGGTGTATTGGGTATGGGGGTTGTTCTGATTGGGTGTATGGGGGGTATGGGGGGTATTCTGATTGGGTGTATGGGGGTATGAGGGTTGTTCTGATTGGGTGTATGGGGGTATGGGGGTTGTTCTGATTGGGTGTATGGGGGGTATGGGGGGTATTCTGATTGGGTGTATGGGGGTATGAGGGTTGTTCTGATTGGGTGTATGGGAGTTGTTCTGATTGGGTGTATGGGGGGTATGGGGTTGTTCTGATTGGGTGTATGGGGGTGGGGACAATGCTAAATACAAACAATAAAATACAATTTAATTATGCAAAGTTAGGATAGCAAAATAAATAGGATTAGCAACCTCCCATATCTTTTGTAGTTGACGACAAAGGCCATGAAACCAATCAAACTGACGTAAATGTACATATTTTGACATGAATTCACATTTCAATTAGTAGAAGGTAGATAAATGACCATTCTTCTTTCTTTGGACAACATTAACAACACTGCACAAGGTAAAAGAATACACGTACCAGACTGCATTGTGTCGTCCATGCGTTAAGGGCGGTGAATCATTGCCTTAATAAATCAAACAAAATGCATTTTTATTTTCAGTGTTTTACATTTAAAGTACATTTGTTCTTGTATGATTACAAATGACCAATCGCTTGATATCCCATGTAAAATCTGGTTCCTGATGTAAACAACGTCAATGAACGAATACATTTCTAGTCTAGAGTTTAAATCTAATCTAAACTAGTCGGGTCTTTTATGATTCCCTTTGTTTTACATTCTCATTGCTTTATAACTTAAAGTTAAGTAACTAACAGTTCCTATCTACATGACAGGTGCACTATGAAATATTAAGACCCTTAGCAAACTGACTTTGATAGTTGTTATGAAATCATACATACCATTGACTGCTGTCGATATGTAAATACTTCGAGTGTCTGTGCACAGAATGATAAGTAGGTTACACCGGACAGCTCTTGAGGGCTCTGCTTAAATCTTCAACAGATGTTAAAGGAGATTATAATATTAATCTGCTGCAGTAAATCAATGTCATACCATCTTGGAACTTAGACGGTGCAATGAAATTCATCTGGCAATAAACTCGAATGAGGTGTTCAATCATTTTGAATAACTAACTGTGCATGTTCAAATCTACTTGGCTTTATCTTCAAATGAAATCCGACATGAGTAAAGCTTTTGGCATTTATGGAAGTACGCAACCTCCATGGTCATCTTTTCGTCAAGACAACAGTTGCATTCAAACACATCAATTAAACGTACGTGTACATAAAATATAGTTAATGTGAACCTTTATGTTGTGTTGTGGTCATTTTTGGGCGGCACAGTTGCTCAGTGGTTAGCAAGAAGGTCGAAGGTTCGAGTATCGGCCCAACTAGGGCCTTTCTGTGGGGAGTTTGCATGTTCTCACAATGTTTATGTGGGTTTCCTCCAAAAAAACATGCAGGTTAAGTGAATTAGAGACTCTAAATTACCCCGTATGTGTGTGTGTGTGTGTGTGAGAGTCCCACAGCCGCTGGGGGTTGCATCAGTAAGGACATCCGGTGTAAAACTTGTGCCAAATCAAAAATATATATACAGACCATCATGAAGCGGACCCTGCACCTACGTGGGACAAACGCTAGGATACGCTACACTCTTTCTCTCTCTCTCTCACTCACTAACTCACACACACTCTCTCTCTCTCACACACACACACTTACACTCTCTCTCTCACACACACACACCAAAACACACTTACATACACTCACACTCTCGCGCTCTCTCTCTCACACACACACACACCAAAACACACTTACATACACTCACTCTCTCTCGCTCTCTCTCTCTCTCTCTCACACACACACATATATATACGTATATATACAGCGTTGAGCACCCTTTTTTGTGTCGTCTTTTCATGTACATTCATTATTTCAAGATCTCCTTATATTATATGTTGTGTTTGGGCTCATTTGAATCAGGACAGTCTGCTGTAAGTTATGAAATGTTGTCGTCTCGGTTATATTCACAACTCTTCACTTTTTCCACATTTTGTTTTTACAGCCTTATTCCAAAATGGCTTAAATTCATTATTTTCCTCAAAATTCTACAAACAATATCCCATAATGACAATGAGAAAGAAGTTTGTTTGAAATCTTTGCAAATGTATTACAAATTTAAAATTAAATAAATCACATGTACATAATTATTCACACCCTTTGCTCAATACTTTGTTGAAGCACCTTTGGCACCAATTACAGCCTCAAGTGTTTTTGTGTATGATGCTACAAGCACCTATTTTTGGGCAGATTCTCCCATTCTTCTTTGCAGGACCTCTCAAGCTCCATCAGGTTGGATGGGGAGTGTCAGTGCACAGCCATTTTCAGATCTCTCCAGAGATGTTCAATCGGGTTCAAGTCTGGGCTCTGGCTGGGCCACTCAAGGACATTCACAGAGTTGTCCCATAGCCACTCCTTAGTTATCTTGACTGTGTGTTTAGGGCCGTTGTCCTGTTGGAAGATGAACCTTCACCCCTGTCTGAGGTCCAGAGCGCTCTGGAGCAGGTTTTCATCAAGGATGTCTCTGTACATTGCTGCATTCATCTTTCCCTCGATCCTGACTAGTCTCCCAGTTCCTGCCGCTGAAAAACATCCCCAGAGCATGATGCTGCCACCACCACGCTTCACTGCAGGGATGGTATTGGCCAGGTGATGAGCGGTGCCTGGTTTCCTCCAGACATGACGCTTGCCATTCAGGCCAAAGAGTTCAATCTTTGTTTCATCAGACCAGAGAATTTTGTTTCTCATGGTCTGAGAGTCCTTCAGGTGCCATTTGGCAAACTCCAGGGGGACTGTCATGTGCCTTTTACTGAGGAGTGGCTTCAGTCTGGCCACTCTACCGTACAGGCCTGATTGGTGGAGTGCTGCAGAGATGGTTGATCTTCTGGAAGGTTCTCCTCTCTCCATAGAGAAACGCTGGAGCTCTGTCAGAGTGACCATCGGGTTCTTGGTCACCTCAATGACACTGTATGTTGTTGACTATGTTATATGCATGTTTTAGGAAGTAATAAGAAAAACTATCTGCAGTTTGGCCAATGAGATCTGCTCATTGTGTTCTACTAATGGAGACCTTTCCAACGATATGCAACACATGTCTCATCTTTTGTATGTTTTTACCAACTCTGAATGTAATTATTATGATCCCAAAACAGCTCTTATTTACCAGCTATTTAAAAAGCATCATTTAAGCTTTAAAACGACACCAATTTTGTTCAGATCAAGTAAGTGCCATCTTTGTATTCAAATCAAATGCAGTTTTATATTAAAGATAGAAAAAGAGCAAAGCATCACTTTCACACACGGCTTATTAGTATTGCAAATGTGAACTACATATACAACATCTTCATATTTACAGACAAATTACAACCAAACAATGACATTATAAATATCTTCGTTAACTTACAGCAGTTATACGTGTGAAACACAAACACACGAGCACGCTGTTAAACAGCTGACACCACCTGATCATTCCCCAGGTAAACATATAAAGTGGTTATATCTTTAAATGAATCAAATTAATGCACGTTTGTTCAGAAGAATCTTTTACATTTCAGTGACCATTTTTTACTCCATTGTGAAAATCTGTACAATGTTTTCTGTAAAAGAAAGGAGGAAGGGGTTAAAGGTCAACTACAGGTTCACTATACAGCACTAATTTGTGGTTAACTTGTCGGACATCAACTCGAGTGTCAAGATCAGTGAAACTATGATGTGGCTTCAATGCGCCGTCGAGTTTTAGCAGCAAATCAGCGTCATCCTGAACCTGGAGAAAAACTTCAAGATGCTTTTGAGAAAGTCAGATGAGTTTGAATAAAGTCCTGAAAGAAACTCAAAATTAAAACATGAACTAAAGTTTGAACGCATCATAAACACGAATCTCACGACAAACATGTCCAGGTCACATTTAGTCAAAAATCAAAAAGCAAAGCAACATTTTATTTTGCATTCGAAAATTTTGCCCCGTTACATAATATTTTCAACAATTAAGCACACCACACAATATTCATATAAAGCATCCAAACATTTGACTTTTTTCAATATGAATTCTCTCACTGTACAAGCGTAACGTTTCACTGAACTACAGTAAAGAAAAAGTATAATATAAGAATTACTACCATGATATATAATTTAAATATTATATAATATCAATAATCATATCTATATATATATATAGATAAATAAATATGATTATTGATATATTATATAATTAATTTAAATATTATATATCAATAATTATATATATATGTATAAAAAAATGCTGCATAAAATATATAAATTATTAATATGGATGATTAAAGGTCGACTGATATTGGATTTGGCCGATACAGATCATGAAGTTGGTGTTAAAGGACGATAACCGATTAACTTGCTGATAGTTTTGAAAATCGATTACAGAATGTTAAAAAATGTCTCATTCTTTTCCTACTATGGCAGACACAGATAACGAGTCTAACATGAATAAAATCCCTGATGCAGTTTATTGTTCAACCAAAATCCCAATAATAACCAGAAGAAAAAAAAATGCACAAGACCGAAACACACCAGGGACTCTTATTTTCAAAATTCTAAATTATGAAAACATTATTAGCAACTATCGGCACCTATTAATTACCTCTAATTAATACACACACACACACACACACACACACACACACACACACACACACACACACACGTATATAATAGGGTTTCCCTCTTTTTCTCCCAATCTGGAACGCCCAATTCCCAATGCACTCTAAGTCCTCGTGGTGGCGAAGTGACTCGCCTCAATCCGGGTAGTGGAGGACAAATCCCAGTTGCCTCCACATCTGACACAGTCAACCCGCGCATCTTACCACGTGGCTTGTTGTGGCCGTTACCACGGAGACGTAGTGCATGTGGAGTCTTCGCGCTATTCTCCGCGGCATCCACACACAACTCACCACACGCCCCACCGAGAGCGAGAACCACATTATAGCGACCACGAGGAGGTTACCCCATGTGACTCTACCCTCCCTAGCAACCGGGCCAATTTGGTTGCTAAGGAGACCCGAGTGAAATCACTCAGCACGCCCTGGATTCAAACTCGCGACTCCAGGTGTGACAGTCAGCGTCTTTACCACCGAGCTTATCTTTGAATATATTTACTTGTTCTCTATTTTATAATTATACAGTGTTGAGAATGTGGGTGTGCCTAATTGCCATGACAATAATGTCACAATGAAAGAGATCATAATGGTCCTAAAACAGGATTCATTTCCTTTAAAAGCAAAATATAATTTTCTATTTATTTCTTTGATTTTGGGGGCGAAATATGAACCAAATTGTGAAATTCTTGACCAGTTTCATGAGACGTTTCACTTAGCCGCTACATTACTGTAAGTGCAAGGTGCTTTACAGATTCTGGTTAGTTGTTTTATCATTGTTATATCAACTCATAAAAAGAGAAAAGCCAAAAGCATGTACCAAATATATAAAAAAAAATAAAACAAAGATGAATACGCGAACACTGGCTTCATCTTTCTTGGCGAAACTCTCTAAAGCAGACCATCATTTATTAGAAACAGTCAGTAAAATTACAGATTCTTCAGGCAAGTAAATTCTGTCCTTTGGCACGTCACAAAGTCTTGTGAATGGCGTCCTTTAACAGTTTGAACACTTTCAAAACTACTTTACAAACCAATAAAACATTAAAAACCCCAAAGGAAGTGTACAAAAAGTTCATAAATACATTTCAAAACGACACGTTGACGGCTGGATGCGGACCCGTCCACGAGCATTCATTAAATCGTCCATGAAGCGACAGTATCGTAAGAAGCTTGGAAACCATTTAAAGGCTCAAATATCTCGCTGAATTCTCATTGACCTCGTCCATAATGCAAAGACCCAAAGGAGGAGGGTCGTAGCCCAAAAGTAGAGGGTGTACAAGGATCCGAAACATTGCGAGACGTCCGTATGATCGGGATGATCCTGGATGGAGCGCTTGCATGTGACTGGCGTCGTACCATTTTTGAGGATGAAGCTTTTCAAGTATGTCTGGATATTTACGGTATTCTGTTAAGTACAACATATGTAATCTGAACTGTACATATCAAGCCTTTTTGAGGACATATTTGTAATCTTTAAGCATTCAACAAGTTATAGTTTTTCAATGTAGTTTCACACTTCACTCTCAGTCGAGGCTTTACGGTTCGGGACCCAGCCGGTGTCGGGATGTCCGCTATGGTGTTGAGGCGTTAAGGCAAGGGTTGTGTTGAGACTCGAGCACTCCGATTGGTCACCCTGTAGCAGCTGCTCCATCTCCCCGTCGTTGAGGGAGGCGGAGCTCGTCTGAAGAGAAACCGTATCCGTACGCATGCAGGTGTGAAGCCCCGCCCCTCGACACACCTTTAGCTGTCTCAGATCTTCCCAGTAAAGGTCCTCTCCTGAGAGCAGACAAACTCCCTCCACGATACGGATCTTCTCTTTGGTGTAGCCTCCGTCCACAACACCCTGCACCTACAGATATCATTCAACAGCATTAGAAGAGAGTTTAAGTGCGTTTAAACTATAGCGAGTTTAAACGGTACAGTACGCTATTAAAATTTCTGGGGTCGATACTAATGTCAGTGTCTCCATCCCAATTCTGATAGCACAGCAAAAACTAACATGCTATTGAAAACACTCCTTTGATTAAAAAGTATCAGCGGTATAATTTTAAAGTAAGGTTGTATTCGTTAACATGAACTTACAATGACAAAACATTATATACAATGGCAAAGAAAAAGTATGTGAACCCTGTGGAATCAGCTGGTTTTCTGCATTAATCGGTCATAAAATGTGATCTCATCTTCATCAAAGTCACAAGTGTAGACAAACACAATGTGCTTAAAAAAAGCACACAAACATGTCTTTATTGAACACATCCCATTAAACAGTTACAGTGTAGGTTGGAAAAAGTTTGTGAACCCCTGGGCTCATGATGTCAACAAAAGCGAATTAGAATCAGGAGTTGGCAAACCCGGCATCCAAGTAATGAAACCAGATTGGAGGTGTGGGTTAGAGCTACTTTGACTAATAAAAATCACTCAAATATTGTGAGTTTGCCATTCACAAGAAGCATCTGCTGGTGTCGATCATGACTCGCAAAAAAAAATAGATCTCAGAAGACTATCAAGAACAGTTGCTTTACATGAAGCTGGAAAGGGTTATAAAATTATCTCAAAGAGCTGAGACATTCATCTGTCCAACGTTAGACAACTTATCTGTAAATGGAGGTGATTTAGTACTATAGGTACTCTCCCTAGAAGTGGCCGTTAGATATTCATCTGTCCACAGTTAGAGAAACTGTCTATAAATGGAGATGATTTAGTACTATAGGTACTCTCCCTAGAAGTGGCCGTTAGATATTCATCTGTCCACAGTGAGACAAACTGTCTATAAATGGAGATGATTTAGTACTATAGGTACTCTCTCTAGAAGTGGCCGTTAGATATTCATCTGTCCACAGTGAGACAAACTGTCTATAAATGGAGATAATTTAGTACTATAGGTACTCTCACTAGAAGTGGCCGTTAGATATTCATCTGTCCACAGTTAGACAAACTGTCTATAAATGGAGATAATTTAGTACTATAGGTGCTCTCCCTAGAAGTGGCCGTTAGATATACATCTGTCCACAGTGAGACAAACTGTCTATAAATGGAGTCGATTTAGTACTATAGGTGCTCTCCCTAGAAGTGACCGTCCAGCAGTTGACTCAAAGGGCAGATCACAGAATGCTCAATGTGGTAAAAAAAGATGCCTAGAGTGACAGATAAAGACTTGAAAGAATCATATGAACTGGTAAACATCTCTGAAAAACTCAAAATGTTTGAGTGCTTTATACAAGTCAAAGTAGCTCTAACCCACACCTCCAATCTGGTTTCATTAATTATATGTCAACTCCTGACTCTAATGGTACTTTAGCCTAGGGGTTCACTTACTTTTACCAAAGCACTGTGAATGTTTAATGGGAATTGTTTGTATGTTGTTAGCTTAAGCACATTGTGTTTGTCTATACTTGTGACTTTGATAAAGATGAAATCGCATTTTATAAACAATTAATGCAGAAATTCTAAAGGGTTCACATATTTTTTCTTGCCACTGTACTAATACATTTTCATATTAAAAGTTGTAAATGTTAACATTAGTTAACTAAAATTGAACAAATGCAGTTGTTTATAAATTATTATTAACCAAGATCAATAATTGCGGTTAAATTGTCAGATATATATATAATATATAATATAGCCTAATCACAAGATCATTCACAAATAAACCTATACTATAAATCTCCCATCACACTATTTACAGTTAACAAGATGTACACTTATTCAAACCGTGATATAAGATGTTAGTCATACCACTCACTGAGCTACTTCTAGAGCAGTTATTCTATTGATTAGAGTATATGCAGTCAAGTTATTACAGCATTAATGTATTAAAGCAAACGTTCAAGATGAAAAGTACATCATCAACAAACTCAATCCCCACAATTCATGGCAACTCAGGCAATACAGGCAGAGAAATCCCTCTGTAATATCATGATAAACTTAAACAGTAGCCCAGAAATGTGTGCGAGTGTGTGATGATGTTATTGCATTAAATGCAGCATTTAAAACACACACCAAAAAATGTATCATAAGCCACATGATGTTTGCATCTAATGCGATGACATTAAAGTGTCTGAAAATGTCCATATATACGTTCTGTGGTCGTGTTTTAATTGCACTTCCATGCAGGAATGTGTCGTCTCTTCAAACGGACACCGTGCATCAAGGATTAGATGGGATGCTGCATTTGGGGTAAAACAGAAAACGGGTCACAATCCCAAGGCTAACTTTAAAAACAGGGGTGTTGTCCCGCGTCTACCTTGTTTGCCCTGGAGTTGAAAATAAAAGATGTCAAAAGATGAACGGAGAGAGGGAGTTGTACGGATGATTGAGCTGAAATGATAAAACATGAGCGGTGACTCTACACGTGACATCCGAGTGAACTTCTCAAAGACACGGCAGGAAAAGAAGAGTGAAGCGCACCTCTTTTTTATATCGCAGTTGATTGTTTATTGCTGGTTTCGGTGCCGTCTCTATTTTCACCTCTTGTGTTGACGTCCTGTACGAGGGGTTGCTGTAGGTCAAGTTACTCACTCCTGGATCCGCAAATTTGAATTTCTTGTGTCTGGACGGGAAAACGCAATAACAAGAATGAGACGGTGAGAAAAATGATTCATTGGCGGTTTTATGATGTGCTGCGTATACCTGTAAATAATGACCGCGGCTATGAGAATCAGGATCGCCAGGATGGTCAGAGCTCCACCAATCACGTAGCTGATATGAGGGCCGCCATCTTTGGAAAGTAAAGAGTCAAACAAGTGATTCCCAAAGACACGGTTGAAGAACAGAGTATTGTCATATATTTACCACGAGGCGCAGACACCACGTTGTTCTGAAAGCAGTCCTCTAGATTTAGAGCTTTATCTGTACAGCTGAGGAGACACAACATGTCGTCAGTTTGAACACTGGAAATCATTTACACATCGTCACTTTTAGTTTCTGTTAAACTCGACAGCAGCATTTGTCCTACTTGACCACTGATGAGCCTGGTTGAGGTTTCTCTGTGGGGGATTTGGGTCGTTTCTTGGGGGCCTGAGTGCCAGCGGTCCCCTTCTCAGGTGCCGTGGGAACATAGCCAGAAACTGAGACAGAAAATTGTTAAATCATATATAATCATATAACGTGTATTAATGCAGATTAAGAAGCTCATCTTGTCCAATGTAAGCTGCATTAAAAGGAAAGATGTTACATGTGTCAAATAACAAGACGCCGAATTTTGAACAAAAATGCAATAATTCATTGTGGATGAGTCTCATAATTCAAATTATACAGTGGTCTGGAATTTTAAATATAATAATAAATATATTTAATTTGTATAGCACCTTTAAAACACCAAATGCACATCAAAATGCTTACCATTTCAGAATAATAATAATAGAAAAATGAGACAATAAAAGTGCAAATAGGCATATTCACACATACATGCATATTTATGGACACATACTCCATTAAAAATATGTCTTTAGACGCTTTTTAAAAATATAAAATGCTTTAAGTAGTCTAATTTGACTAATTATATGACGTTCCAAATCTTTGGCGCATAATGAACCTAAATGTATTAATATTAATGTCTATTTGTATATTGACAAATGATTTCTGGACAAATCACCTCTGTATTTTGGACATCATGCGACTAGGGCTGGGCGATATGTAAACAATATTTTACATCCATTTTTTACTATTAATTATTAAATATATTTAAATAATATCGCGATATCCGATTATATCCCATGCCGAGGAGCGTTGAATATTTTTGCTCTATTGATTTTGCTATAAAAATGTATTAACAAAAAACTAAAAAACAAAAGATGCTTCCAAGTTCACATTAATTGCAATTAAACCAAAAAACCCAAACATTTACCGTCTTCAGTTGCCCCGTTTGCATTCACGCATGTATCTGTCTATGAAAACAGGTGGGAAATTACTAATAGCCTAAAAATTAAGAACTAAAGACATTAATGCATGTAAAGATAATAACTATAATAACAATATTTAGAAATACATAAAGCATTACCTATAGAAAGTTTCAAATAAGGTGAAACCTAACAAATTACCTTGTTAATACGGTTAATGATATCTAAAGAAAATAAAGTAGAACTCCATTTCAGGTTCAAGGTGAACGTGGTCTTGTATTATTTTATGATTCAATCACTTTCGTCTTTGTTTCTTTTATACAAACATATATTTGTGTGAACCTGCAGAGTTGCGTTCACAATGCATGTTAAGTTCAGCAAACTGCTCTGTGGAAATAAAGTGAACAAGGTACATGACACCAGACATCGCTGATAACGGATTATATCGTCCGATCGCCCAGCCCTACATGCAGCAACATTTCTCTGAAACGATCATGTGTTTCACTCACTTGTAGAACAGGGTCGTTCGTCAGGCTCTTCTGGACACGCGCACACAAAACTGTTACTCTTGGCGAGACACAGGTGTGTGCAGCCTCCATTATTCGCTCCACAATGATTCGTCCCTACAAAACAATATGTTCATTTGAATGATAAATATCCATTATCACACATGTACTCCTGAATGTGTTCAAAATATTCTTGAGAATATTTCAGAGCACAAAATAAAAGACACTAACAGATTAATGGCATATCTACAGTTGTACAAGTTTAAAACTCATTTTTTAACCAATTAACAGATTCCATATTAGCAAACTTTAGTTTGGGCAAGTCGTTTAGGACATCAACTTTGTGCATGACACGAGTAATTTTTCCAACAATTGTTTACAGACCGATTGTTTCACTTTTAATTGACTATATCACAATTCCAGTGGGTCAGAAGTTTACATACACTAAGTTAACTGTGTATTTAAACAGCTCGGAAAATTCCAGAAAATGATGTCAAGCCTTTAGACAGTTAGCTTCTGATTGGAGGTGTACCTGTGAATGTATTTTAAGTCCTACCTTCAAACTCAGTTGCTCTTTGACATCATGAAAAAAATGGTTCATCCTTGGGAGCAATTTCCAAACACCTGAAGGTGTCACGTTCATCTGTACAAATAATATTACGCAAGTATAAACACCATGTGAACACACGGCCATCATTACCGCTCATGAAGGAGACGCATTCTGTGTCCTAGAGATGAACGTAGTTTGGGGTGAAAAGTGCAAATCAATCCCAGAACAACAGCAAAGGAGCTTGTGAAGATGCTGGTGGAAACAGGTAGACGAGTATCTATATCCACAGTAAAACGAGTCCTATATCCACATAACCTGAAAGGCTGCTCAGCAAGGAAGAATTCACTGCTCCAAAACCACCAAAAAAAATCCAGACTACAGTTTGCAAGTGCGCATGGGGACAAAGATCTTACTATTTGGGGAAATGTCCTCTAGTAATGACCATCGTTATGTTTGGAGGAAAAAGGGTGAGGCTTGCAAGCTGAAGAACACCATCCCAATCGTGAAGCATGGGGGTGCAGCATCATGCTGTGGGGGTGCTGCAGGAGGGACTGGTGTACTTCACTAAATAAGATGACATCATGAGGAAGGAACATTATATGAATATATTGAAGCAAAATCTCAATGACATCAGCCAGGAAGTTAAAGCTCGGTCGCAAATGGGTCTTCCCAAATGGACAATGACCCCAAACATACCTCCAAAGTTGTGGCAAAATGGCTTAAGGTGTGTCCATCACAAAGCCCTGATCTCAATCTGATAGAAAATTTGAGGGCAGAACTGAAAAAGCATGGAGGTCTGCAAACCTGACTCATTTACACCATTCTGTCTGGAGGAATGGGACAAAACTCCAGCAACTTATTGTGAGAAACTTGAGGAAGGAAACCCAAAATATTTGACTCGAGTTAAACAATTTAAAGGCAATTCTACCAAATACTAACAGTGTATGTAAACTTCTGACCCACTGGGAATGTGATGAAAGCAATAAAAGCTGAAATAAATAATCCTCTCTACTATTATTCTGACATTTCACATTCTTAAAATAAAGTTGTGATCCCAACTGACCTAATACAGGGAATGTTTTCAATGATTCAACTTTTTTAAAGCATTAAAAAAAAATATGGTTGCACTTGTCAACATTAGTTAATGCACTATGAAAAGCATTAACAAATATGAATAAATGTGGTAAAAATATATTGTTAATTGTGTCTTGATGATACTTAATGCATTAACAAATGTTAACCTTATTGTAAAGTGTTTCCAAAAAGACAAAAAGTGGCATTAGAAAGCCATATATTATTTATTTCCATATGATTGAACACGGGCCTGTTTAACGTAGATTAAACTTATAAAAACACGTCTTGAGATCCCTGCGTTTGGATTTGCGCTCCATCAAGCTGTGTTTGAACGCAAGAACGTGTTCTCATCTTGTGCTGTCAGTAAATCTGGTTTGTTCTCTGTGTTGCCCATACAGCTGGAGTTTCACTTACTGCCCCCTGGAGAAAACAGGTGGTACTACAAGCTTGAATTACGGTCCGGGGACACGATTCATTGCGTACATTGTTTTAACACGTTATTTTTATATAATTAAATCGCACTGAATTAACACGAAAGCCCTAAAAGATACTTAAAAGGCAAACATGAACAACATATTCATTATAAGAATATTAATAATTTCTAAGCATGCAAATGACCATACGTTAAACGATGAACACAATTAGCGAGCTCGTGACTGTCAATAGTGCTGCACGACATTTTGTCAGTTGTTAGGTTTTTATTTTCATTATGTTGTGCTAAATAGCCCCGCCTATAGCGAAACCTCATTGGTCCAAGAACTTACTGCCCCCTGCTGAAAACAGGTGGTACTTCAAGCTTGAATCACTCATTATTTAAAAATTAATTATAAAATCACAAAATCTTGTAGACTTGTTGTGCATTAACCGGCAAAATTCAATCTTACCTGACTGTCTTTGTGGTGACACCACTATGATGTCCATGAGTCCTTCTACATTAGCAAGCACCGTTTCTTTACTACGACCTGTATGTTTATCTACCCGCTGAATAGACTTGGTCTGCCAGTCCGTCCAGTAGATCCAGCGGTCTTGCTGTGAGATGCGGGAAAAAGGAGTTAAAGGAGAGTTCACCAGTTTCAACTGGGGACAAAGGGGGTAAAAAGAGGAGAAAAGAATGGGAAGACAAAGGGGGTCAGAAAATGGAAAGATGCAAAGGAAGAGATCAACATGCGACGGTTATATACACAGAGGCATCAGTAAATGAGGAGGAGAGGGTGATCAGGGTGAGTGGATGAGTTCAGGTGAGGATCACATAAGGACAGGTACCTGAGTAAGGGCAAACGGGTGCGACACGGGGCTCACGAGAATTTGACGCAGTTTGCCATTCAAGTCAGAGCTTTCTATACGGTCCAGATGTGCATCAACCCAAAAGATCCTACACATAAAATCATATTTCAGTTCTGTGCAATCTGCAAAATCTAATGTTTGTTAGTGATACAGTGGCATCAAACTACAAATCAGTGAATTTCTTCTGGTTTTGCCGCAGAACCCGGATTTTATATTGGACAAGTGGCGACCCAACACAATACAAGAATTGTTTAGCATACAAAAGTAAAAAAAAAACATATTAAAATGAAAATTGACCATTTTCAAATATCTCTTGAGTTTTGTTGGTTTCATGTTCTTTACTGGAATTTTTAGTGCAAAATATACAGCACGTCCAGTATAGTCCGATTCCCAAACAAATGACTCTTATGAGCTGGTTCTTTTGAAACTTAAGCCAAAATATACAGCACGTCCAGTATAGTCCGATTCCCAAACAAATGACTCTTATGAGCTGGTTCTTTTGAATCTTAAGCCAAAATATACAGCACGTCCAGTATAGTCCGATTCCCAAACAAATGACTCTTATGAGCTGGTTCTTTTGAATCTTAAGCCAAAATATACAGCACGTCCAGTATAGTCAGATTCCCAAACAAATGACTCTTATGAGCCGGATCTTTTGAATCTACAGCCAAAATATACAGCACGTCCAGTATAGTCCGATTCCCAAACAAATGACTCTTATGAGCTGGTTCTTTTGAATCTTAAGCCAAAATATACAGCACGTCCAGTATAGTCCGATTCCCAAACAAATGACTCTTATGAGCTGGTTCTTTTGAATCTTAAGCCAAAATATACAGCACGTCCAGTATAGTCAGATTCCCAAACAAATGACTCTTATGAGCTGGGTCTTTTGAATCTTAAGCCAAAATATACAGCACGTCCAGTATAGTCCGATTCCCAAACAAATGACTTATGAGCCGGGTCTTTTGAATCTTAAGCCAAAATATACAGCACGTCCAGTATAGTCCGATTCCCAAACAAATGACTCTTATGAGCTGGTTCTTTTGAATCTTAAGCCAAAATATACAGCACGTCCAGTATAGTCAGATTCCCAAACAAATGACTCTTATGAGCTGGGTCTTTTGAATCTTAAGCCAAAATATACAGCACGTCCAGTATAGTCCGATTCCCAAACAAATGACTTATGAGCCGGGTCTTTTGAATCTTAAGCCAAAATATACAGCACGTCCAGTATAGTCCGATTCCCAAACAAATGACTCTTATGAGCCGTTAAACTGAAGTAAACATCTCCGAGTGCTGCAGAGGTGTAGCAGATCATCAGGTTCAGATTCAAAACACTTCTTTTACCTGCGAGTGTCATAGTCCAGCGTCAAACCATTGGGCCAGCCCAGATCTGTGTTGATGAGAACCTTCCTGTCGGATCCGTCCAGATGCGCTCGCTCAATCTTTGCAATGTGACCCCAATCGGTCCAGAACAAGAACCTTGCAATGAACAAAACAACGTTTAATAACAACAGCAGCCAGTGATCCCAGAAAGTGCAATGACATGTTTGTGTCGTCAACTCACCCCTTGCTGGGGAACACAGCGATGGCTCTTGGTTCATCCAGACTGTTGTTCACCAGAACTTTCCGCGACGTGCCGTCCAAGCGAGCCACTTCAATGGTGTTCCGGCCAGTGTCGGTCCAGTACATGTTTCGGGCCACCCAGTCCACCGCAAGACCATCAGTGGTCTTCAGACCCTGACCGATCACGGTCTCCATATTGCTGCCATCTAAATTTACCCGTCTGAAAACAATGTTCATGTTAGGTCAAGGGTGCAACACAAAAGGTGCAAAATATACTGAAAGTAGATGGGGAGCGGGCATCAAGATCCAAAATGACCCCTTGAGCACTCATAAGATGTGGGATGTCAAGATTGTCCATTAATAACAACTTAAATATCAGTCTGAAGCACCCGTATGACTTCAGGAGACTTGGGATATAATGAGGCATGCAGACTGCTTTTATGGTCCTTATATGGAAACGAGTGAACGTCCCCTTAAAAACACAATTCACTGTTTTTGTTCAACTGAAGGCTTGAATTGGCCAGAACGGAAATATCTGTATTTTAAGTATTGTATTAGTCTTATTACACATATTTGAAGCATTTGAATTTTTTGTATAAAATATTAGAAGTATTTTAATGTTATTATAGATCTATGAAGCATTTCTATAGTGTTTTAATAAAATAGGTTAATCATTTAAATGGCATTATTATATTTTAAGCATTTTAATGATGTTTTTTAATCAAATATATTTGTAACACTTTTTGAAGTATTTAAATAGTATTATTATAGATATTTGAATCTTTATTTTTTAAATAAAATATTTTTGTATTATAGATCGATGAAGCATTTTAATAGTGTTTTAATAAAATATTTCAAGCATTTTAATAAAATAAATTATTTAAATAATATTTATTTTAGATATATGAAGCTTTTAAGTCTTTTTTAAAATGTTAACATTGTTTTAATAAAATATTTCAAGCATTTTAAAAAAAGTGTTTTAATAAAATATTTTATTTAAATATTATTATTATTATTATTTTTTTTTTTAGATATTTGAAGCTTTTAAGTTTTTTTTAAAATGTTAAAATTGTTTTTAATAAAATATTTGAAGCATTTTAGTAGTTTTAATAACATTTTAGGCAAGGCATATTTGAAGTATTAGAAAACAACTATGAACCATAAATTGTGTTTTGATAAATTACCTTTAATTTTATCTATAATGTTTTAATACAGTATTTTTAATAAAATAATTATTTTAACAGTATTACAATTATTGTTAATACTTAAAAAAAAAAAAATGAATTAAAAAGGTGTTTTTTTAATTAATTATCAGTGACAAACAATAAAAGCAACCAAAGCAGCATTGAAACTTAATAGAAGACAATTAATTTTACAATTGTATAAATGATACCTGATGACATCGAGTGACACGTCGGTGTAGTAGAGCTTCCCCTCCATGCTGTCGTAGTCCAGTGAAATCACGTTATGTAACTCGGGTACGGGCACGTGTACGTCTGTGTGATCCGTCGTGTCTAGAGAGATTCTCCGCACACTGACGCGGTTTGAAAACAGCAGGTATGATTCAGGCAGATTATCACATGACCTTCCATCACTCTTCAGCAGGACGCCCGTTGGACACGCACAGGACGTCCCGTTATGACGCGGCAGACACAGGTGAGTGCAGCCACCGTTCCTCCGACCACATTTATTAAAACCTCCAAAACAGAAACAGAGAAGAACGACTTCTAAGCATTAACATTCACTAAGACTTTAAAGCTTTTACAGACAATTTAGTGTAATGAGCCGACCACAAGAGGGCAGCATGTGACCAAACTATTCCTTCAACATTTTAAGACTGTTGATTTGTGGAGTTTAAGAGGATCTTCCAATCTAATAACTGAAATATCTATATATGTGTGTGTGTGTGTGAAATCTACCCGCGGATCTTGCACTGTCCACAGCCTGGATGTCCATGAGTCCGGGCAGGTTAGAGCGGATCGTGATGGTGTTTGCTCCAGTGGCTTTATCAGCTCTGTGAATACTGCGACTCTGCCAGTCCGTCCAGTACATGTGCGGTCCCAGTACCGTCAGCCCGTACGGATGCTGTACAGGCGACACCAGCGTCCTCCGGTTTGAACCGTTCAGATCTGACGCTTCTATCCGCTAAACGGACAAAACCAAGATTCGTATTTACCAAAAAAAAATAACACAAACGACACAATGGAACTTGAAAAAAAGAGATTCAATGTAAACAACCCTGTAAGTTGACGTTAACCTCAGTATGTGCGTCGGCCCACAGCAGCCGTGATCCAGTCTTGTCTATGGCAAGTCCATTCGGCCAGCCGAGATTATTATTAATCAACACAACGCGATCTGAACCGTCCATTGCAGAGCGTTCCAGTTTGGCGTTCTCACCCCAGTCCGTCCAGTACATGTACCTGAAAACAGACAAATCATATCACCCATCACAGTCTGTACATCTTCAGAGTCAGTGCAGGTGTCTCGGCCCTTAAACGGGAGTGGACGGCATAACAGAAACCTTGTGGCCTAATCTCACATAGTTTGGTACACAGTGCCTTGTTGAAGGGGTATACGATTGAACCAAGTCTCTTTAACTTTAGACTTGGCATGTTGACCCACTCTTCTTTGCAGAACTGCTTTAGTACAGCCACATTGGAGGGTTTCGAGCATGAACTTCCCGTTTAAGGTCCTGCCACAGCATCTCAATCGGGACTCAAGTCGGGACTCACGCCACTCCAAAACTTTAATTTAGCTTCTTCTGAGACATTCAGAGGTGGACTTCCTCCTATACTTTAGATCATTGTCTTGCTGCATAATCCAGTTGTGCTTGAGCTTCAACACACGGACTGATGACGGGACGTTACCCTTTAGGATTTTTTGGTAGAGAGCAGAATTCATGCTTCCCTCAATTAATGCAAGTCGCCCTGAAGCAGCAAAGTATCCCCAAACCATCACATGACCACCACCATGCTTGATCGTAGGTACGATGTTCAGTTTGTGGAATTCCGTTTGATTTATGCCAGATGTAACGGGACCCCTGTCTTCCAAACAGTTCCTCTTGTGACTCATCAGTCCACAGAACATTCTCCCAAAAGCTTTGAGGATCATCAAGGAGTGTTTTGGAAAAAATTCAGATGTTCTTCTGGGTTAGCAGTGGTTTTCGCCTCGCCACTCTTCCATGGTTGGCATTTTCGGTCAGTGTCTTTCTGATAGTGGAGTCATGATCAGTGACCTTTATTAAGGCGAGAGATACCTGCAGTTCCTTGGATGTTGTCCTTGGCTGTTTTGTGACTTCCTGGCTGAGTCGTCACTGTGCACTTGGAGGTATTTTGGAAGGACGGCCACTTCTGGTAAGGTTCACTACTGTGTCAAGTTTTCCCCATATGGATATAATGGCTCTCACTGTGGTTCTTTGGAGTCCCAGAGTCTTTGAAATGGCTTTGTAACCCTCCCCAGACTGATGTATTTCAATCCCCTTTTTCCTTATTTCTGGAATTTCTTTCGACCTTGGCATAGTGTGCTACTGGGTGAGAACCTTTAGCTAACTTCATGCTGCTGAAAAAGTTATATTTAGGTGTTGATTTGATTGAACGGGACTGACAGTAATCAGGTCTGGGTGTGTCTAGTCCAGCTGAACCCCATTATCAATGCCGTTTCATAGATTTGGGGATTTAGTAGCTTTTTATATTGGAAGATGAATAAAGCATTGATTAGACAACACTATAAGTAACTTTAATTTTTAATTGCTGCTTTGTTGTGCTTCCTCAGTGAGCGGTTCTCAATCTGTGGCTGCACTGCTTGTGAGGTTTGTCGAGACGCTGCCACCTATTGATGCGGCTCGTAAAAACAGATGTACTTCAAGCTCGATTTACTCATTTGGTAGGAAAATCAGAAGGTTGCTGGTTTGAGCCTCACAGTCACCACCATTGTGTCCTTGAGCAAGGCACTTAACTCCAGGTTGCTCCGGGGGCATTGTCCCTATAATAAGTGCACTCTAAGTCACTTTGGATAAAAGCGTCTGCCAAATGCATAAATGTAAATGTTATCATGTGGCTTGTTGAGCGCGTTACTGTGGAGAAGTAGCGCGTGTGGAGGCTTCACACTATTCTCCGCGGCATCCATGAACAACTCGCGAGAACCACATTATAGTGACCATGAGGAGGTTACCACATGTGACTCTACCCTCCCTAGCAACCAGGCCAATTTGGTTGCATAGGAGACCTAGCTGGAGTCACGCAGCACGCCCTGGGATTCGAACTCACGACTCTAGGAGTGGTAGCCAGTGTCTTTAGTTGCTGAGCTACCCAGGCCCCGATGCACTATTTTATTTTATTATTATTTAAATAAATCACACTAAATTAACGAGTTAAATTGTTAATTGTCAGATCAAACTGAAGCATGGAGTGCCACTTATATATGCTTCCTCTGGGAGATATCATCAGGAACCGTGGAATTAGTTTTCACTGTCAGTTTTTACAATCATATTTAATCAAACTACACCATTATGACACTAAGACATTATAGATATTACAGTTTCATTTTCTGTTAAAGCTGCTTTGAAATGATGCATGTTGTCAAAATTGCTATACAATTAAAAATGACATGATTCAATCGACAGCCCTTATTCTAAATCATAAACATCACAAAGACATCTGCTGAACGTCTTGTTGATATCCGAGATATCCTTATTGACATATGTCTTATAGGTGTATTGCAGATGAGCAATCAGGGTAAAGAACATTACAGTAAATATCTGCAAATATCCTGTCCTAGAATGAGTCTGGAAAAGTCGTTTTTGTGTGTGTGGATTTGTCAAAGTAGAACACAGTAAATGAAGTGAAATGATTTACCCCATCTCATGGTACAGGGCGATGGCACGGGGGCTGTCCAGATTCTGCCACACGAGAACTTTCCTCATGGAGCCGTTGAGATTGGCCACTTCAATGCGGTTTGTACCCGTGTCTGTCCAGTAGATCTTTCTGCCCACCGAATCCACCGCCAGACCATCTGTGGTTATCAGACCTGAAAGAGGGAAAACAATCTCAAGATTCATCTAACATTGAATGAAGAATATGCAATCATACTCCTAAACATCACTGACAAATTCATCTTGCACTACACATATTTTTATCCAATCAAATGTTCTCTAGAACAAGAACGCTCCAGTATCACCTACAACCGACTAGCAATAAACAACTCAATACACAGAATATTAATTTCTCTCTGAATTTTCATGCATTCAATATGATCGGTTTTGCTTATCTGTCATGTAACAATCAGGAAAACCCACAAAATAAGAGGTACGAGTCAACTTTAAAAGACAAGACCTACTTTCGTATTGTTAACATAACAGATTTAGAAAAATATCAGAATTGGCTGACGGTGTAAATGCAGTCCTATAGTTTCTATGATCTTACCAGTTGAGATGATGTCCTCAAGTCCAGTACCATTGACATTGGCTCTGCTGATCTTCTTTAATGTGCTGTCTGACCAGTACACTTTACCTGCGGCACATGAGATCATTCACAAAAATGCTCCAAAAATGAACATTATGCATGCAGATGTACGTGTACATTGAGCATTTTCCACATACCTTCTGTGGCATCCACTCCGATGGCGATAGTGTTCTTCATTGAAGCGCTAACTGTCAAAACCACATCAGCAAAGTACGGGATATCCAGAGAAATCATTCGGATGTCCGTCCGCCGCGCAAAGATAAGGAAGCTGTTCATTCCTTTAACATGAAAGAAAACGATAGGTTTTATGTTATTTACAATGCAAATATCACAACTTCACCAGCTATTAGTTTTGAAATGGCAACATTTACATATTAATAAGAAATAATGACTACATTTTGTGGAGAAGTAAATATAGCAGGAATGATAAAGTGCGTTCTACATAGAATGAGTTTAATCATACAATTAAACTCAATTCTAATAAGTAATAGATTCGTCCTCCGCCACCCAGATTGAGGCGAGTCACTACGCCACCATGAGGACTTAAGAGCGCATGGGGAATTGGGCATTCCAAATTTGTGAGAGAATAAAAAAAAAAAACACGACACAAGGCAGCGGTGGCACCCCCAATCCCACCGGTCAACAACTTTGGGGGCATTCTCATTTGGAATCACATAAATGGTAAAATGGTAAATGGTCTGCACTTATATAGCACCTTTTTAACCTTAACGGTATTCAAAGCGCTTTACATTGTGACTCATTCATACACACATTCATACACCAATGGCGGCAGAGCTGCTATGTAAGGTGCTAGTCTGCCATTGGGAGCAACTTGGGGTTCAGTGTCTTGCCCAAGGACACTTCGGCATGTGGAGTCATGTGGGCCAGGTTTCGAACCACCAACCCTGCGATTAGCAGCCGACCCGCTCTACCAACTGAGCCACAACCCATTGCACGAGGCAAGGAAAAACTCACTTTGAGAATATTGAAGCAGGATGTTGCGTCCAAATATAATTGAATACGTCTGAACAGAACACAACACAACAGTTTTCTCTTTTTCAAATCAGAGAATGTCGTCGAGAATATTCTGTTAGAAAAATGAAGCAAATGAACCCACGGTCATCTTCAGTCATACCTCATGACATCACCCCAGACACATCATTACAGTGACCTCTAACCCCCTACGGCAACTCAAAATGAGGTTCACATTTCAAAAGATGATCCCCTGCCTTTTCACCAAGAACCACGGACAGAACTGCCACCTGCAATCTCTAACTTAAAGAACACCGGAGGCCACTTTATTATATTTCAAATGAATGCTTGAGTTATGGTAGCCAAGTTTATGCTGGTGTTTTAAGATATTTGAGATGGAGAGTGGCATGAACAGTGTGAAATACGATAACGTGAACTTATGCTAAAGGTCACCATTTAGTGGGGTTTGGTTCTATTAGGATCATTTATCATAACTTTAACAATTATAAAAAGTGATTTTTTTTTTTAAATCACAGTTTTCAAAATTAATCATGCAGACGTGTCACACAGTGGTTCACATGATTATAAACAGTGAAATGACTTCCTTGAAATTACCATCACATGTACCATTCTTTGCTAATGGCCATTAGCGAAAGGATTCTGAAACAAACTTTCATTGAACTAGCACCCCCTTCCCACAGTGCCCTTCAAGGGTGCACAAGTTGTTTGCTACGCCAAGATGCTACATTGCTTGGCAATCGTAAACAGCCTATAGTTCAGTCATTACATTTTGGAATAAATTTAGTTAAGCATTATTGGATGTTTCTTCAGCTTCTGGCACTTCTGGAAGAATGCCTTAAAGTTGAAGTCAGAAGTTTACATAAACTTAGGTTGAAGTCATTAAAACTAATTTTTTAACCACTCCACAGATTTAATATTAGCAAACTTTAGTTTGGGCAAGTTGTTTAAGATATCTACTTTGGGCATGACATGAGTAATTTTTCCAACAATTGTTTACAGAACAATTGTTTCACTTTTAATTGACTATATCACAATTCCAGTGGGTCAGAAGTTTACATACACCAAGTTAACTGTGCCTTTAAGCAGCTTGAAAAATTCCAGAAAATGATGTCAAGCATAATTTAGTGTACCTGTGAATGTATTTTAAGGACTAAGTTCAAACTCAGTTCCTCTTTGCTTGACATCATGGGAAAATCAAAAGAAATCAGCCAAGACCTCAGAAAAAAATTGTGGACCTCCACAAGTCTGGTTCATCCTTGGGAGCAATTTCCAAATGCCTGAAGGTGTCATGTTCATCTGTACAAACAATAGTACACAAGTATAAACATCACGGGACCACGCAGCCATCATACCGCTCAGGAAGGAGACGCATTCGGTCTCCTAGAGATGAACGTAGTTTGGGGTGAAAAGTGCAAATCAATCCCAGAACAACAGCAAAGGAGCTTGTGAAGATGCTGGAGGAAACAGGCAGACAAGTATATATATCCACAGCAAAACAAGTCCTATATAGACATAACCTGAAAGGCTGCTCAGCAAGGAAGAAGCTACAAAAAAAATCCAGACTACAGTTTGCAAGTGCACATGGGGACAAAGATCTTACTTTGTAGAGAAAAATCATCTGGTCTGATGAAACAAAAATATAATTGTTTGGCCATAACAACGTTTGGAGAAAATGAGTCTTGCAAGTAGAATACCATCCCTGGAGCATGGGGTGCAGCATCATGGGGGGTGCTCAGAAGGACTCTGCACTTCACTAAATCGATGGAATCATGAGAAAAATTTGTGGATATATTGCAGCAACTCAAGACATCAGCCAGGAAGTAGCTGGTCACAATGGGTCTTCAAATGGACGATGACCCTACAAACTCAAATTGTGAAATGGCTAGGACACAAGTCGTATGGTGTGTCCATCACAAGTTCTGACCAATCTGAGAATTTGGCAGAACTGGGAGCGAAAGGATTCCAGCAACTTGACTTAGTGAGACCAGTCTGTCGAGGACGGACAAATTCACAACTTATTGTGAAAGCATTTTACCCAAGTTAAACTATTTAGAGGCAATGCTACCAAATACTACCAAGGTGTATAGAAACTTCTGATCCGCTGGGAATGTGATGAAAGAAATAAAAGCTGAAATAAATAATTCTCTCTATGAAGAGAGAATTATTATATCATTGAAATCACTATTTCAATGATTAAATGTCAGGAATTGTGAAAAACTGAATTTAAATGTATTTGGCTAAGCTGTATGTAAACTTCTGACTTCGACTGTAGCTAGTGTCCTGATATATGGGCCCTGAAACAGTTTAAGTTATGATGGTTTTGTGGGAAGTAAATTAGAAACTGAATATGTTGGAAGTTTAATTGAATATCCCTGTAATAGGTACTGTACTACCGTGAGTGCAAGTCTTGCCGTCTGCCTGTAGGTTGATGCCGGTTGGACACGCACAGCTTGAGGCTTTCGGAGCAGGAGCCAGCAGGCAGAGATGACTACAACCTCCGTTATTCACCGAACACTGCGTCTGGACTTTAGACAGAAAGCAAAAAGAGAGCGAGAAGTGAGAGAGGAAGGAGTAGATATGGCAGACCAATCAGATGTGATGGATGAGGCCTCTGGATGTTTCATTAGATCATAATACAAGAATGAGACGAGAGACTGAAAAACAGCTTCCACTGGTGTTCATCTGCTGTCTGACAACACACACACACTCACACCTCTAGAAACACTGATCTGCCAAGCATAAATGTGTATTTAAAAAAATTCCATATGACCTATAATTCATAAAAGTTTTACAATATAAAAATGCACCAGACTCGGGTTGCCACTCTTGCTATACGGGACACTTAATAGTGTTAGTGTTTCACTCTCTGGGGCCCAGGTCAGGAAGCAGATATACTAGCTAAACCGACCATCTGCTGGCTGCCTTAACACATTACTGAGGTCATATAAACTATAACACAGAGACTAGGGTTGCCACTCTTGAAGTTGTATAATAGGGGATACTCTCTCTATAGGTTTTGTGAGGGTGGGGGTGTGGGGTTGCCCCATGTGACTCTACCCTCCCTAGCAACCGGGCCAATTTGGTTGCTTTGGAAGCCCTGCCTGGACTCACTCAGCACACCCTGGATTCGAACTCACAACTCCAGGGGTGGTAGTCAGTGTCAATACTCACTGAGCTACCCAGGCCCCCATTCACTGCTATTGAGGTTTATCCCACTATTGTTTACTTTGATGTTCCAAACCCAGAACATTTTAAAAGTGTCCATTGAGATTCTATTCTGGTATTTGTACCTGTAGTTCTGTGATGGTGGAACATGTGAATGTCCATGAGGTTCTCCAGGTTCTCAGCGAGTGTTCTCCGATCTAAACCAGTGAGTTTGTCTGCACTCTGGATGCTCTTGGACTGCCAGTCTGTCCAGTATATTCTGTCCTCATGGAGCGTCAAACCAAATGGATGAGGCAACTGACTGCCAATCAACACCTTCAATGGAGAAAAGAGAAGGAAACAAAAAGTTATTGTCTGAGAAATAACTAAATGCAACTTATTTTTGTTTTGCAACAACATGAAGTTGAGTAAATTACAACAGAATTCTCATTTTTAGGTGAACAACTTAAGTTTTAGGAACTTTAGATTTAATCCAGAAATGCAGTGCTCTACCTGTCTGCCTGATCCATCAAAGTTGCCATACTCGATGGTCTTTACACTTGCATCAGCCCAGTACAGTCTCTCAGTCTCGTAGTCGATTGCTAATCCATTTGGCCATGTCAGGTTAGTTGAGATGATAACTGTACGGTTTGACGCGTCCATTCCAGCACGCTCAATCTTTGGATTTGCACCCCAGTCTGTCCAGTACATGTATCTATGACAAAACAAAACAAGATCTGTATACTACTGCAGTGTTCTTATGATTCAATGGCTGTAACTATGTGACCTACCCTCCGATCGGATCAACAACAATGTCTCGGGGACGGTCGAGATTCTCCCAGATGAGAACTGTGCGCATGCTTCCATCCGTGTTTGACACTTCAATTCGATCCGTGCCTAAAAGTTATACAAACTTAACCATTGATATTTTTTCAATTGTTATTTGACCAATGGAAGACAGAGGAAGTTTTCGTGAAACCGGTTTATTTTTGACACATGATCTCAGAAACTGAGCATTAATCACATTACTTGTGAAAATGCCGTCATTGTTTACTCACCACTGTGTTGTTATAACACTATATGACTTTATTATTCTGAACACAAATGGAGAAATTGTGAATAAATGTTGTGCTCAGTGATGTCATACAGTGTCAGTTTATGGTGACCACCTCTTCAAGCTTCAAAAGAACACAAAAGTATAATTCAGAAGTCTAATAAATAATTCCATGAGTTATGAAAATACGATAAGCTTTGGTGAGAAACAACCCGAAATCGAATGTATTAATTTTCACTGACCGTTGATCTGTGCGCGTTCATGGTAGAGCACGAGAGCAACAGTTCACGCAGCCCCCTCGCGACATTGGGGCGTTCAAGCGAAAACTAAATTGATTATCTAAAAGCAGGTCCTCCAGAGCGATAGTGACAACAGAACGCAACACAGCTGCACACAAAACAGAGAACAGAACTAACTAACATGTCTGAAGAGTTTGTAGTCGAAGAATTGAATCATTTCTATGCCCAGCCTTATTTTTTTGAACCAGAGTCCTCAATCGAAGAGAGAGGTGAAGTAGGCAGAAATGTCTGTCACCTTTTCTCCATTCTTGAACCAGTGAGTATTTATGACAGACGTGAAGAGAGCGAGACCTCTGCAAACACAATCAGTAGGTGTAACATACTTGGCCGAAATCAGAATGAGCTTTATTGTCATGTATGCTTACACAAGGAATTTGTCTTGGTGACAGAAGCTTCCAGTGCAAAGAAAATGCAACCAAATATAAATACATACAAACATATACATAGTGAACAAGACCCCAAGGTACTTGAACTCCTTCACTCATGACCGAAAGAACTAGGTCGAGAGTACAAGCGGCCGATAGGGTGAGGAGCTCAGTCATCCGTGAGGAGCTCGGAGTAGAGCTGCTGCTACTTTGCGTCGAAAGGAGTCAGTTGAGGTGATTTGGGCATCTGGTAAGGATGCCCCCTGGCCGCCTCCCTAGGGAGGTGTTTCAGCTGGGAGGAGGCCCCGGGGAAGACCCAGGATTAGGTGGAGAGATTACATCTCCACACTGGCCTGGGAACGCCTCGGGGTCCCCCAGTCAGAGCTGGTTAATGTGGCTCGGGATAGGGAAGTTTGGGGCCCCCTGCTGGAGCAGCTGCCCCCGCGACCCGACTTCGAATAAGCGGTTGAAGATGGATGGATATACATAGTGACAAAAAAAAGATATAACAGATAAAAAAAAAAGAGAGATATACAATACAGCAATAATGTTATACAGTGGGTACGGAAAGTATTCAGACCCCCTTAAATTTTTCACTCTTTGTTATATTGCAGCCATTTGCTAAAATCATTTAAGTTCATTTTTTTCCTCATTATTGTACACACAGCACCCCATATTGACAGAAAAACACAGAATTGTTGACATTTTGCACATTTATTAAAAAAGAAAAACTGAAATATCACATGGTCCTAAGTATTCAGACCCTTTGCTGTGACACTCATATATTTAACTCAGGTGCTGTCCATTTCTTCTGATCATCCTTGAGATGGTTCTACACCTTCAGTTGAGTCCAGCTGTGTTTGATTATACTGATTGGACTTGATTAGGAAAGCCACACACCTGTCTATATAAGACCTTACAGCTCACGGTGCATGTCAGAGCAAATGAGAATCATGAGGTCAAAGGAACTGCCTGAAGAGCTCAGAGACAGAATTGTGTCAAGGCACAGATCTGGCCAAGGTTACAAAAAAAATTCTGCTGCCCTTAAGGTTCATAAGAGCACAGTGGCCTCCATAATCCTTAAATGGAAGATGTTTGGGACGACCAGAACCCTTCCTAGAGCTGGCCGTCCGGCCAAACTGAGCTATCGGGGAGAAGAGCCTTGGTGAGAGAGGTAAAGAAGAACCCAAAGATCACTGTGGCTGAGCTCCAGAGATGCAGTCGGGAGAAAGTTGTAGTAAGTCAACCATCACTGCAGCCATCCACCAGCTTTATGGCAGAGTGGCCCGACGGAAGCCTCTCCTCAGTGCAAGACACATGAAAGCCCGCATGGAGTTTGCTAAAAAACACCTGAAGGACTCCAAGATGGTGATAAATAAGATTCTCTGGTCTGATGAGACCAAGATAGAACTTTTTGGCCTTAATTCTAAGCGGTATGTGTGGAAAAAACCAGGCACTGCTCATCACCTGTCCAATACAGTCTCAACAGTGAAGCACGGTGGTGGCAGCATCATGCTGTGGGGGTGTTTTTCAGCTGCAGGGACAGGACGACTGGTTGCAATCGAGGGAAAGATGAATGCGGCCAAGTACAGGGATATCCTGGACGAAATCCTTCTCCAGAGTGCTCTGGACCTCAGACTGGGCCGAAGGTTCACCTTCCAACAAGACAATGACCCTAAGCACACCACTAAAATAAGGAAGGAGTGGCTTCACAACAACTCCGTGACTGTTCTTGAATGGCCCAGCCAGAGCCCTGACTTAAACCCAATTGAGCATCTCTGGAGAGACCTGAAAATGGCTGTCCACCAACGTTTACCATCCAACCTGACAGAACTGGAGAGGATCTGCAAGGAGGAATGGCAGAGGATACCCAAATCCAGATGTGAAAAACGTGTTGCATCTTTCCCAAAAAGACTCATGGCTGTATTAGATCAAAAGGGTGCTTCTACTAAATACTGAACAAAGGGTCTGAATACTTAGGACCATGTGATATTTCAGTTTTTCTTTTTTAATTAATGTGCAAAAATGTCAACAATTCTGTGTTTTTCTGTCAATATGGGGTGCTGTGTGTACAATAATGAGGAAAAAAAATGAACTTAAATGATTTTAGCAAATGGCTGCAATATAACAAAGAGTGAAAAATTTAAGGGGGTCTGAATACTTTCCGTACCCACTGTATATACAGATATACAATTATGTGCAGGTTATGTTATATATGTAGGATATGTTAAAGAACATAAATGAAATTGCACATGCTTGTATTGACAAAATGAAAGTATTTGGGGACAGTTTTAACTGTTCATGAGGTGGAAGGCCTGAGGGGGAAAAAATGTTCCTGTGCCTGTCTTGTTTGTGCTCTGTAGCGTCGGCCAGAGGGCAACAGTTAGAAAAGGAAGTGTGCTGGGTGAATGGGGTCAAGAGTGATGTTACCAGCCCTTCATCAAATCAAGTAGTTTTTAACTGACTAGCGAGATGCTGGCTTTAATACACTCTTATGAGGAAGTGTTTTGGACTGGTGCCAGTTCACAGCTGATGGAGATACCTGGCTCGATGCCGAAAATAGAAAACAAGTGATGGATGGCATGTAACATCACTCGCCACGGCTGGTTAGGACACAAACTCTATCATAGGAAAGATACTCGTATGCTGTCAGTTTAGGACATGGTGTGACTGCTGCCTGTAGCCTCTTCTATTTTCTGTTTGATTTCAGAGTATAAAATAAGGCTGGGCACAGAAATGCATCAAGTCTTTAGTAAGTTCTTTCTCTGTTCTGTGTGCAGCTGTGTTGTGTTCTGTTGGCGCTGAATTTTTGTTTAGATAAACAAACGAGTTTTCGCTTGAACGCCCCAATATATGACTTCTGAATTATATTTTTGTGATCTTTTGAAGCTTGAAGAGGTGGTCACTATAAACTGCCATTGTATGACATCACTGAGCACAACATTTATTCACAATTTCTCCCTTTTTGTTAAAAAAAAGAAAGTCACATAGTGTTATAACAACACAGTGGTGAATAAACAATGACTGAATTTTCATTTTTGGGTGAACTATCCCTTTAACTAGTGCATTATTGTGGACCCCTAAAATAAAGTGTTCCCATTTTCATTATTATGATCAATTTTGTCGATTAATCGTTGCAGCACTCAATTTGTTTTTAGCAATAGAAGGACTAGTGAGGATTTTGACCGGATTATGGTTTGGAGATTAATCAGAAGTGAATTTATTACCACAGTTCTTACCTGCATCAGTCCAGTAGAGTTTGTGTGTGAGCCAATCAATAGCGAGACCAGCAGGACTTTCCAAACTGGTGTCCACCACAACCTGAGACATCAAAACAGCTTCTGTTAAATTCCATAGAAATACAGAACAGCCACATAATGAGCTTTTTGTCCATATCACCCCCTGATTTGGATCTCAGGTTGATTTCCCACAAACCTCCTGTTTGGTACCATCCCATTTCGCTCTGTTAATGGAGTCGGTAGTGACATCAGTCCAGTATACGTATTGCTCACTAGATTCCCAGTCCAGAGCCACTACGTTTCGAACATCGGCCAGTGGAATGACAACATCCAACTTGTCCTCAGTGTCAAAGCTGATTCGACGGATGTCCGTCCTTCGGGCAAAAAGCAGGAACTTGTCAAGACCTGATCAAAGACCAAAGGTCTCCTGTCAGTTCTTCAGATTTCAGATGTTCATCAGGATCATTAGTATAAAATTATTTAATCAGGCGTCATAACAAACTGAAAATGCCAAATTAAGCATGAAACTGGAAATAACATTCTTATTTAAAGAATAAAACGAATCAAAATTGGAGTTTTGTGAATTTAAGTTCATGTCTGTTAGCTTTGAGGTCATCTTTTTATTAACTGAAACTATTTCATTAATTGTGATTGGGTAGCAGTACTCACTCGGGGCACAGTTGAAATGATCCACCTTCTTAATGCCTGTAGGACATGTACAGGTGTACGTCTTACTGCTGGGGAGACACAGGTGACTGCAGCCCCCGTTATTGTTACCACAGCGATTTCTCCCACCTACAAATAACCAGAGAAAATCTGAATTTCACGATTACTTCAAAATGCTTTATAAAATGAATATGATTTTTAATATATTTGAAAATTCTAAAACACAAGGAAATGTATAAGATAGTTACTTTAAGATATTAAGACAAAAATCAAAAAGTACTGATTAAGAACATTATTTTGCTGTGATTTTAAAATGTTTTTTAAACCCCATTCAAATGCAGCAGCCAGAGTGCTGACGAGAACCAAGAAATATGAACATATTAGCCCCATTTTAATTTAAATATTCAGTTAACTACATACAAAGCTTTGAATGGTCTTTCTCTGCGGTACTTAAGTGATCTTCTGACACGCTATATTCCATCAGATTCATTACGATCACAAAATTCTGGCCTGTTAATATTTCCTAGAATATCAAAATCCACAAAAGGAGGTCGATCATTTTCCTATTTGGCTCCTAAACTATAGAAGTCTCCCTAACACTGTTCGGGACTCAGACACACTCCCTCAGTTTAAGTCTAAAGACTCCATTTAGGCAGGCATACACCTAATTCATCCTTCAACCCACAATTAGGCTGCTTTAGTTGGGTCTGCCAGAACCAGAAACACTGATCATGATCTATAACTCTGCAATAAATTGAATGGCATCTATGCTAATATTATTTAATTTGTTTCCCTGTCTCAAGCTCGGGACTCCTATCCTGAGGTCACCAGAACCGGCTGGATCCAGCACAATTCCCGCTTCGTGTTGGACTCCACTGCTACATGTCTCAGAGATGATGACTACATGCAGCCAGTGCCAAACATCACGTCAGTCTATTATGATGGACTTCAGAGGATGAACTGATGTCAACTCCAACCATAAGACATGGGATACTTCACATGCCATTGCCTGAACCTTGGACGAACCACACCGAAATTACCAGCCAAAAATGCGCAATAAAAATCACGACTTCTGTTTATCATTTCATAAAAACAATATAGTTACACTACTACTCAAAAAGTTATTTTTATCTTCAGGTGTTATATATATATATATACACACACACACACACACATACATACAGTATATATATTATAAACTATAATATAAATCAAATAATTTAAATTAAATTTTATATATAAATAATTGTACATATAATATTTACTTGAAATTTAATAGAATTTATTAAAACGTATAGTACAATATTACATTACAGTATTATATAGATATAGTATAATTTTATACATATGTAATTTATATAATATTTGATGTTATAACAGAATTTGTATTATATAATTATATCGATATAATATACAAGTATAGAAAAATGTTAGTTTTGTAAATAAGCAAACACTTGTCTGATAGTGTAAATGTAGTAGAATGTCAATAAAAGAAAACATTTATTTTCATTAGCATTTGTAAATCTATTCTAGAAAAAAAGATGGTTAATATAAAGAAGCTCAAATATAAAATAGTTTTGATTTGTTTAACATTAATTTGGTAACTACATATTTTTCATAATTTCATTGGTGTTATTTCACCGTTTCATTGTGACTTTACTATCCCTCTAACTTGTGAAATATAGTTTTAATAAAGACTGTGTTCAAACTTTTGACGAGTAGAGTATTTGTAAACATCTTGTACTTCACAATTATAAACTCGAAATAATCTGACCTGCCGGCTGCCTCTGTGGATGCAGCGTATGGATGTCCATGGGAAAATGCAGTTTATTCCGGATGACTTCCTGGTTCTTGCCAGTGAACTTGTTTGCACTGTTGATACTCTTGGTGTGCCAGTCTGTCCAGTAGAGACTATCTTCAAACACGGTGATGGCAAAGGGATGTGGAAGACCTGGCAGAGATGGATTGACAGATCAAGACTGTGGGTGAGTGGAGTAGAAAGGAGGGTTGTCGGAAATATTGCACAAGACCAACAGCAAAGGAGATGCAATATTCATCACCACAGATGTGTGAGAGAAGACATAAATGTGTACGTTTGTTGTAAAATGAATATCGCTCATGCATGAAATAATAAGCTTAATAATTATAATAATGAGTTCTAATTAACAGCTAATGAAAATACAATAGCAACCGTTCCGGAAGTAAAAATCCCATCCATTTTCTCTATAGAGAAACAGGCCCATCATGTGCTCTGAGGTTAAGTGACGATATATGCTTTTGTAGAAGCCACGAGTCAATGTGCATTTTAATTCATTTATAAGAAAATCATGTTGAGAATCCAATTTCCCCAGTAACGAACTACACTACCCATAATCCCCAAGAGAGTTCCACCAATCAGAGATGTTGCTGTTACTTTGGACACTTAAATCACGACAAAAGAGTTTTGCACAGATTACCAACTCCAATGAAGCGTTGTAAATGTAAACAAATCTCAAACTACTTGAATAAATATTTGGCAATAAAATATTTTGTTGTTGGCTTGGCTGGTCATGTGATCTCAACATGATGCGACCCGCTCGATGTAAAATAAAACGGCTTTAAATTAGGCCGTTTATTAGGCATTGTTTTAAACATTATTTACATTTATGCATTTGGCAGATGCTTTTATCCAAATCGACTTACAGTGCACTTATTACAGGGACAATCCCCCCGGAGCAACCTGGAGTTAAGTGCCTTACTCAAGGACACAATGGTGGTGGCTGTGGGGATTGAACCAGCGACCTTCTGATTACAAGTTATGCGCTTAGCCCACTACGCCACCACCACACCACTTTTAAAAGAACTACTCAATTCTTTGTGTAAAACATTGTATTGAGGAACAAAATGACTGAGTGCACCTTTAAGTGTATAAAAAGCTGAACTATGAGCAACAGTCAACTAAATAAACCACATCAGACACGGCATGATGAACCATTTGAGCTGTGATTGGTGTTTGGCCATTATTGGTAATGCCTTTAATTCAAACATTGAATAACCCCATTTTCTTTCATCTTGTTTGAATAACTGTCACTTTTAAAGCACATACTTGTGACTACAGTCAATGGTCAAAAACATTCAGTCATTCAACCATTGTTAAGTTTCAAAGCTATTCATGCTAATCATAAAAAAGATATAAAAGAACCACTTTTAGTCAATAAAATGTCCATTAAATGAAGCTTCTTTGCTTTGGGAAAAGGGAGGAATTAACCAGACAAAAGATAAACATGCAGTCAATACAGATATATTGAAAAAGGGGCATCGATATTCTTTAATATCTCATATTGTAAGTCAGTATAGATCACTTCTCCTTTAACCCACGGGAAACACTAGTATTCATTTTCAAGCTGGTTCTGGCTGGTTAGTGCTAATCTAATAGGTGGATGAGCACAGCCATGTTGTTCATAAGCAAAGCTTAGCCATTAAACCATTATTGTCTTTCTGGTGAAGATCAAGGCAGAGCTGCTGGTTAAGCTAGTTAAGTATCATGGTGGATACACTAACACACCAGAATCTTATGTATGGGACTGGCATATATAACACAACATATGCTGGTGACAAGCCAAGCAGGTCTTAAAAGCAAGTTAGCACTAAAACACTTTGCTTCACATTATGAGTAAAAACTTTATTTTGCAATCTATATTCAATAGGTAAATGGGTCTCAATTCCGGTCCTTGCAATTTTGTGTTTTTATCTTGTTGCTATTTTCATTGTTAAGCACAACATATATTGTGTTTTCTAAAACAGTTACATTTACATTTATTCATTTGGCAGACACTTTTATCCAAAGCGACTTACTAAAGAGGAAAACATAAGCAAATCATTTTAAGGAAACAGTGGTACAAAAGTTATGGCACTTTAAAAGTTTCACTAACATCAGAATGGTATTCCAAAAAATTTTTGTTTAGTTTTTTGTTAGTGACTGGTTAAGTGCTCTTAGAAAAGATGTGTTTTATTTCATTTTTTGAAGACAGAGAGTGAGTCTGCTTCACAGATCGAGTTGTGAAGGTCGTTCCAGCAACATGGTATGATGAAGCTGAAAGCCTGAGAAAGTGTTTTGGTTTGGGGCCGTACACAAAACACATAAACGTGAAAAAAAAAAAAAAAAGTGACACGCAGTGCCAAGAATAGATTGCCGATGTCTCGAGACGTACTTTTAAAAGTTGCTCTTTTTAACTTGACATGTCATCTAAAAAAATGTGTGGCGTTATAACACCATAAACACTGTAAATGTCGTAACATTGGTAAATACCTAAGTTTGGGATAGAAATAATAATTGATTACATTTATGGTCAGTGAGAGTTGATTTAGGTTGAATTTAGTCTTGATAACTAAAATCATGTTACCACACAACGTTTGCATGTGTGTATTTTATTGTTGATGGACTGGACCCATTCACTTGCATTGTAAATACCTTACTATAACCATTTACTTATTAAATATTTTTATTGTAATCAGCATTATGCAAAAAATGCTGTCGATTGAGCTTACATTGAACTTTTTCCATGCTAATATCATTTCTTCTATCCAAGCTTAATATAAAGAGACTACAATAATGAATAATTTCTCGACACCTGTAAACACTGTGTCTCTGTGACACTATAAAAGCTTAGACCCGCCCAACAATGTTACTCAACCAATGACGTGAGTTGGGGGTGGGACTATAGGACCGTTTCAAGAGGCGTATTCAGAAAACATTGTTTATTTTTGCAATTCCGTTCGGTGGCGCTAACAAAACAAAAAAAGATATATGCAAGATATATGCTTAAAAAAGGAAACGACAATTAAAATATAAATATATTGAAATCAAGTCTTAATATCTTATGCAATTTTGCTTCTTAAGTTAATTGATCTCGTTTTAAAAGATGTTTAGATATTTTTCTTGGAAAACAAGACAAAAACAATCAATACTTGGTAGTGACATTAAAACCCTTTAAACACCCATTCTACCAAAATACAAGTGTGTCCCCCCTCTCTCTCCAGGTGTGCACACAGAGCGGGCGGTCGAGTGATCTTATCGGTAAACACAAGCAAGGCTGGGTTTGAGTTAGCAGGGCAGGTTGACTTTTACATTTATTTTTTCTTTTGTTTCAAACCGCCATCTGCAGTCCCTTCTTGCTGGTACCCTTTTCTCTTCTCCATCATCATCATGAATCTCTTTTAATCATTGTTTTCCACTCAACATCTCTTTTGAGAGGGAACGCACCCTGAATCTATAATGCTGGTCTATCTGGCCACAGCACGAACAGCTGCACATCTGTGCTGAATTTTTCTCGGAGTGGAACGTTTGTGAAATTGAAAGAGCTGCATTTTCAGGTGTAAATACTCCCAATTCTCTCCCAGGTGCACATCTATTCGGTTCCTGCTCGCCTTACATGCCAAAACAAAAATAAAACCACCCACTGAGATGCCGGCATGTGTGTGTTTGTGACAGCTGGTTGCACTCAAACACACGTCAGAGAAACAACCTTCACAAGACAACTGTCCACTGCACAGTTCATCTATTAAATGTATTCTGTTTCTTTTGGAAAACGTAAAAATAATTGAAGTGTATTTTTGAGTTTAAAGTAAAGGAACAACAGTATAAAGGTTAATTGGTAACACTTTCCATATTTCTATAATGCATTGTATCGGCATTAGTAATGTCTCAAAATACACCTTATAATAGGTTTTATCTAGTGGTCGACTGTTGTGGGTTTTTTAATGGCCAATGGCGATGCCGACATACAGTGAGGAGGGTCACCGATAGGCCGATAGGATGCCGATATACAGTGAGGGGGTTGCCGATAGGATGCCGATATACAGTGAGGAGGGTCACCGATAGGCTGATAGGATGCCGATATACAGTGAGGAGGGTCACCGATGGGCCGATAGGATGCCGATATACAGCGAGGAGGGTCACCGATAGGCCGATAGGATGCCGATATACAGTGAGGAGGGTCACCGATAGGCCGATATATCACACAATTTAATATAGTAAATAAACATAAAATTGCTAAATAATAATAATACTCTAATTTAGCACTACATTTAATAAATTTCTCACAAAACTAAAAAAATAATTTTGTATTTTAAATGATAGACAGCAGTTTCTCCAGATTTCAGTTTAGTCATCAAATGCTCATAATTTATTTGCACATTAAGAAATTGTTAATATATTGAGGAAATGACAGTACACACAGCAGTCCAGCAACCATGGATGACATGTCCACGTTAGCAATTATGGAAGCCCAAGAGTGCCATTTAAAAAACAACGAAGGAATAAATGATCAATCTATTAATTTGAAAATAAAAATGTGAATAAAGCAATTTATAAATGGACAAATAAAAGACAAAAATTGCCCAAATGGGAGAATAAGTTATCAATCAATTAATTTGAAAATATAAAACTTAAATGGACAAAGACACAAATAAAAAGACACATTTAAAAGGCGTTTAATTCATGTTTAAAATGAGTACAATAAAATTGTACATTAAAAAATCATATATATTTCATGTTTAAAATTTAAATTTTCAAAGGTTAATTAAAAAACTCATTAATGTACTCATTTATTGATGCATTGAATGAAATTCTAAACATGATTTATTAATGCACAATTTTATTGTTAAATATAAATGACATTTTAAAACATGAATTATATAAACCCATTTAAATGTGTCTTTTTTGTGATATTTGCATATGATATATATATTTATTGATATTTGTCTTCTATCGTTGGAAAAGTTACAGGGAACTGCTGAGGAGAGACTGACAGAAGGAAGATAAATGAGCTGGAGGCTGGATCTGCTGAAGTTTTGTGAGGTTGGTTTATTACACCTGTTTAAATGAGATATGCACATATTTGCAGACTGTACGTGATATTAGTTTTGACAAGAGAGTTCAGAGTTACAGGGAGCTGTTGAGGAGAGAGAATGAAACTGGCGGCATATTAATATAATGAGCTCAAACGCGTCTGCCACGGCTCTGACACAAGGACCGTTTAAATGACACTGTGCTGCACACCGGTCTATTATTGTCGCAACATGATGGCACGCAACATGTGGCAGCAGGCGATTCTCAGCACCCTCAAGAAACAAATTATCCAACGGGGAAAATTTATCAGACAATGCCGAAAATGAAAAGTCAGAATATACTTGTTATAAACTCCTCATAAATAATTGAAACCCCAATTATAATACATTATAATACTTACCTATTCATAGTTATACCCTAGAGTATAATGCATTATAATACAAGCAACATCCAGTTCTATCTGCAGACGTTTTAATGTATTATATGTAATTTGTAACCGGTATGCTTTAAGTGACAAAAACAATGTCTTATAAACATCCATAAGATATTTTAAAGTGGTTATAAGACTCTCTCTCTATTGATCATACATGTAGCCAATCTATACTGGACTTTATTGAATAACTCTATTTAAAAACACTTTAAACTCTGCGCTATATCACGAAAAAAGTTTATGCTTTCTGCATTTGTTACTTAAAATGACAAAATAAGGCCGGAAAACATTCACAATGAAAATGAGCGCCCCCTTGAGGTAACGGGGTAGAAATATTAATATAAAGTCCTTCACATAGCACATAAATGGACATGTCATATATCGAATGAAAGCTCACACTCTCAGGAGTGTGACTGTACAGTTAATTGTAAGTAAATTATCACCTTAATACCACAGTTCTAAAGATTTTCAAACGATCACAAAGTGAAATTGTATTTTTGTAAGACATCAAATAAAATGTCTCTTATGCGCCAATCACTGTTGCCATTAGCACAAACTAGACAAAATATGTATATCTGCTTTTACTTTAGGAAGTTCTCTAAATTTTATAAAATATTTTTTACTTCTCTGTGAGCTTGCTTGGCTTGCTATAATCCAATGTTATATCTTAGATGTCCAGAACAAAATATGTCATCCAGAAGGAGAAGCGTGCAAAACAAATCATCAGAAAATAAAACTATTGCTGATAAAATGTTTTGTATCATCGGAGGATCTCAGCTTTCTAATGTCACCTAGATTGAGCTTGTAGTCCACTCAGAGGCCGAGATATTCAATATAACAATGAGGGTGGTGCTTGAACTGAACATTAGACTGAATGTCTATGGACGAGCACATCTGTGGGGGCTAAAAGGCATTACAGCGCCACCTAGATCATGATCGCGAGCTGGTTACACTCGTTTGAAAGTGCAGATGAGATGCCTTTAGCTGATTGCGAGATTATCATTAAATCTGCCTCGGCAGTCTTAAATAGGCGATCACTTGGGCGGCCATTGGCATTGTTCTTTCTCTGCTGTCCGCGGCCCAGTCCGAATAGTCCCGAGACCCACCAGTTGAGAAACACTGTTCTAAAGTATAAAATTTTAATTTTCAACCTAACAATCTGTTTTGTCCCATTTCTTCAGAATCACCAAATCACAATGTAATTTGAAACAATCTATTAATATTTAACTAACAAAGAACATTGTAAAGTGTTCCCAAATGTAATTATAAAGGTTTTTTGGTGTTTATTTTTACCTTGGCTGATGACTGCTTTTCTGTTTTTGCCATCCAGGTCGGCGCGTTCAATGACGTGGTGTTTAGCATCCACCCAGTACATCCGGTGACTGGCGTAGTCTATGGTGAGTCCATTGGGCCAAAACAGGTGCGTATCGGCAATGATTTTACGATTCGAGCCGTCCATGTTGGAATATTCAATGTGTGGCATGTTTCCCCAGTCAGTCCAGTAAATCTTTCTGAAGCATAAACATCAAGAAATGTGTTTCAGTTACACCAGAAATAATAATAACAACATTAATAATATAAAATAATTAAATTACACTTCCTACATATTTTAAATGGTAAATGGTCTGCACTTATATAGCACCTTTTTAAGCCTTAACGGTATTCAAAGCGCTTTACACTGCGTCTCATTCACCCATACACACACGCACACATTCATACACCAATGGCAGCAGAGCTGCTGTGCAAGGTATGTAAGCTAGCCTGCCATTGGGAGCAACTTGGGGTTCAGTGTCTTGCCCAAGGACACTTCAGCATGTGGAGATGTATGGGCCAGGATTCGAACCACCAACCCTGCGATTAGTGGCCGACCCACTCTACAAACTGAGCCACAGCCGCCCTTTAAAGAGATCATTGCACTATGAAAACATCCTGTAACTTTCAGAAATCAGACCGGTTTCTGCTTGTGTGTAGCACCTACAACTCTGCAGTTTATTATTAACAAGATCCCATTTCGGTCTTATCTGAACAGTTTGAGCGGCATATTTCAGCACGGATTGTTTTAAGAATCTGACACAATTATTATGGCAACCATTCAGTATCATAGGATATATCAAAGTATATCTAATCAATCACTGTAGCATGTATAGTGCAAACAGTACAACACGGTGCATTTTCACGGGGTACACATACCATCTAAGCTATACTCGCTTAATGGACCTCTTCAAAACGGGCAAGACAGTCAAACTGCATATTATATTTTGTGGAAAACCCTAGAATTGGTCCGAATTGTTACCCTTCAATGGGGTGTAGAGCAATAGCCCGCGGTTTCTCCATTCTTTGCCATAAAACCACTTTACGGTGTGTGCCGTCCAGATTGGCCACTTCAATACGAGACGTCCCTGAATCAGTCCAATACAGTTTATCATGAATCCAGTCTATAGCCAGACCACCTGAGAACACACAAAGAGCAATCAAAATGTAGCATTTGCTAATTATTGATACATTGTATCATGGGGTAAATCTTTCAAGAACACCTGTCAAGGGGTGGGATATATTAGGCAGCAAGTGAACAGTCAGTTCTTGAATTTCATGTGTTGGAAGCAGGAAAAATGGGCAAGCGTACGGATCCGAGCGACTCGAAAAGGGCCAATTTGTGATGGCTAGACGACTGGGTCAGAGCATCTCCAAAACGGCGGGTCTTGCGGGGTGTTCCCGGTATGCAGTGGTTAGTACCTACCAAAAGTGATCCGAGGAAGGACAACCGGTTAACCGGTGACAGCGCCCAAGGCTCACTGATGCTTGTGGGGAGCGAAGGCTAGCCTGTCTGGTCCGATCCCACAGAAGAGCTACTGTAGCACAAATTGTTGAAAAACGTAATGCTGGCCATGATAGCAAGGAATCGGAACACACAGTCCATCGCAGCTTCCGAGTATGGCAAGAGGCAGAGGCAGTGTGATGCTCTGGGAAATGTTCTGCTGGGAAACTCCAGGCATTCATGTGGATGTTACTTTGACACGTGCCACCTTCCTAAACATAGTTGCAGACCAGGTACACCCCTTCATGGCAATGGTATTCCCTGATGGCAGTGGCCTCTTTCAGCAGGATAATGTGCCCTGCCACACTGCACACATTGTTCAGGAATGGTTTGAGGAACATGATGAAGAGTTCAAGGTGTTGCCCTGACCTCCAAATTCCCCAGATCTCAAACCGATTGAGCATCTGTGGGATGGGCTGGACCAACAAGTCCGATCCATGGAGGCTCCACCTCGCAGGACTTAAAGGATCTGCTGCCAGATATCACAGGACATCTTCAGAGGTCTAGTGGAGTCCATGCCTCGACGGGTCAGAGCTGCTTTGGCGGCACGAGGGGGACCGACACGATATTAGGCAGGTGGTTTTAATGTTGTGGCTGATCGGTGTATATACACACAGCATATTCACGTATGTATATACATCCAACAAATACTATGATGATTTTAAAATGTTTCGCATTTTAAATAAATTTTTATACACACTTATATTTTTGGTATTTATACATTTATCAACAATCATACATGTGATTATCTAATCAGCCAATCGTGTAGCAGCAGTGCAGTGAATAAAATCATGCAGATGCAGGTCAGGAGCTTCAGTTATTGTTCACATCAACCATCAGAATGGGGAAAAATGTGATCAGTGATTGGAGCATGGCATGATTGTTGGTGCCAGATGGGCTAGTTTGAGTATTTCTGGGATTATCGCGCACAACAGTCTCTAGAATTTACTCAGAATGGTGCCAAAAACAAAAAACATCCAGTGAGCGGCAGTTCTGCGGATGGAAACGCCTTATTGATGAGAGAGGTCAACACTGTTTTAAAGTAGCAGCTGATGTATATTTACTGATAATGGATCATCAGTGTACCTGGACTCTCCAGTCCTGTGGCCACCACCTCCTGTACATTACTGCCGTTAAGACTGGCTCTCATGATGCGATCCAGAGTGACATCAGACCAGAACACCTGCTCTCTGCTGTGATGGAAGTCCAGTGCGATGGCATTCTCCAGATTACTCAGTAACAGCGTGTATTCGGAGCGGTGCGGCAGAACCTGACGGATATCAATCCGATTTGCAAACAACAGAACCGGTTCTGGACCTGAGAACAGACGACACACACGTCAACTTATTCAACCTCAAGATTCTCAGTAACATCACGGAAATGACAATTGTTCGTTTCGGTCCAAACCATCAAAGTTTTGTCATTAAAACATTAAATACATATATACAGTCTCACCCAAAGCCTTGCAGCTGCGTTTGTCAGGTCGTAGTTCATAACCCTGGACACACCAGCACTGGAAACCTCCTTCAATATTGGTGCAGCCTTGACTACAATAACCTTCATCTGCACACTCATCCACATCTGAGGTCACACCACAGGAGCAGGACAGATGTGATGCAAAACAATGAGAGGAACAAGTTTAGTTTGTGACTGCATTACTAGAAACTGATTTGCCACAAATAATATTAAAGACATTAACAAAAAATTCAAACAAAATCAAACACAAAACAAAGCCTATCTGAGTAAACACAAAATACAGGTTTTAAATGACAATGTTATTTATTGAAGCAAAAAAAGTTGAACCGGTCATGTGTGAAAAAGTATTTAAAAGTATTAAAGTTTTGGGGTGGCGTAGTCAAAGTCCCGACTTGAACAGGATTGAGATGCTGTGGCAGGACCTTAAACGGGCAGTTCACGCTCGAAACACCTCCAATGTGGCTGAACTAAAAGCAGCATGGGTGATATAGGTGTTGGGTAACATTTTCGCATGGATAAAAAAAAATATATATTTGAAAACTGTATGTTGCGTTTACTCAGGTTGCCTTTGTTTTATGTTATATCTCGTTTGAAGATTTAAAAAACTATTTGGTATGCAAAATAGAAGAAATCAGGAAGGGGGCAAATATTTATTCACACCACCGCACTTATTAACTGTCCTTTTGGTTTCCTCCTAATGATTTTCTCCCCGCTCACCTTTGCATGTCTTTCCATCCTGTGTCAACGTATAGCCAGTGTGACACGTGCACTGAACCGAACCGCGCGACATCTGACATTTCTGTGAGCAGCCGCCGTTGTTAACGTTACAGTTCTCTTCACTCGACTTGGAGCCTATGAACACAAGAGCATGAAACCATTCAAGAGACGTGCAGAAAACATTTAGAAGGACATTTTTGCTAATTTTGTGCAAATTTGGTCCCCACTGATCTAGTGTTTGTTACCAAATGTACTTCTGTGCGCACGTAATGTGTATTTTATTGACTCACGACAATCCTGATGTGGATGTTCATCAGTTCCATCTTCGCAGTCCTTGATGTCATTGCAAACTTTTCGCTGGCCAATACAGCGTCCGTTCTGACACAAGAACTGATCTGCGGCACACGGAGGAGTTTCTAAAAGATAACGGGAAAAAGAAGTGGTAGATAAAGTAGAAGACGAAGAAAGGCGTAACCATATTTACTGCTTATAAATTGCTGAATGAGAAATTAATACACTTAAAGTTTCTTCGACTGCGGCTAACCGCCAAAGTGGCCAGTAAGAGTGACAAGAGTTACCCGCCACTGCCGATTTCTACCCGCATTTGGCGTGTGGGCGATTGATGTCAAGCCCTGGTTACAGGGGTTTAAGAAGGTGCCATCATAGATATTTCTGCCATCTAATATTTTAGAAGAAATAACATTCAATAGGTCCTTTACCATTGGGGGGCCTTTATAGCCCCATTGTACCCTATCATTTAAAAGAAAAGTCTGCAATTTGCGGTAAAGATGCAGTACCCAGAGAAGCAGGTGGGGGCGCTAGAGAACAGTATG